>NC_067401.1:329589572-329947072 GCF_016432865.1 Antechinus flavipes | reverse complement strand
ATCAAATCATTTTGTCTTTAGCATCCTTTATTTCGAATCTTTGAGAAAGCAGGTAGTATTTATTAATTGGACTTGACTATAAGATAAGAACCTTCATTTTTATTGTGATGAGGACATTGTTGGACTTAAGTCTTGTTTCTCTATCAATAATATGTAGATAACAAAACTTGTTATTTACCTCATTAGGTCATAAAGAGTATAAAAATAAGCTTCCAGGGCAGGATAGAGTGAATTACTATTTAGAGGTGCAGCAGTCATTTCCAGATATCATATTTTGAGATCTGTTTTCTTTATTTGGGATCTACTTAACAAAGTGTTTACCTAATTCTATACTGAAAACTTGAGTGGATTGAGATATGCTGATTTTTTTTTGAAAGTGTTGTGACCCCATTTCATCAGTAGGCTTATGATGACTAGGTGAAATTCAGAAAGAATACAGGAGTCTGTGGAAACCAATACAACATTGTCAAGTATTTTCACTAAAATTAGAACTTCGTCATCTCACAATTTTTAGGGTTTTTTTGTGGTGCTTATATTTTTGATTATTGATATAATAGTTGGTAGAATATTCATATTACTAATATTTTATTGTTATTATTCATAATTATGACTCTTTAATGAATGTTCAGAGGTTGAATATTTCATAAATGGGAAGAACTTTGACCAGTCTTCTGTCTTTACATTAGTAAATAATAAAAATGACCAAAAGAGATAATTCTTAAAGACTCATTTTTAAAGTTCCTTAGGGATATATATCTCACCTACCTTTTGTGTTTGTTGTGAGGATCAAATAAGATAATAATTAAATTACAGTTCCTGGCACATGATAAGCACCTCATTATTGTTAGCTATTTTTATGATACTCAAAACCAGTAATGTTTTATATCAATAGGAAATATGGTATGGTTAAAAAAAGTAAATTTATTTTGGAAAAACCTGACAGTGAACTATCATAATCAGAATACTTCTGATTATGAGTCCCTGGGGCCAATCATTTAATTTCTAGAAGCCTCAGTTTTTTCAACTGTAAAATAGGGATAATAATATTTGTAATATGTAGAAAATATTGTTTTTCATTTATTAATATCTTTTGAACTTAATTTTATGTGGCTAAGAAATAATCTAATCCAAAAATTTACTCACCATAGAGGTCAGGCTGACCTCTGAGACATAGGAGGTGAAGTGAGAAGCCAGATGACTATAAGGAATGTTTAAATGCACCTAGTGCTTGTTTTGAGTCCACTCAAGTCTTGTTTTGGCTCTGCCCAAAGCCTGTGTTTTGGGTTCCCCAAGTTAGGTTGATCTGTCTGCTAAGATACATCTCAGACTGCCCTTCATTGGAGACTACCTACTCCCTATGTAAGGCCAATCAGATAAATATCCTCATGTCCTTGTCTGAACCCTATAAAATGTAAACCTTACCAGTAAGGGAGGAAGACTTACAATCTTTTCTGAGTCTCTTTTGCCAAATGACTTAATAAAAATCTTTCTAAAACTTGGATTTTAGAGTTAGTTCTCCCAACTAACAACTACTTTATATGTCTAATCTGTATCTTTCTTTTGTACTCCATATCCATAAATCCATCAAGATGTCCCACACTACTTCAAACTCATGTTCATAGCTAAATGCCCCATCTTCCATTCTAAGTCTTCTACTCCTTCTGACTTTACTACATCTATCAGTGGCTCTACTATTCATCACTCTTATATATCTTTGAACCAACTACCACCTCAATAATCGTATAATAAAGCCATGGAAAGTGACATACTTAAATTAGATGTGCAAAGGTGAAGGAAACAAAACAAGTATATTAATAGGTACCTCCCATTCCAGGGATCATGACATTAGAATGGAATGGGAAAGTACAATATTATGTTTTTGTAGGGGAGTGCAAATAATGGTTGTACCACAGAGCTGTGAAGAAAACTCCTTTTTAACCCTAAAGTGCTTATAAACCTCTCAATGCCATGTAAACCTTTTAAAAGCACCTCTATGAAGAATGATGGAATGAAACATTTATTATTTTGTACATGCAAAGCACTGTGCTAAGAGCTGGGAATAGAAACCGAATGTGATTTTTTTCAAGGAACTCATATTGTATTGGGAGAAACAGGGAAAGATGTAGCTAAGCAGTTTAGAATCACTATGTAGGAGAGAAAGAGTTTATAAAATAATTTATTCCTGCCTTCATAAAGCTTAAAATCTGGTAAAGAAATAAAAAAAAATCGCAGATAATTAGCATGAGTTCATTAAAAAAGTGTAAGCCAGATTATGTCTTAGGGGAAAGGTCTTTCAGTGACAATGGCATTTTAGAAGCTTCTTAGAAGCAGCAACATTTGAGTTGGGCTTTTTAGAAGGGAAAGAATCCAACAGACCAAGAAGAGGAGAAAGAACATTATAAGCTCAGGGAAGAATTAAAACAAAAGCATGGAAGTGAGAAAGAATAGAGCACCTTGAAGGATAGTAAATTAAATTTTGCTAGCGCATTGAACACATGTAGATAGAAGAGTCTATAAAATAAGTCTCTAAAAGTATCAGATGATAAAAGAACTTTAAATATAGGAATGATAGGCCAGATCTATTCATGAGAAAGATTACATCTGGCAGTAGGATGAAATATGAAGGCATGGAGAGGGAAGAAATCAGTTAGGAGATAGTAATGGAGAACCTAGCCTAGAATGGGAGCAGTGGGAACAGGATACATGTGAATGATATTCTTAAGTAGAATAAGTAGAATTCTTAAGTAGAATTTAATTTAACCAATTAAATATGAGGTAAGGAAGAAAGAAGAATCAAAGATATTTGCAGAAACTCCAAGATATGAGTGATGAATAGTGGAGCCACTGATTGATATAGTAAAGTCAGAAGGAATACTTAGAATGAAAGATGAAAGGCTAAGATAGGAGTCTGATAGCTGTAGTAAAGTTAGGAATAGGAGACTTAGAATGGAAAATGAGAAGTTTAGTGTAAATATAATGAGTTTGATGGATTTATGGATCTGGAGGGCAAAAGAGAGACACAAGCTAAACATAAATTTAGGAGTTTTCCACATATATTTAATAGTTAAAGCTAAAGGAGTAATTAACTTTGTCAAGGAGAGAATGCTAAGAAAAAAACAAAACAAAACCTGAAGATGGCTAATAACAAACTTTAGGGACAGACCATATTAAGTGTATAAAGAAATGCATAGAGAACTAGCAAAGAAGATAAAAAAGTGGTTAGATAGGTTGGAGAAGAAGAAGAGAATGTAGTATCATAGAAAGCAAAGGGGGAAAAAAAAGTGTCTAGCAACTGATATGGTCAATAGTGCCATGATATAGAAAGATCAAACAACAAGAAAGCTAAAAAGGTCTTGGATTTTAGTTATTTGGAGGTCATTGGTAATTTTTGAGAGAATACTTTTACTATAGTGGTGAACATGGAACTAGATTACAAAACATTGAGTAAAGAGTGGATAGTAAGCTAGAGGTGGTACAAATTTTTCAATAACTTTTGCAGAAAAAAAAAGTTGAAAGAGATGCAATTGGCTGCATGGGATAGAAGGACAAAAATATATTAATTACATTTTCTGTCAATAAGTTTTTTCTTATGTCAAAATTAAGTTTTTTCTTGGGTAGTGTCTAATTTCCTTTTTTTTTTAAAAATGCCTTGTAACAGCACAATTAGGGACAATAATTTAGATTTATACAGTGCTTTATATTTTACCTTATTTGATCCCAAGATACCCCTGTGAAGTGACCATGACATCAAGGAGGTGATGCCAGGAATTGCAAGTAAAATGGATTTGAGGGATGGAGGGCTGTGCAGCTTCACTTTAACATTTGGGCACTGGACCCAGATGGTGCCAGAGGAGAAAGTACACTGTTCATTGTTTTTCTTTGAACCTTCTTCAGTTTTAACTAAGAAATAAAATACATATATAACCAAAGGGCTGTCATGTAGAAGAAGGAGTAGGTTTGTCTCAGAGAATAAATTAAGAGGAATGAACAAAAATGGCAGATTTTAATTTAGTGTTTTGAAAAACTTCCTAACATTAAAATATCGTCAAAGTGGAGAGTGTTCCTTGGGATGTAGTTCATTACTCCTTCATGGCTGAATAACTAGTTTTTGGGAATACAGTAGAACTCCATTGTGGTCAGACAAGATAATAGAAGTTTTCTTCAACTTTGGTATTCTGTGATACAATTATTTCATTAAAAATTAATACTATTCTTCTCAAACTGAAGTTTTCTAACTTAAAAACAATTATCCAATTCTATGATCCCATCAGATATTAGAATGTTTGAAGTGAGTCATTTAACATATCAGAAGACTTTCTAAAAGCTGCCTGAAACCAATTGGTCCTTCCATTGGGAGACTTCTTTTTTAGTACTGGTTTTGGGCGTGTGTCCAAACATAGTGCAATTGTAGTCCAGGCTCTGGGATCATCATCCTATTCCCATTCATACTGGCAAATTGTCTCCTGAGAGGGTGGTTGACTATTGCATCTCTTGGGGTTCTAAGGGGTTGTGGATTATTTTTTCTAATACTGTCACTCATTAGCTCCCAATGATGTACTTCCCATTAATAATTAGCCAGTTAGAGTTAATGAACTTTTAATTAGAGATATTTACTAAAGTGGTATAATAATAATACTTTTACTATAGTGGTGAACATGGAACTAGATTACAAAACATTGAGTAAAGAGTGGATAGTAAGCTAGAGGTGGTACAAATTTTTCAATAATTTTTGCAGAAAAAAAAAGTTGAAAGAGATGCAATTGGCTGCATTCTCCTTCAAAATCTCAGACACTCTCACCAATACATACAGAGTCCAGAACATGAATTCAAGTTTAGAGGCATTTTACATATATAGTTGGGTGATCCTGGATAAGTCATTTAACTTCTCAGTTCCCTACGAAGTTCTTTGAGACTACAAATTGAAGATATGCATTAGTAAATGAAGTTCCCTGATCAATGAAATTATAGGCCCTGAGATACAGCCAAAAGCAAACAAACATCATTGTAATGATTTCTTGACAGTTGCAAATATTACAGACAAGTTGCCTACTGAAGTGATTTGAAAAAGGATCATAGGGTCTTGCTGAGGTAAATATCTGCAAACCTATTTCATGAGAACTGAAATGGCAAGAATGTCACTATTGTTACACCCTAAATCAGTGATCTTTTATGGCGTAATGCAGACCTAGGTTGAGGCTATATATTAGTACCACCTTTAAAAGCCATAAATTAGACAATATTAAGATATAGGAGTACCAAAAGAGTATCACAGAGTGTAGGAAGGAGCAATAATCTTGAATTTCCTGTTCCTTTTTTCTCTGTTTGGATACTACTTCATAATCTAAGGCTTCTTATTATGCAAAGTAGGTATATAATATCTGCCTCGTAAGGTAAGAGTGATGTTAAAAGAAATATATTCATCTGTGCATTCCATATCATATGGTATGATATACCATAAATATCAAGTATTGTTACAATTACCAGAATAAATTAGTTAATGAGAAACTACTTTTCCTGTATATGAAAGCTTTGGTTTATTTTTTGTCTCTTTTAAAAGTTGCATTTTGGATCTTTCATATCTCTTTTAATTTTTTTTTTCTTTTTACCCTTTGCCAAGAAAATAGGAGGTCTCTAACCAGGAGGAGATAGTATGAATCAATCAAAAAAAAGTGCTTTTGAAGTCAGATGATTTTCTATTCACCTCCCTTGTAAAACTAGGGCAAATTCTTTAACTTCTTTGGACTTCAGTTTCCTCATCTATAAAATTAGTTGGTAGAACTAGGTGGCCTCTAAAGTCTCTTCTAGCTCTAGTACTATGATTATAATGTCTTCTTTTGAGATAATGATTCTTTTGAGAGAAGATACTGTTTTCATAAAGAATGAACTTTTTTGTTGCTGATAGATCTTTGGCAGGGAGGTGAAATAATTTTTTTTAAACTTCTTAATGCCACTCAGAAATGGTCATGAGAAATGCAAACAAAGTCATCCAGATCTTAAAATCATCAATGTATTGCATAGGAAAAGTATTATTTTAAAAAATGAATTACCTTGCTAGTCTGGATTTGAAGTGTGAGTAAAATGTATTGTTTTGAAGTTCATATAATTCAATAAGGTTGAGATTAGCAAGCAGGATAGGAGAAGAGTTCATAAAAGGTAGCATATCAATATAGTATATTTATTTATTAATGTATATGAATGATGAATGAATCTCAATTTAAAACTCTTTTTTTGTCTCAAGCTGTTATGTGCAAAAGAACTGTCTCTTTTGGGGTCTGGAAAAACAAGTTATCCACTTAGATTTAAGGAAGAATTTAGTGATTATCATTTGCTTAGAGGCACTATCTGTTACTTATTTCTAAAGGTTGAAGATACATGATTATGGTCTTGGTTAATAAGATGTCACAAAAAATTACTGAGAAAGTGAAAATTTTAGTTTTTTAACAATTACATTTACTCAATATAAAACATTTGGGAGGGCTCATGTGATTTAACTTTTCAGTAACTGAACAGAATTTTGATTTGACTCAATTAGCTGTTTTGGCATCTTGTAGAGAGGCAGTCTATATTTCTTTCTACGTGTAGCTAAGAAGGAAGCAGTTAAGACAGAATACAAATTACAGTAGTTGAATATAACTTCACAGAAAGGATTGTTTAATCTTATCTGTACATTTTAGAATGATCATCAGTGACTAGTGTGATGAGCAAGTGTTTGCAGGCCCCATCTACTGAATAGAGCCAAATAACAATCAAGTAAAACTGATTATTAGAAATTTAAAGGGGAATGGTGAATTCTATTATGATGCAGATAGTATTGAAGGTAAATAGAGAAAGAAAACAATGCAAAATATGCTTACACATTACAGTATGATATAAAGAACAATTAGTGGCAATAATTGTTAATTTTCAGTAATTCTATTTGCTTATTTAGGCAGTATTGAATGAGGATGAATGAATCAGGATACTGTAATGTAAGTAATTAGTAAAATAGAAAAGTCCAGTTGGAAAACTTGGAAGTTATAAAGCATTTAAAACAGACTAATCTATTACATGTATATTTGACTATACATTTCAAATTAAGCAATAGAAATGATATTTATTTATTCTGGTAATTGATTATGTTTCTGTGAAATTACTTATGGGCCACTAATTGTTTTTTCATTTGAAATGAATTATGTCTATTTGTATTTAGTCTTCTCTTTACATCAGAAAAAACCCCACTTATATGAATAAAAACCTTTATTTCATTCCTTTACTCCCTATTAAGTTACCTATGTAGTTGTTAAGTACTTCCTTTAAGTCATCTTAAAGTCAGAAGTCTTGTATGTAATTTGTTGGTTAGAAGTAATTTGGAATGTTTTATTTTGACAGCTGTATTTTAGTGTGTCAGGTTGAAAACAGGTGAGTTGACCATAACTTTGTGTATGAATCTTGGAAAGACCCTTTTTCTAAAACATATATAATTCTCCAAAACAAAAAAAGTTATTACAAACATGATGAATGCTGTCATAGCTAAGACAACATTGTTGATACACTGTTGATGATTTCATATTTCTTTATTTAATGTCATTAAAATAAAAAATGAAGAAATAGACATGAGAAACGTCGGGATGTAGGCACAGAAGGATATAGCTAGTCAGCAGCAGAACATGCATTGCCTTTGTGAAGATTCTCTGGCCTCTTGCATTTTCAGCTTTGCATTATTATTATTTTTTAAGTGAGAAGGGGTGGTTGCATTGCATTGTCAGTATTATTCATCTTAGAATTTTTTCAGGTCATTAGGATTTGGGAAGTGATCCCAAATAAGATAAGAGTGCTTGAGTAGTAGAATTTATTTGCAGGCGATGTATATTCTGACTATATTTAGAATATCACTCAGGCTTTGCAGTCCTTATCTTTGACTACCCTTGAAGCTGTATTCAGGAGTTTGGGACTAATACACTGTGGGGGTTGCTCCTCAAGTACATATCTTAATTGAAACTTAAAAAAAAATACTCCATTTAATAAGACAATATAGACAACATAATCTTTTCTTCACAGTTTAAGAATGATGAGTTACATTTCTATTTGTCATCATCATTAAAATGAACATTATTTTTCAATTAAGAACTAATGTGTTTGTTGCACTGTGGTCAGTTTTGTGCTAATTACATGCATACAAAATATAGAAATATTTTCTGTGAAGTGTTGATGATTATATCACAGTGTTTTTTTTTTAAAACAATTCTTACTTCTTTACACAAAAAATGGAGAAAATTTGGAAAGTAAAATATATCTACTGTAGGATTATTAATCATGCTTCATTTTGACAATATAAGATGAATGATTTATTTTTCTCATAAAGGTCATCCCATTTTTAGAGAAGAGTGAATTAGGAATACAGAACTAGTATATATTTAATTTAAAGCTCTATATGAATATAACTTTCCCCCCATGTCAGAACAATTTGAATATGTTTTTCAATTGGATTCTGCTTTCGTTGTATATACCCATTTTTGAAATGAGATGTTATAGTAAGTATATGAGGGGCGAACAAACTCTGATAATGATGCATCATAGGATTAATCATTGAATCAAAAGCATTTATTAAGCACTTACTGAGTGTGAGGCACTGGTCTAAATGCTATTATTACAAAATAAAGTAAAAACAATCACTGTCCTAATATAATTCACATGACATTGGGAGAATAGAAATGTAAATAACTAAATATGATACAAGTTATATACAGAATAGATGAAAGATAATCTCCAGTGGAAGTCACTAACAGCTGGGAGGACAAAGAAAGACCTTCAGTCAAATATGGAATTTGAATTGGGTTTTGAAGGAAGCCAGGGAAACTTAAAAGGGACTATTAATGAGGGAGAGTAGATCAAACCCAGGGGAGAGTTAGTGCAAAAGCAGGAAAAAAGGGACTGGAGTGTAAATAAATCTCAGGGACAGCAAGTCAAACAACAGAGCTAAGTCATAGAGTACCTGAAGGGAAATAAATTGTAAGAAGATTGGAAATAGAGAAAGGGACCAAATTATAAGTAGTTTTAAATGGCAAACAATGGATTTTTATGTTAAATCTTGGATTTAATAGGGTGTCACTAAAGGCTTTTGAATAGAGAAACATATTCAAAAGTATGCTTTAGGAAAATCACTTTTGCAGCTAAATGGAAGATGGATTGGAATGGGGAGGGATTTGAGACAGAGACAAATCAGCAACTAAGAAGTAAAGATGGCTTGAACAAGGGTGGTAGCCCACAAAAACAGAGAAAAGGAGACATATATAAGAGATGTTTGGAGATACAAACAACAAACTTTGGCAACAGATTAATTATATAGACTTAGGAATAGTGATGACTCAAAGATGATATTGAGATTTTGAACCCCAGTGGCTATAAAAATGATGATGCTTTGTAGATTAGGGATGGAATAAGTTTTGTTTAGAACATATTGAATTTCAGATGTTTATGAGAAAACCAGTTTGCTGTGCTAAAAAGTTGTTATTGTGTAATTGTAGTCCAAGAGAGATTTAAGTCTGGAAATAGAGATTCTGGTAATCTTCTGCAAAGAAAAAGTAAATTATCCTATGAGAGTCAATGAGATCACCAGATGAGAGTACATAGAGGGAAAAAAGAAAAGAGCTCAAAAACTAAAGAACTGTGGAATGAACTGTGGTGAATGAACTCAAAACTATGTCATATCAAGAATGTTAGAAGTAATTGAGCATGTTTTTTACAAGACCAACTTTCATCATCCTATCTCACACATCCCCATAACTTCTGAAGAAAATGATAGGAAGTTTTTCAAAGTAGGAAAATTGGATCTCAATCTGAAAAAAGAAAAACACTTCCACGCACTATAGTAGTGCTGTATGTAGGGTCTATGATAAGTCACTTCATCAATCAACAAGCATCTATTAAGTATTAACCATATATTAGATATTTGCTAAGCATTGAGAATACACAGAAACATACATTCTAATGAGTAATGTGTTTTTGTCTCTTTGTATAAATATTCATATTTAATGTTTATACATAGAAACATAAAATAACTTTGAAGTGGAAGGCAGTTATAGCTGAGGGAAGGAGAAGAGCTGGGAAAACTTTATATAGAAAGTAATACTTGAGCTGAGTTTTGTAAAGAAATAGGGATTCCAAAAGACTGAGGTGTGGTAAGAGATCCAAGTAAAGAGTTATTTGCCAAGTAGTGTCCCTCTGTTTAAAGGGGCCATCCTATGTGTGATGGAGTCTTTTTGTGGGCAACAAGAAGCCTTTTAGCTTAAATCTTGCTGATTTGTTATATTTTAACCAGTACTCTTTAACAACACTCATGCACATATATGTCATTTGTGCATATGTATGTATGTGTGTATAAATGTATACACACATATCAATATATACATGTCTTAAAGTTAAAAATGTGAGCTCTGTTTTAAAATTGCTATGATTTTTAAGGATCAGGAATATATCAGATAAGAAACATGTTCACCTTTAAAGTGATATCCTCAAAGTACTAAGTGTATGAGATAATAGGATTAGCTAGTGGCAGTACCTGTCTGGTTAAGCTACAGCCAGAGAGTTATTTGCACATGTAAATTTTGCTTTTTGGTGATTTACGTATTCTGTACATCAAATCCTATATGTTGTTATGTGACTTCTCACTAAATCAAAATTTTAATTAAATTAATCTAGAAGGAGAGTTAGGGTGAGAGAAAGGGTTCATTCAGGGTTTGGACCAGGAATGTAAGAAGGAAAACAGTATAGATGGGGGAACTTTTTTATGCGGAGAATAATTGCTTTTAAAGCCCAGTTTTATATTTCATTTCCTCTGGAGACCATACTCAGTATCTTCTCCAATCTTTATCATGAATCTCACTGATTGTCATCACCTGCCTCTTAGTTGCTGTCACTACTTCTGCCTGGTTTCATTTCCTGTAAAGTTACCTTTCCCCACCTGTGTCAAGGGTGCATTGAGCAGTGGTTTCTCCACCTTCCAAGGCAGGTTGGAAGATATCCAAAAATTTTAGTGACTCTTGGGAGTTGAGCTATAAAGTACAGTGATAGTCTGAGGTATTCTGAAAAGTAAATGATGAGCAGTGGACAAATGTGACATCTCTTCTTTTTTTCTTTTTTTTTTTTCACTATTCAGCTATTTTGTTTATCTTTCTGAGATACTGACTCTTGCCATCTCAAATTCTTAATTCACTCCTTGTTTCATAAATAGTTACTGATTATTTATGGTTCTTTCGCTCTTCTTTGAAGTGTTCCAAATGATACAATTAATAAAAATGGCTTTGAAAAGTTGTCTGGCAACATATTATTCTTAGAAATAATTCTCACTGAAAAGCTAGAAGTCCTTTTTAGAATTCTGAGATACTGAGTTTTGTGGAGGATGGTGATTTTAGCTTAAGTTGCTAAATTAGTAAGAATTAAGTTGACGGTAACTGATTGAATGGCTAGTTCATAAGACAGACTGTTCAGTCCCACTTTATTCTTTGGAAATCTATTCTTTAGGTCATATTGAACTATGGCTTCTGTAATCTTTCACAAAAATGTAAGTCTTGCTTTATCTTTGTAGTTTCTGTTGAGGTTTGACAAGGCAGGCAAAATAGCCCAAGCTATTTGTGTGTGTGTGTGTGTGTGTGTGTGTGTGTGTGTGTGTGTGAGCTAAGTACATTTTTGGACAAGTTTCTAAAATAATTTGATTCTTTCCAAACCCATAATACAAATGATATCTCTTGTCTGGGACTGAGGATCTTAGTAATGATCATATATTCCTGCCTGACTCTTTGTTCTTCTTCTGATCCTTATGCCTACAGCTGCATTTTAAAAGGTATCTCCTCTCTCATCAGACTTTATAATATGTTCTATTTAACAAATCTTGCTCTCTGACAAAACAAAATTTGAGCACTAATATTAATATATGCTGGACCTTAAAATCTAGAATTGGAAGAGAACTCAAAGATTATCCAGTCTAATTCCTTCATTTTATATATAATGTATATTGCTTCTGAACTTACTCTATCAAATCACCACTGTCAGGGGCAATTCAGATTCCAAAAAGGAGACTGTTATTATATCTCTCTCAGGGTCTAAAATTACACCTGCGGGCCAAGGGAGTGGTGTTCTATTGTTGTAGTTCATTAGACCTCATTGTTGGCTCCTGATTACAATTAGACACTTAATTAGCTTTTAGAAATGGATATTTATTACAGTGGAATAATTGACATAAAACATCATCCCCAAAAGACTGATACATTGTCCCATGAGTATATATGGAGTTCAGGAAAAAGTGGGCTCACTCAGAGTTCTTATAAATCCCTTTGCTGGAGTCCTTAAGATTTTCCTCCTTGGTTATGTCTAACTTTTGAGATCCTTGTAGAACCTTAGATCTTGTTTTCTTCTTTAAATTCTATCCATCTTACAGCTGTGGCTTTAGAGGTATCTAAAACTTTAGTGGTATGCTGTCAGCTGTTCCAGGAATTCTTTTAGGATACCAATGACACATCCAAAATCCTCTATATCCTTTAAAGGTCCCAGAGTCCTTCTTAGTAAAAGGTAAAGGAGACTGAAGTGAAGGCCAAAGTTGGGACTAGATTTTAGACTCTTTTCCTTTCCCAAATGATGTTTTACAATGGTTTAGCTGAAACCTTCCTTAATTAAGCCTATACATACTTAATTTCCTAATTCCAAACTAGCTCATTGGTTTCATATAAGTCCTACAGAGCATCCCTAAGTTTCTTAACCATTCCACATAGACTTCCTGTCACACTTAGTTGAAATGCCTTTGATTATTCGGAGGCATCTCCCCTCATCACTATTCTGATTAAATTGAAATGTGTTGTCATCTGACAAAGGTAGCAGAGCTAGCTGGAGGTGATTTTATTGACTGACTCAATCAACCCTCACCTTTATGTTTAGATGAGGAAACTGAGATCCAAAGAGGTTCAACGATTTACCCAAGATTATAGAGATGATAATCATAATTGACATTTATGGAGCACTTCAAATGTTACAAAGCATTTTACATGAATTATTTGAACTTTGAAAAAACCCTTTGAGGTAGAGTTTTTAATTTTGTTTGTTTTTGGCATGGAGCTATGATTTCATCACTAGGGAACTCTTTCCACCAATGTAGAGCAGTAATTCATGTGTAATTTATGATATTAGAGAGTTGCTTGAGGCTACTGTCAGATCTTGATTTGCTCATGGTAATATAACTAGCATATCCCATAGTTGGGATTCAGACATAGGTCTTTCTGATCCACTACTCTATCCTACTTCTTGTGAAATAAGTCCAATGAATACTTTTATAGATGAAGAAATGGGAGATAAAAGATACGAAGTGAGGTCACATAGGTAGCATTTTATTTCTATCTGTATTAGTTTCTTCATTTATAAAATGGGAATATTAATAGCATTTATCTTCTAGATTTATTGTGAGGATATACTTACCTTTTAGGGTTGTTGTGAGGATGTACTATCTTCCAGGGTTGTTGTGAGGACAAAATAAGATAGTATTTTGTAAAGTGCATTGCAAAACTTAAAGCTCTCTATAAATGCTCTCTATAGATGATGATGATGATTGAGAGTGAGGCCTCAAATCTATGCCTTCTTATTTTAAGTTTATAACTTCTAAACTACTGTAAAGAAACTTTATATCTTGTTATCCACCAATTTTTTGTTATTATGAACTGGTTTTAATTAAAAGAAGATGGGTTTTTATCTTTGAGGGGCACAATAAATGTTTGTTGAGTTGACTTTATAAAATGTATGCTTTTTGAAGTATGTAAAAACTTTTTAGGTAAGAGGTATAAGAGTGGGTCAACGGGGTAGCTAAATGGTACAGTGGATAGAGCATTGGTCCTGAAATCAGGAGGACCTGAATTCAAATCTGGCCTCAGACACTTAATACTTACTAGTTTTGTGACCTTGGGGAAGTCACTTAACCCCAATTCCTGGAGGGGGCAAAGAGTGGGCTAAAAAGTCATATTGGATCCTCATTAATATCCCAATAATGCCTTTGTTCTAGCAATAAACATGTACAAGGTAGAAGCATCCCCATTAACAGAACATTTGAAATTGAATGAGAAATAGCTAGTCATATATTCAAGCCACATTCTTGCACTTGAAATTTGAAGGCAGAGTAAACCAGATCTGGAGATATGGGAAAAAAACAAAGTTCAGAGACTTGAGAGGGTAGAACATTAATTTCTCTAGAGGGAAAATCTATGAATCTGCAAGACTCTTTCATAAGATCATATGGCCTCTAGAGAGAAAGATCTATATGGCTATAGCAGCTGGATGTGGTAGAAAGCGATGATATGGAATTCTTGAGCTAAGTTTGTTCCTTGCACACAAGCCAAAAATAGCATAGAGTTGGGGAAGGGTGAAGAAGGATGAAAGAGCTAAATAGAAGGACTCCATAATCAGTGGAGTTTCTGAGTCAAATAGGAATCTGAAACCAAGAACAGAGTTAAGATTTTGTTGTATCACTTTTAGTCATATATAACTTTTCATGACTCCATTTAGGGTTTTCTTGGCAAAGATACCTGATGTGTTTTGCCATTTCTTTCTCTAGTTCATTTTACTGATGAGGAAACTGAGGCAAACATGGTTAAGTGACTTACCTAGGGTCATACAACTAATAAGTTTCTGAGGCCAGTTTTGAACTCAGGTGTCCCTAAATCCAGGTCCAATGTTCTATTTACTGCAGTACCTTGATGACAGGATTTTGTTCTGCATTGGTACTTTGAATAATTTGGCCTCTGCAGAAATGAGGGGACTTGGCAACCTACAATTTTTTTCCTTTCAGTAGGTCCTGAAGTTCAGGGACTTCTATAAATAAAGAGAAATATATGTCTCTATAAACCTTACTGAAAAAAATTGGGTTGTTTGATTTTTTTTTAACCCAGAGGGATTTCTATTTGCATGAGTGTGTGGCCCAATCCACAAGGTGGCCATAATACTGAAGGACTATATAGGTCCCTGGGTAAGGCAAAGGCTTTCTAGAGAAGGGAAATGTGTTGATTTTATTGTTTATGAGTTGAAACTTAAGTTCTTATTTTAAGGGTGTTTTTTAAAATTTTTTTTCTATTCTCTGTCTGATAAATTGTTGACTTGAACGCTTACAAAGGAATTAGGACCTTTATACTCCTTTTGTAGCATTCTAAAGATAAATCATATTCTGATATTCCTAGGTGAACCCCTTGATGTGAATCTAAGCTGAAAAGAGGAGTAATTTGTAAGATATACCCAAGGCTGATCCTTGTCTATGCAAACCTTTGTCTTTGGTTTTGAGTTATGGAGTATTAAATATGCACTGTATGAGCTCCATTGAGCAGCAAAAATACTGTAATTGTTCTTAGAGTGGTAAAACAATATAACTGCAGTTATCCAATTGTCATGTACTAAAATATTACCAGAATGTACTATAAAGGCATATCCTTATGTAAAATAATGTTCTGAATTGTCAGGTGCCTATGATGATTGCTGCCATTATTGCCCAAATGATCGGAGAGTCCCTGGAATGTATAGATATAATGATGCTCTTATCCTTAACAACGCTCTCTCTTGGAAAGATCTGGGATTTGTTTGATAAATGATGTGATCAGTGTGGTTGTGAAAAGCAGTGCATCTGCTTGTCCTGGACATAAATTCCTTTAGTTCCTAGGGCTGTCCAGAAGATTGACTCTTTGCTTAACAAATGTTTATTGATTAAAAAACACAGTTCATTAACATTTAAGTTTGCATATTATCACCTTGTTGCAAACTTTCTGGAGATGACCTTCTCTGAGTTTAGCTACATTGGTCTTAAGATGACAAACACATAATCTGTTGGTGGGCCCATACTCAAATACTTTCTGTAATGGAAACCATTGGCATTATCATTCCACTCTGAAAATCAAGCATCCCTTCCATATTACAATGAGGTTTTGGAGATGGCTCTGCTGACAGTTTATATTGAAGCCTAAAAGAAGAAATAAAATGCATTAGTGGGGAAAGGCATCAGTTTCTTTGAGGACAATGACAGATCTAGCAATCCTTCCACTGTATCACCATGTATTAGTACATTATACATAATTTAGGTATAGCAATGGGGAAAATATTTTTAACAATTTTTTTTTTTACCAAAATGTGTGCCTGTATCATTGGAATAATATCCAAGAGGGCAAAATCCAAGCAAATATGTTATCAGCAAGAAAAAAAAGTCAATACATTATAAAAGAATTGAATTATATATTATAACATGAGATACTTTGCTGTTTAAAAAGTAGGAAAGACTATACTGTCTGTGTGGAAGTTACTTCCCCTCTTTGGGCCTTAGTTTCCTTTTTAGTAAAAATGAAGATGTTGGACAAAATGTGCTTTAAGACCTCTTCTGGTTCTAAATCTATGATTCTGTGATTGGGATCATGGGTTTTAGAAGATATAAAACCCACCCTTGCCATTCTATGTTTGAATCATCTCTTTGTTGAAGAGAGCCACGTCCATTAGAATTAATCATCATATGATTTTGTTGTTGCCGTGTATAATGATCTGGTTCTGCTCATTTTACTTGGCATTAGCTCATCTAAGTCTCTCCAGCCTCTCTGAAATCATCCTGCTGGTCATTTCTTACAGAACAAAAATATTCTATAACATTCATATTCAATAATTTATTTAGCCATTCTCTAATTGATGGGTATTCATTCAGTTTTTAGTTTCTTGCCACTACAAAAAGGGCTTCCACAAACATTTTTGCACATGTGGGTCTTAAAGTAGGGAAAGATATCTTTGTTATATAAGCGCAGTAGAAATTGCTGGATCAAAGGGTTTGCACAGTTTGACAACTTTCTGAGCTTAGTTCTAAATTGTTCTCCAGAATGGCTGGATCTGTTCACAGTTCCACCAACAATGTATCAGTGTCCCAGTTTTCCCACATCCCCTCCAACATTCCGCATTATCTTTTCCTGTCATCTAAGCCAATTTGAGAGATGTGTGGTGGTATCTCAGAGTTGTCTTAATTTGCATATGATCAATAGTGATTTGGAGCACATTTTTATATGACTAGAAATAGTTTCAATTTCTTCATTTGAAAATTGTCTGTTCATATCCTTTGACCATTTATCAATTGGAGAATAGCTTAAATTCTTATAAATTTGAGTCAATTCTTTATATATTTTAGAAATTAGG
The DNA here is from genome assembly GCF_016432865.1 of Antechinus flavipes. Taxonomy (NCBI): domain Eukaryota; kingdom Metazoa; phylum Chordata; class Mammalia; order Dasyuromorphia; family Dasyuridae; genus Antechinus; species Antechinus flavipes. The sequence continues at coordinate 329,929,912 of NC_067401.1, read as the reverse complement.
TCTTTATCAAAATCTTTGAATTTAAAAATGTTTCCCCAGTTTATTGCTTCCCTTCTAATCTTATCTGTATTAGTTTTGTTTGTATAAAAACTTTTAAACTTAATATAATCAAAATTATCTATTTTGTGATCAATAATGATCTCTAGTTCTTTGGTCACAGATTCCTTCCTCCACAGATCTGAGAGGTAAACTATTTTATGTTCTTCTAATTTGTTTATAAATATTCTTTATGTCTAGATCATGAACCCATTTCAACCTTATCTTGGTATATGGTGTTAAGTATGGGTCAATGCCTAGTTTCTGCTCTACTAGTTACCAACTTTTCCAGCAGTTTTTGTCAAATAGTGAGTTCTTATCCCAAAAGCTGGGGTCTTTGGGTTTGTCAAACACTAGATTACTATAATCATTGACTATTTTGTTCTGTGAACCTAACCTATTCCATTGATCAACTACTCTTTTTCTTAGCCAGAACCAATATATTTAGGATATTTGAAGATACCTTGTCATTTACTAATGAAGTGGATAGTTCACAGATTTGAGTGGAGAGAAAAACTTAAATGTTAGAACCGGAAAAAGAGAAATTTGTGATATTCATCATGTTTGAACTCATGAAAATGAGTTTTCTTGACTTCAGATCCAGTATTCTACCACTGTACTGCCTACCTGCCTCATCTCAGTCATTCAGGAAGGATGGTTAAAAAAAAGTCTTTGAGCAGTCAAAATAGATCAGAAAATATGTTCACTGAAGTTCATGCATGTTATTTTTCTGACCTTCACATAGAACCTATTCATTATTACTTTGGACTCAATTCTAACAGGTTTTTTTTATCTAGTATCCTAGCCTACATTAGCTTAGGATAAGCAAATTAGAAAATCTAAGTATTTCTATTAGAGATAAACAACACTGAATTGGATAAGAAGCAAGAAGTGATTGCTTGAAAAAAGGGAATGAAATAGGAAAAACAAACAGAGAAAGCCCCTAAAGCATAACATCCTAAGAACCACAAGCACAGGAAGTAACTCATATTAGTTTCAATAGTTTCTGAGGGTTTCATGTATTACATGTAGCACAGAATAATAATTCATTTCAGGATGATAATCTTGAGTAATGATAATATTAATTTACCAGTATACTGTTTATAAAAGGCATTCTTATAAAGAATATATTCTTTATAAGAAAGAGGGAAAATGTATAATAGTTTACAGAAATTTCTGTAAAAATGATAAGAAAAACATTTTGGCAGAAAATTCTATTTACTGATGAAACAATGATATTATGATAGTATCACAGATTCAGAGCTGTTTTGCTGGTTCAATTACCTCATTTTACAGATGAGGAACTAGAGTTTATTCAATAATCTGCTAAGTAATTTATCTAAAGTCATTCTGGTAGTAGTAGATGGTAGAATGGGATTCAAACCCCAGGCTACACACATACGCAAACGCATCTGAAAAGTCTTTTTTCAGAATAACCAATGTAGAATTCATATTTTTAAAGTGCTTAATCATTTTTTTTTGATAGAGTATAATGGCTTTCTTGGAGCCCTAATCCAATCTATTAACCAAATAGACATTTTGGCAGGCATGCCAATTTAGAAAATGAATATTATATTAGGATAGACACAGGGGCTCCATATATTAGGAAAACCCACATTTTTAAAACACTTTTTAAAAAAGTGTTTGGTTGATAATGTATTGACAGCTAATATTATTCAGTTTGTTAATGAAGTAACTTTTGTCTTTGAGAGAATGAAAGGAAACTTTAGACATCTGACTAAAGTGTAAAATAAAGTAAAACATTTCAGGCAATGTGTAGGTTTGCTGGGTTACCTCATCTATAGGCTCAACATGCCTGTGCATCTGACCAGGAGCATCAATTCCTCTGTTTCTTGCTTTTCAAAATTTCACTTCCACTTCATCCCATCTTTTTCTCTGTGTCTCTCATTTTTAAAACTCATAGATTCTCTAAAACCTCAAGGTTATGTATGAACCTTTATAGAAGTTAAAATGAGGATTTTTGTGGTGTTTAGGAGCAAAGGTCATGATCATCAATTATTATTTTTTTTTGTATAAGAGAATTGTAAATCGTGTGTTTATATTTAACCAGAGAGATTTTCTATAGTGTGTGGTGTAAATTTCCCCCTGTATCAGCCATATTAAAACAATACTTGGTTATGGAAAACCAACTTCTGAGGTAGAAGATATGTGCTGCATCAAAACTGAAACTAAAGTGGACCAACTCTTTTTTTGCGTGCTGAATTGAAAATAAAATTCAGATTTGGACATAAATTGTCAAAAAAAAGCAAGTATGCCTGACTGAGTCATTGAGCCCACGTTTAAGCATTCTGATCTATATCTTGCTACTGGATCCAAATGTCTCTGAAAGAGAGAGTGGGTCTGGTGACTTTGCACAACCTGCCTCATTTAAATCCCATTCACTTAAAAGTCCTGACATCATCTTCCTGATGTCATAGTCCTCTTCAATAAAAAAGGACAAACAACATCCATTGCTTCTATTTCTGCCCTTTAGGAACAGACAGAAAAAGTCTAATGGGTTAAATTAGAATGTAGTGATTCTGTTCTCCTTATCTATCTACAACTGCATCCTCTTCTTTAAACATCACCAATTCTTTCAATCAATCAAGCATAAATTTGAGTCTTTTTTCTATCTTAGTTGCCATCCTCTAGAACACTTTAGCTTTGTCAATATTCTTCCTTGCATGTTATGTCTTATAAGAGGACCCCAATTCAATAACCTGATTCTGTCATTAAGTGGTTTGGGGTTTACTTCCCTAAAGTTCAGTTTCTTCACCTTCAAAATGAGGTGGTTGAACTAGGTTAGAGATTCTCAGATTTCTTTGGTTTCAGGATGTCTTTTCACTCTTAAAAATTATTGAGGATGATGATTATCAGTTTATAACATGAGAAATTTAAATAAAATTTATAGCAGCCCTTTTTGTAGTGGCAAGGAAGTGGAAATTGAGTAGATACCTATAGCTGAATAAGTTATGGTATATGAATATAATGGAATATTATTGTTCTATAAGAAATGATGAACAGGATGGTTTCAGAAAAGCCTGGAAAGACTTAAATAAATTGTGTTAAGCAAAGTGAATTGAACCAAGACAACATTGTACACAGCAGCAGCAAAATATGTGATGATCAACTGTGATGGACTTGTCTCTTTTCAACAATGGGGTGATTCAGGGCAATTCTACTATCTTTGTGATAGAAAGAGCCAGATGACTCCAGAGTAAACTATGGAGACTGGATGTGGATGAAAGAACAGTATTTTCACTTTTTTTTTGGTGATTTTGTTTGTTTACTTGTTTTTTCTTTCTTTCTTGTGTTTTTCCCCCTTTCGATCTGATTTTCCTACATACCAGGATGAATATGGAAACATGTTTAGAAGAATTGCAAATGTTTAACCTATAGTGAATTGCTTGCTCTCTATGGGAGGGAGTGGGGGAAAAGAGAGGGAGAACATTTTGCAATACCAAATTTTGCAAAGATGAATGTTGAAAACTATCTTTGACTAAAAAAATAGCTAAAAATTCCAAAATCTTTATTTATTTATTTAATTCATTTAAATAGCAATGTTAATTACATTGCATATTTGCCTAAATAACTCTGTATTGAAAAATGACCATATTTTTCAAAGCAAAAAATAATTTTTAAAAGTGGCATTGTTTTACATATGCTTTGGAAATCTCTAACAATAGAAGAGAATTAGATCTGGAGACTGGATGTGGATGAAAGAACAGTATTTTCACTTTTTTTTTGGTGATTTTGTTTGTTTACTTGTTTTTTCTTTCTTTCTTGTGTTTTTCCCCCTTTCGATCTGATTTTCCTACATACCAGGATGAATATGGAAACATGTTTAGAAGAATTGCAAATGTTTAACCTATAGTGAATTGCTTGCTCTCTATGGGAGGGAGTGGGGAAAAGAGAGGGAGAACATTTTGCAATACCAAATTTTGCAAAGATGAATGTTGAAAACTATCTTTGACTAAAAAAATAGCTAAAAATTCCAAAATCTTTATTTATTTATTTAATTCATTTAAATAGCAATGTTAATTACATTGCATATTTGCCTAAATAACTCTGTATTGAAAAATGACCATATTTTTCAAAGCAAAAAATAATTTTTAAAAGTGGCATTGTTTTACATATGCTTTGGAAATCTCTAACAATAGAAGAGAATTAGATCCTTGTATTTTATGTTGTTTTGATTGAGGTACATAAAGAAATATGACTGAAAAGGGGGGAGCATTTTAATTGCAAATAATATCTTAGTAGTATTATGAAGTAATTTTGACTATAAGAAGCTCCAAAGGACCACACTTTAAGAACTACTGGTCTAGACCATCTCTAAAGTTTCTTTCACATCTAATGATTTAGAATGCTCTAATTTTTATATACTATGGACCATTCACTATCTCAGCCTTTATTCCATCCTCAAAAAATATCGTTAAGAAGTAATAAAAAGAAAAATTTCATCCACCAACAAGTTAACTATGCATGATTTTCATATGCCATCATTACTTAGTGGGAAAGCAACCTGATAAAGGGAAAAGGAGGAAAATAAATATTTATACAGTACCTACTGGGTGACATGGTGCTAAGTATATAACAAATATGATATCATTGGAGACATTGGTATAGTGGAAAAAGTCAGAAGATCTGAATTCAAGTTGAAATTCTGACTGACATTTAACAACTATGTGACTAACTCTTGGAAGTTCGTGCCTTAGTTTCCTTGTCTATAAAATGAAGTTTATACTAGTTATACTATCTAGTTCACAGCCTTGTTGTTAAGAATGGATTTTTGAAGCTTAAAAATCCTTTATAACTTTTAGCAATTGTTGTTTGTGAACTTTCAAGTGTCTTTAAAAATGTGAGTTATTTTTTATATTGCTATTAACTGAAAAATATTTGCAATTGGAGGGAAATTTCACTACAGACCAGACCAGAAAAAAAAAACTTATTTAAAAAATAAATTAAAAAAAACATTAAAACTTAAAAAAAAAACTTATTTAAAATTATTCCATGAGATAAACTCCAGCAAGAGTCCAATTCTTTTTCATTTTAATTGTCAAGCCTGGCTGATATTCTCTAGGAAAGTGATTTGAATTATCCTAGGGACAAATATTAATTCTTGTACATTAGTATAAAGACTCCCAGTATGTAAATCCTCCTCATCAAGATAGATAGATCAATGATTGTTATATAACTTGGAGTTTTAAATCGCCTGTAACAGAGATTTTGAAGTCATGTGCTCAAGTTTCCATAGTTTATAAGGCTTTGAGTCAGGACTTGAACTTGGGCTATCTCCAAAGCCAACGCTCTACACATTATTTCAAGTAAAACTTAATAGTTAAAAAATGGAGATAATAAATTAAAACTATATTTGGAAATTTTTACACAATGTAAATCTTAACAAATTAAAGGGTATTTTATTTCAATGTTTTATTAAGATGTCATGGGTTTTTAACCTTATAACTATGTGCTGTTCAGTAAAAGAAAAAGATTTTATTGGGTTTTAAAAATTAAAAGCCTTTTTCTAATGCCATTGCAATCATTGGTATTTGCAAGAATAATTTTGGCATCTATTTATTGTCTGAATTATTCCTTGGAGATTTCCATTCTATTAGGGACCAAATTTTATTAATTTCTTATTTATGATTATGTTTTCTGAATTGATAAAGAACTAGAATTTGTCTATAGTAATTTAGTGATTAAAATTATTTGAAGTGGGGTTAAATTACCTAATAATCATTTGCTGGCATTTTGTAAGTGAATAATTAATTAGCCCGATTTTGCTTCATGGTTTAAAATCTAACTCGCCTGATTTATGGAGGGGTGAGATAATTTAATTTCCCAGTAAAAAGACAAGTGAAAGACTTTTTCCTTTGCTTCCAGAGGAGAACTATTGTACCCTAAAGATTGGAAGCAGATCAATTGGGTTTGTTTTAGAGAGGATTCCCTATAAGATGCAAACTGAGAGCAAAACCTGATGTTTTGGTTGTATTTTGGTTGTCATTTTTCTATTTTCTTTGTTTCTTTATATCTCCAGGGCTTAGCACAATGCCTAGGAAATGGAGAGCATTTCAGTTCTTGTTGATTTGACTTGCTTCCAACTTTTAAAGTTCTGTGAATTGTGGAAATGATTTGGTAATTAATAAAAGAAAGATTAAATCTGAATAAATCAAGGAAGGAATAGGCTTCAAATTAAGAAGTTATTTTTCACTTAATAAGATTACTTTGGGGATTGTCACTGAAAATTGAGGAGATGATAGCATTGCATGCTTACAGAATAATCCACATTATTTGAGTCTTTAATTTCTTGGCAAAATCCCAAATTTATCAAATGATTACTTCTTCAATAAGTCATGACTTAGAGCTCACAATTCTGAGCTCATGTGGATCAAACTGGGAAGTTTGTCAATAAATAATTTCTTGGTTCCTGTTTACATTCACCCAGAATAATCCTGGGAACACCTACATTTACCCCCTTTCTAGCTCTCATCTAGGTATTCAATTCTTTTTCAAGCACTAATGAGACATGGAATATAGAATACACTTAATCATGGACTCCTTTGGCAGTCAGGTAAAACCTATGGACCCCTTCACAGGATAATGTCTTTAAATAATTGAAGTAAAGGATGAATTTAAGTTAGAGATTAATGAAAATAAAGACATTTTTCCCATTCAGTTTTATGAAATCCCTGAGAGGTTAAGAAGTCCTGCTGTAAAGGGATAAGAAAAGAATTTCTGAATCAGACACCCTCCACTTTGTCCTATAGATAAAGGTACACAGCAGAAAGCTAGGAAGACATTTTTATCTTTCTGTCATAGTCAATGAACTCTCTCATTCACTCTTAGTCAAGTTAGGGAAAACAAATTCTATTCACCTCTTTCCTGTTTCTGGCTCCAGACAGGATTCCTTTTTCACAATAATCACTTCCCACTAAATTTTTTTTTGGAGCTGGGGGAAAAATCCATCAGCAGCACTCACACTACTTTCCATTCTCTTTTCTGACTCTTGTCATTCCTCCCACCCTGACCAGATGAAGAAACAATGCTGGGAACTGTTCCCAACAAGGTACCATACTAAAGCCCCCCCCCCCCATATTATTATATCTAAGTATTCTTCAGTGTTTTGTAATTTTGTAGATATGGTTATTCTCTCCATCAAAACATATCGCAATCCATTTATAATTTAATAGGTAATGTTCTCTAAATTTATCTTTATGGTCTTTGGATTACAAATATATAGTCTATCACCTGACTGAAATGCTAAGTTTTTCCAGCCAGATTAGAACTTCTAAATGTGGTGTATTTTGGTTTCTAAGAACACAGTTCCTCTGTGCAAAATGGAGAAATTAGAATAGGGCTATTAAGAGTTTTTCACATGTAAAGAAATGATTTAATGGAAAAAGTAATAAACATAATTAAGTGACCCAGGTTTGAATATAGATTCCTTTTTACTTCCTGGATGATCTCAGAAAAGGCAATCATACAGTACAGTGAAAGGAATATTGGATTTGGACTCAGATGACTTGGATTTGAGTTCTGATTCTGCTGCTTGTTGCTTGGGTGACCTGGTCTAACTTTTATCATCTATAAAAAAGGGTTTGCGTTAGAAGACCTCTGTGGTCTTTTCCAGATCTTCATTTATGATTCTTTAATATTACATCATTTAACATCTAGACTTCAATCTTTTCATCTGTAAAGTAAGGAATTATAATGGATCACTTCTAAGATCTAGTTTAGTTCAAAATCTTTTTAATTTCTTTATCCTTTTAGGGAATATAATAATATATAGAATGTAATATGTATTTAGGAGAAGAATGAACATGAGAAAGATAAAATGCAAAAAAGTTGTTGAAATCAAAGAATGGGGAGGACTTGGAGGAAAGGACAATAATACAGATCATAACCATTTCTTTTTTAAAAAATTAATAATAACCTTTTATTTTCAAAATGCATACAGATAGTTTTCAGTGTTCACCTTTGCAAAACCTTGTGTTCCAAGTTTTTCTCTCTCCCTTCACACCACCCCGTCTCCCCTAGACAGCAATTAATCCAGTATAGAAAACTCTTTCTTGAAGAAGTAGAACCAATGTAGATCAGTTGCTAAAAAGAGACTAGAAGATCCTAAAGAGCAACTTGAGTTTAGAATAGCAATTGTTTTATAAAATCTTTTTGGAAGATTATAAACAAACCTCCTAATTGATTATAATTAATGGGCAATTTATTAATCAACAGATTAATAAAACAATAGGAATCAGTAAAAAGAATAAAACAAGTTTGAAGATAGCATGGTGAAACAAGGCCATTGCAAGGGCATTTAAGCATGAAACTTGAAGAAGGATAAAAGCAGCCTAAAAAATGAAAAAAAAAATCTATTAATTTTTAAAAACAAATTAGTTTCTCCATTAGTGCAATGGAGCCACCATATTTATACTCCTAACAACAAAGTCCCAAATAAAGTGTAGGAGGAAGTACAAATAATGCTGAAGAAAACAAAGATGGGGAGAGCAACTGAACTAAACCAAGAATGGAGAGAGGAGATATGTGCTGGAGATAGGATGATTTTGAATTTGCTGATCATTTCTTAAGATAGTATAGTGTAACAGAAAGAACACTCTGGAATTAGGGGACATGAATTCAAATATCATTTCTGATACTCACTACATATATGATCTTGGGCAAATCATTTAACTTCATTCTGCCTCAAGTTCCTCATCTCTATGATGAAAAAGTTGAACTAGATGGTTTCTGATGATCAAAAAGTTGATCCTTAATCCTTTGGTAAATAAAGGAGAAGAAGATGCCTAAAATATGGGGAGAAAAGACTACTCAAAAGAGGAAACTGAAAGAATATCAATAATTGCTGACTCATATGTTGCCTTTATCATTCCTACAAAATTTATTTGAGAATAACACATAGACAAATACATATTGAGGGCATCCTTGATGAAAAAAATGTGAAAGGAACAAGAAGTCTGCACCTTTACAGTTATGCAACTGACTAAAAGGTACAGAATATGAGATACTACTTTGCTTGTTTCTTTGAGGATAACATAACTTGATTTAGTAGAGCTTAAGAGTAGGGCTTAGAATTAAAAGAAATCTAACAATATCTCTCAATATCCCCACCAACCCCTCCTTTTTTTGACTGGGCCTGTGGTTTTATTGGTCTAAGGAACTCCCAATGTGGTTTTTAGAAAGTCACTTCCTCTCTCTCTAAATTTCAGTTTTCCCTTCTGTAAAATGAAAGAGTTGGATTGGTAATGGTCTGTGACCTTATGTATATATGTGCCATACCACATGGCAAGAGATGGAGAGTGGGGAAGGGGTAGATGGTACAGTAGGTAGATTTTTGGAAATAGTATGAGGAAAAGGAGTTCAAATATGGTTTCAGACTCTCCACTAACTATGTGACTCCTGGGCAAATTACTTAATCTTGGTTTGCTTCTGTTTGCTGTCTGAAAATTGGAGAAAATAATAGCACCTACCTTTCAGGATTGTTGTAAGAATCAAATGATATAATAATTGTTAAGAAATTAATAAGGTGTCTGGTGCATAAGAGGTGCTGAAAAAGTTTATTGACTTGATTCCAAAGTCAATTCCAGCTCAAACATTCTATGACCTTCCATTTACATACGTATCATCCCCCTTCCCATCTAGACTTGGAGCGCCATATAAAATCTGATGTAATATGCCAATAACATCTGGAGAAGCAACATGATATAGTGTAAAGAGCCCTGGATGTAGGGGTCAAGTGAGAGCTGGATTCCAATCCTGCCTCAGAAATTTACCATGTATGTGACCATGAAAATTCACTTTTTTATTGAGCTTCGATTTCTTGATCTGTAAAATGGGAGTAAAAGTATTTGTAGTATCTACTTCACAAGTTGTGTGTGTGTGATGACCAAATTAGATATCATATGTAAAGCCCTTATAGAACAATGGATAAACATCAGTTATTAATAGAGTTCATCTTTATGCCTCTTATAGCATCTAGTACTCTGTTTAGCAAAGATGCAAAAATGCTTGTTAAATGAACTCAATTCACATATGCTGATTGAGGGAGATAAGTGGAAGTCTTTGTGGTAAAATAGTGGTCTCAAAATAAGTGCAACAAGGATCCAGGTGGCCTCTTGTGAAAGCCTATAAAATTTGCTTCTCTTACCTGGCTGTAGCAGTAACAAGAGAGTTTGGCTAAGGTCCAGATACTTCCAGCTGTGTTGGACTGGTGAGGAAGCTGTTGTTACTGTTTTTGCTACTGATAGAGAAGCTTTGGTACTAATTCCACAATAACAAGTTGCACTAAAATTTTGTATAAATTTGATTTGGGAAGTGATCTATATTTGCACTAGTCTGTTAAGACTAGTTTCTGAGCATAAGTTCAATTGAATTTGCCTCATTTTAGCTTTAGAATTTATGAGGTTGATTCATGTAATTCAAGAAAAGAGGGTATTGTCTGAATTCCCTATTGAATTATAGATTATAAATAGAGTTGATGGGAAATATTTGTGTAGTAAGGCTTATGATTGGTAACTTTTATGCATTTAAAACAAATCTCTACAATTCTAAAAAACTGTGTATTTATTCTTTTTTTTTTAATTTTCTAAATTTGGTTCTACCTTCACAATATCCCCTACGTAGTAATAATAGATATCATTTATATAGCATCTACCATGTGCCGTGTACTGTTTTGTCTATATTATTTTATTCAATCCTCACAATAATCCTGGGAGATAGATGCTATTATTATCTCTCTCTCTCTCTTTCTCTCTCTTTTTATTTTTTAATAGATAAGGAAATTGAAGCAAAAGGAAGTCAAGTGCTTGTATAAGGTCAACTAGTAACTAGCTAGTAATTGTCTAAGAACAGATTTTAATTCAGGACTTCCTGATTCCAGACCCAGCAATCTATCCACCATAGCACTTAGCTTCCTAGTTCCAATCCCTTATCTTCCCTCTTAATATTCCCACTGTTATCTCAGTTAATAAATTCACCAAAGTGAACTAGACTCTAGATGAAATAATGTATATGAAACCTTGTGTGTTTGTAAGTTTAAAGTATTGAATACATTGTTGTTGCTTTTATTAATTGTTATTTTTCAGCCTCATACCACACTTTCCCTTTCCAATCTATTCTTTTTAGTGTGACCAGAGTGGGTTCTCAGAAATTTTTTCTTTTCTGAATAAAGTTCAGTCATTGACCTGTTTCAAAGCCCATCATAATCTCATACCACCTACCTTTCCAGCTTTATCTCATATGGAGCTTCAGGCAAAGTAGACTACTCATTGTCCCTCATACCTGACTCAGGCTTTGCTGCTGACATTTTTTTTTTCTTGTGTTGTTCCGTGTGTCTATAATGACCCCACTCCACTATTTGCCTGTTGAAATCCTATCTGTCCTTTAAATCTTAGCTCAAATGCCTCCCTCTTGCATTAAGTATTCCTTGATCCTTCTCAGTCAGTAATGATATTTCATCTTTTAGATCCCATTAACACTGTTATATACTTATGTAAATCTATTATGTATTTATCATATATTATTCTGAATTATTATTCTATCTGTTTCTCTCCCCCCCCCCCCGTGTGTATGTGTGTGTGTGTGTGTATTTTTTCCCCCCATAATGTTCCTATAGCAATTCCCATAGCAAACTTCACAAAAGGAGAGGAGTCTATCTTATTTAGTCTTTGTGCAATGTTTTGCACGTGATAGACATTGCTTGGTTAAAATATGGAACTGATGAAAAACTTGAATGTTAAGGAAAATGGCACAACTTTAATCATTGATCCCATCATTCTTCATGAGACAAACATTTAATGAGCATTTGATATGTACAAAAGACACTTAAATATCAAAGTAATGCTCATCCTAGAATTCTCTAATAAATATGTAATTTTAATTTTTTTCATTTTTTCAACATTGATTTGTCAAGTATCTATTATAGATATGTAAAAGACTTTTCTAGGTACTAGGACTATAAAAATGAGAAACCATATAGTCCTTCAAGGAGCTTACAATCTTGTGGAGGAATGGGGCAATCTACAATATGTAACTTAAGTTAGAAATTCCTAAGTTATAGGAGAGATTAAGAAAGTGTCATGAAAGAGAAATTGCTTTGAACTGGGAGACTGAACTGGGAGAAGTTTCAGGGAGGAAGTAGAATCTGAGCTGGACTTTTGATTTTATTAATCAATTAATTTGATTTTATTAATATTAAGAGGAAGAAATGGAGGGGAAATCCATTTCAGTAATATATGATATAAAGATACCTAATCAGCAAGAGATATAATGGGAATGAACAGTAGGAAGTAGTCCAAAATTTTTCTAATTTAGCATCTAAAAAGAGAAATATGAAATAAATTAGGCAAGTCTGATTGTGGAAGGTCTTGAATGAGAGGCTAGGTAGTAGTTTTTGTTTGTTGGTTAGTTGGTTTTTAATTCAGTAAGCAATGGAGAGCCATTGAAAGTCTTTAATTAGTGTAATGAGGTTAACAGACTTGCATACTAAGAAGACTATTTTGGCATTGGTTTGATAAATATATTAGAGAGAGAAGAGTCTAGAGGGAGGGTAACCAGTTAGAAGGCTAAAGAAGTGATGAAAACCTCAGATAAAGATACTGAGAAGAAAGGAGGAATGCAGGACTTCTTTCATAGAATTGATAGTCTCAACAACTTATTGAACATAGGTAGTATGGGAAATAAAAGAGCCAAGCAATAGGCTTGGTGTGACTTCAAGGCTTAGATGACTAAGAAATTAGTGGTGCCCTAAATAGAAATGGAAATTTAAGAGGAGGGGAAGATTTTGGAGGGACTATAATGAAGAAATGATAGTAGGACAGAAAACATAGAAGTCCAGTAGATCAGTGACCATGAAAATATACTATATTGTAACAATTATTAGATATCAGTCAAGCATTATACTATGTGCTTTAGTGTATTTAGTAAATACCCTCTTAAGATATTTAAGGAATATTAGGAGGGTTATGAGGACTAATGACTTATGTAACTTCTTTGCTCCTAAACCTAGAGAAATGATTAAGGTATCTTCTAGATTAAACATTTTTATAATTATCTGATATTTTATAACATCGATACATACTTATTTTAAATCAAACAGGATAGATTTGGAGTTGGAATGGCACAAAAGGATTCCAGTAACTCATATATTATATTTACCGATAATAGCCATATTTAGATATTTCCTTTTATATACAAAGATACTTCCAATACTATGAATACTCTACACTCTATCTCATATTAGTTAAAATAGATTGACTTGCATTAGTGTGTAATCATTAACAATCCATGAGATATAGGTGATTTCTACTATTACTGAAGGGAGAAAAGTGGTACACACTGAGTTTAATCAACTTGCCTAGAATCCAACTCTTTAGTCTCATACTTGAATGTTCTTGTGTTATATCACTGCTTAAACTTTTAGTTGTAAATATTTTTGTTTTTTAGTTATTTCAGTTACATCAAATTCTTCATGGCATTTTCTGGAGTTTTCTCAGAAAAGATAGTGGAGTGATTTGCCATTTCTTTCTCTACTTTATTTACAGATGAAGAAAATGAGACAAACTGGATTAAGTAATTAGCTCCAAGTCCCACAGTTAGCAAATGTCTGAGGCTAGCTTTGAACTCAGGTCTTCCTGAGTTGGGACCCAGGCTCTATTTATTGCACCCTCTATATGCCCATTATTTAAACTTAAAAGCAGGATAACTGAAAACAAAGTGATTTGTGCTGCAGTTTGTCAACATCCCACCACGATGTCCCATTTTCTTGTGGTTAAATTGTATATGTAGGGAAATATAGACAAGCAGCAAAGATTAGGCTGTAATTTATCTAAGAATACTTTGTAAATTCATATAAAGTAGCAGAGGGTTATTTTGATGTGTTTTTAATTTTTGTTTACTTTTTGATGAAGTGAGTAGAGTAGTAAAGAAAAAAAATAAATTAAAAAGAATACTATATACTTCACATTGAAGAAGGGGGAAAGAAAGAAGACTTGTGTGAGAAAAGAATTCTATAAACAGAAACTGAATGGGAATGTAACATGAATTATTATTATTAATAATAATAGTAATTATTTAGTAGCATTTTAAAATAGGAGAAGATATTTGTGACAGAATTTTGTTTTTAAATGGTGAAGGCATGATGTCAGCCATAGTTATGAAAAAAAAAACTTAAAAAAAATAGCTTTTTATTTTTCCAAATACATGCAAAAATAATTTTCAACATTCATTTTTGCAAATCCTTGTGTATTAAATTTTTCTCCCTCTCTCCTTCCCTTCCCCTTGACAATAAGCAATCAGATATAGGTTAAATATGCAATTTCTTTATAAAAGCACTTTTTAAAAACTAGTTTTAATATTTAATAAAAATAATCAACATGTAGATACTTACAATCTTTAGACTTTTGGTTTGGAGTCTGTTTGGAAATAATATCTCCTCAATATCTATTTATAGAACTATAGATAGATATAGATATAGATATGGATGTAAAAATACAGTAGCAATTTAAATGGAACATTCTGTTTATTATAAAAAGAAAAGGGACCTAGCAAAGAGAAAGAAATTTGACTATTAAGGTTTCTTGAGATTGATCCAGTCCCTTTCCTCAGTAAAGCACCCTAATTTGATGTAAATTGTAATTTGGAGTTTATTCTTAGAAGAGGGAGACAATTAAAGTGTAGTGAATAGTTTACTTTTATGATTATATATTGTATCTTCCCCAATAAAATGTAAGCACTTTGAGGGCAGGGACTTTCATATTTGTCTTTATATTTCTTACTTGCAGTCTGCCTTACAAATAGCAGACAATTAATAAATATTTATTGGATTAAAATGAAAAGCTAAGTGGTATAAATAAAAATGATCAGAAAAACTATTGTGTGTATTTAATAATAATAATAATTACTCACACATATAATATTTAAATTTTGCAAGGCACTTCATATTTATATCTTTTGATCCTCAAAACATTTTCCCCAAGGTAACATAGCTATTGATTATCCTAGTCAGGATTTTACTTCAAGTCCAGTGTTATATTAATTCTGTCATGTTTTGTTTATGATTATTATTATTTAATAATTTTAGAGAAATCTTTGGACATCTTTGACTGAAATGAATTGGTCTTCTTAACATTCATAAGGGTACAGTGCTGATGGCTCAATTACTAAAGAATGGATGGTCTAAAAATTGAATGGATAACATCATCCTGGGTATGTCCTATTGTATAGTAGTAAATTTGTAAATTATTTATCAAAAAGGCGAAAGAACTGAAAAAAATGAGGTCTTTTGTATACTCACAGTCCCTAGACATTACAACATCAGCACACTGTTAAGCTTGAATATAGTTTCAGTAGTTGAGAAACACATCCTGTTTCATCACAGATATTTATTGTTTTATTCATAAGTCCTCCACCCACCTTGTGGGCCATTGTGGTTACTGTCATTCATCCAGGAGGACTAGGGAATGCTTCTATGCAGTATGCAACATCAAATTGGGGCAGGGAGGGGCCAGTGGAATTGAATAAAAGTAAGTGGAGTCCTCAACATTTTGTTCTCCAGACCATTTTTCTTTCTCCACATGTATTTGGTGACTTCACCCCCTATCTTGGACTCCCAGAATATATATCTAGTTCTAATCTTTTCTCAGAACTTTAGTCCATCATCTCTAACTCAATTGGACATCTTCACCTTGCTATGTGATTAGTGTCTCACGGGAAATGTAACTTCCCTGAAACTAAGCTCATCACCCCCTCCCCGCCCTCCGCCCTTCTCTGATGACAGCATTACCATCATTTCCATTATCTAAGTTTAAAACTTTGAAGTTATTCTTTACACTTTTCCTTCCTTTGCCACCTTCATTCAATAAGTTGCAAGATGTTGATTCTACCCTTGAAACAATCTTATAATCCATCCTCTTCTTTTCAGTTCCACTATCATCCTTATCTTCTGAGTCCTCATCAAATCAAATGAGATAGTCTTTATAAAGGACCAAGCATAGTTCCTGGCACATAATAGAATCTTTATTTGAAAAAGTTTTCTAAATTTTTTCTCAGTTATATGTAAAAAAAATTTTGACATTCATTTTCTTTAAAATGTGGGTGCCAATTTACCTTCTTCCCTTGAGAAGACAAGTAATTTGATATAGTTTATATCATACATGGACAGTTAAGCAAAACATATTTTCATATTAGTTGTGTTGTGGAAGAAAATACAGATTTAATAAAAAAAAATAAAGTTTTAAAAAGTATGCTTTGATCTGAATTCAGACTCTATCAGATCTTTCTCCAGAGGTAAATAGCATTTTTCATCATACGTCCTTTGGAATTGTCTTAGATTATTGTATTGTTGATACAATATGATAGTGAAGTCATTCCCAGCTTTTCCTTGTACAATGTTGCTGTTACTATATAAATGTTCTTCTGGTTCTGCTCATTTCACTTTACATCAGTTCATGTAAGTCTTTGTAGGTTTTTTTGAAAGCATCCTGCTCATCATTTCTCAAAACACAATAGTATTCCATCATAATCATATGCAACTTGTTCAGCTATTCCCCAATTAGTGAACACCATCAATTTCCAATTCTTTGACACTATAAAAAGAGCCATTATAAATATTTTTGTACATGTCAGTTTTTTCTTTTTTTCTTTTTCTTTTTTTGAGATATGGACCCAATAGTGACCGTTTTGTAGTCCTTGGGGCACAGTTCCAAATTGTTCTTCACAGTGGTTGGATTAGTTTACAACTTTATCAACAATGCTTTACTAATCCAATTTCCACACATCCCCTCATTGTCAGTTTCTTTTTCTGTCATATTAAATAGTCTGATAGATATGTTGTGGTATCTCAGGATTGTTTTAACCTGCATTTCTGTAATCAATAGTGATTTAGAAAATTTTTTCATATGATAACAGTTAACTGATTTCACATGAAAACTGCCTGATCATGTCCTTTGACCTTTTCTCAATTGAAAAATAACCTGTTTTCTTATAAATTTGACACAACTCTTTATTTGAAAAATAAGTTCTTTCTCAGAGAAACTTTCTATAAAAACTTTTTCACACATAATTTTTCTGTATTTTCTTTCATTCTATTTTGCCCCTATTTATCCATCTTTCTCTCTCTTCATCCTCTACTTCTTCAAAATTGTTTTGTCTCTGACCACTGCCTCCCCAAATCTGCCTTCCTTTTTATCAGCATCCCCCTTCTCTTATGTCTTTCCTCTCCTGCTTCCCTCTGGGGTAAGGTAGCTTTCTATTCTCAATTGAGTGTGTATGTTTGTAAAAAGTTGCAAATAGTGGGGGATGTCTGAGTAAAGTATAAGATCCTTCAGCCCAGAGGAAACCTGCTAACAATATCTGGTTTGGCTCCCCATTTCCCTTTGGTATTCTTACCTCTCTCCCTGAGAACTCAAGGAAGGTGTGACCACATGTGTTCTACTTGAAGAAAGGGACACTTACAGCAAGGTGCTTATCTTATATTTAGCACATACTCAGTGTGATTGATGAGATAATGGTTCTCTAGTTTGCACATATTTAGTGTGCTCCAATGGTGTAGTCATACTGAAGTATTTAAGGGCTGAGGGGACTGGAAATGAGACTCTCCATCCATGACCGTCATGGTGGCTCTTCTGCCTTCTTCATTCCTCTACTAAGACCAAGGCTAGTTCAGGGATCCTTCAGAGAGCTAGTTCTTATACTACATATGTTATTCCCAATTTGAACCAGTTCTGATGAGAGTAAGGTTCAAATATTGTTCACTACACCCCCCTCTTCCCTTTTACTCTAAAGCTCTTTTATATCCCCATTAGTCTTCCTTCTCCTTTTTTTCCAGAGCATATCCTCTTTTTTTTTTTTTTACCCCTTAATTTTATTCATTTTTAAATATTTCACATTTTCTCCTATTTTCTCATTCATTTGATTTTTTTTTTGATGTCTCATGGAAATGTTATCTTCTAATTGCCTAATTCTAATATTTAATACATCACTTTCTTCTGTTTTTTTTCTTTCTTTTCTATTTGGCCAATCTCCTTAAAAAGTTATTTCCTTCGGTGAAGTTTTGTATATCATTTTCCACTTTAAGGAATTCTTCTCTTCAGTGAATTTTTGTGCCTTTTTTTTTTTTTTTTACCATTTTCCCTATTCCATTTTTTAAAATGTTAAAATGTGTATGTGTGTGTGAGTGTAGGTGTGCCTTTGCGCACACACATGCCTCCTTTACCAACCTATTGACTATTTTTCTTGATTTTCTTGCGTAACTCATTTCTTTTCTCAACATTTCCTCTAATTTTCTCGTTTAATTTTTAAAATCTTTTTTTTTTTTTGGTTTGAACTCTTTTAGGAATTCTTTTTGGACTTGCGACTAATTCATATTTTTCTTTAAACTTTTGAAGAGTTTTTGACTTTGTTTTCTTCTTCTGTGTTTGTCAAAATAATATTATTGTATAAATTTGTCCATGTCATACCTCTGCTAAAAAACCTCCTTATTGTGCATAAGATCAAATGCATACTCCTTGGCCTGGCCTTAATTGGCTTTTTACTGTGTGATTCCAGCCTACTTTTTCTTTTTAGTTGTATTCATATTATTTCCTTTCATGCTGGAACTGGAATACTAGCTGGACCCTGTCCTCACCCTGTGCACTCCTGTTTCCTAATTCATCCAATCCTCTTGTCACAAATGTTTTGTGGCTTAAATCTTTCTTTTCTTGTACAATGCAATTCAGATTTCACCTTCTTTATAAAGCTTTCATTGCTCTCACCTGGCAGTGTTCTCTCATTCCTTAAATTCTCTTGGAACATTTTGTCTGATTCTTTTATTTCTATTTCAAATTCAGCCTCATCTTGCATCTTTTTTGGGGTGTATAGCCCATAATTTCCCTATAAGAGCATAAACTCCTTGAGGGCAGACTATCTTTAAGGAAAAATTTTGTAACCCCAGAACCTAGTCCACTGCCTTGCATCTAATAGGAATTAATAAATATATTGAATTCAATTTGACAATGTTTATAGTTCTTCTTATCTCAAAGACAAATACATCACCCAGCTTTGTGATAGATATTCCTTTTAGGCAGAGGTAAAACGAATATCTTCCTCTTTAGAAAAATTAAAGGCATTATTGCTCAGAAATGTGATTCTACCCACATTTAAAAAATACTATACTCAACAATAAGAAGAAAAGAACATAGAAGAAAAAAATGACTGGACAAAAAGGCCTGGATACTTTCAAATCAGTTTAGAAATCTTAGGGAGGTGATTTTCTTGAAATGGATGAATTGAAAAGGGGGCAGCTAAATGGCAGTGGTTAGGGCACCAGCCCTGAAGTCAGGAAGACCTGAGTTCAAATTTGGTCTCAGACACTTAATACTTCCTATCTGTATGATGGTAGGTAAGTCACTTAGCCCAATAGCTTCAGCAAAAAATAAAATAAAATAAAATAAAATAAAAAATAAATAGAAAGCATTTATTAAATGCATATTATATACAAAACATGGTGCTGAAGGACTGGGGATATAAAAAGGAAACTAGCATAATAGTCTTTATTCTTTAGAAGCTCACATTCTAATAGGGAAACCAACATATTTAAAAACTTCCATCTATAAATCAGATGGAGAGACTTCATAACTAGGTTCTGACAAGTATGAAAAAAATTCCCTGACATGGTCATATTATTCAAATTTAAGCTGCATATTTCCACTGGGCTGGAACCAATTACCCTATTTTATTTAGTTATTACTTCAAATAGTATGTATTTGAGCATGACAATTACCAAGGGAATTGTTTCCATTAATTGGGATCTACCTGTCTCCAGATGTCTTAACACTTTGAATATATAGTCTCAAATTCAAAAATTAAATTAAAAAAAGCCTCAAAGAAACTTGTTCTACTACTCTTTTGGCAACACAAATAAATTATAGAAGAATATAAGCAATAATTATATATTATATAGACAATTATAATTGCAAAAAGTACTCACACAACGAACTATAAGTTTTAGAATGCTCTACAACAAATAAACATAATTTTTGTTATCATGAAATCTTATATACATGTACTCTATCTAAAGAGAAATATATATGTATATTTCTCTTTAGAGTGCATATATAGAGTGCAATATAGTAGATATAATATATATATAATTATGTTTTATATATATATATACACACACATATACATATATATATCATCAAGATACACCCATTTTTCCTAAGTGATTATTTTTGAACCTGCCCAAGTTTATCTAGCTGTTTTTTTTTTTTTTTTTTTTTGCTTCAGTACTTTGGGCCTATATAAAATACATCACCCACCTCTACTGCTTCCTCCTCCACATGTTCAGGCTGTCATCTTTCATACCAATAGATTCAGTTTTGCTGTTTTGGTTAACACTTAAGTTAATTTTTAGAGCTATTTTTTTTTAATGGAACTATTGTGGGAGGGGAAATCATGATGCAGAAATCCTTGTTAGCAGGTTGGAGATTCTGCCTGACTCACCAGAGTGAAAGATGAGGAGAATTTGTGACTGGCTAGGAGGCTGCTACCTGCAGAAAACAGATCTCCAGGTAGGAACACAACATATTTATCTTTAATTATTTCACCATAGTTGTTTTTACAAAAAAAAATGAGATCATCATTCATTTTTAATAAGCAATGCAAAAATCCTCTGAGTATGTAACATTCATATTATTTAGATTCCTAAACTTATTTCAATTTCAGTGATTTTAAATTAAAAATTTCTTGTGTAAATAAAACCTATGTAGCCAAGAACAGAAGGGATACCAAAAAAGTTGATAAGACAAAACAAAACAAAACTTTCATAGATGATCTCTCAGATAGATTGGAATATTCTTATCATGTAGAAAATGATGAGCTAGTTGGTTTAGAAAACATAGAAAGGGTCCTATGAAGTAAAATCCATCTTCAGCGAAACAAATGACAGAAATAAACAAAGTACAGTCTTACATATATGTGTATATTTATAAATGTGTATGTGTCCGCATATGTTTTCACACCTAAGTGTCTTTAGGATGGTGGAAGTGAAGGGAAAAATAAAGTCAAAAGTACACCGCAGAAAACAAAAGAAAACCAACAGGGAAAGCAAAAGAGTTTAGCAGCTTTGAAAACGATGTGTAGTATTTCTTATAAAGGACTTCTTGAAATGGAAATTTATTGCTTTATATTGAATTGTCTTATGGTCTGCTGTGTACACAGCAGTGAGGTTTTAAAATTTTTCTTTTCTTATTTTTTATTTAAGTTTAAAATAAAAAAAATCTGCAAAAAAAAAAATTCCTAGATTTGTTTCCAAATGACATAGGCTAATAGCTTTAAAAAAATGCAGAAAGCTTTACTGGGTTTTTAAATGAATTCACAAAGTGGGTCTGCAGTTTTAAAAATAAAACCTCTAAGAGATATGATTTTAGTTTTTGAAGACCATCTGCTTGGGGGAAAAAAACATATCAGAGAGTAAGACATTACTCAGAATTGTCATTTCAGAAAGGAACTGTTAGAAAACAGCTACCATCTACAGGATATTGTGTATAATTGGCAGCATGTTTGCTAAACCTGAATTATATTTTGTCTCTCTTTAATGATTCTAGAATATCCCAAGATTACAAAGTAATTCTGACACAAAAGGGAAAGGAAAGTCCACAAATCACATACCCTTGGAAATGGGCTCAGTCTGTGACTTACTAAATTTACCAGAGCAAAAATCACTTTACCAGTAGCTTTATCATAATGTTCTCACACAAGATGAAATTTATGAAATTTCATAAATGCTGTTTGAGAACAAAGATCCAAAGTTGAAAAAGTTTAGAAAGAATTTTATTAAGTCATTTGGCAGAGGAGAGATCTTAAAAAAAAAAAAAAAAAAAAAAAGGTGTGGCTACTCTCTCAAATCCCTGTGAGATTTACATTACAGTATATAGAGTTCAAACAAGGGCTTAGAGAGGAGAGTTTATTAAGTGAGTTTTAAAAAAGATGGGAAGGTTCCCCAGGGAAGGTTGTTTGACATTAATATCAACAAGTATAAATATTCAATAAAATTTGGGTAAAGTCAAAACCCAAGCTACTGGGGAACCCAAAATACAGGCTTTGAGTGGAATCTAAAACACAAGTATTTTGAGTAGACTCAAAACCTTGATGGAACCCAAACATTCCTTGCAGCCATCTCCTACTTCTCTAGTCCCTGAAGTTGGTGTCACATTCCGAGTTTAAACAATATCTAGTCACAGAAAGGCTTGATTCAAACAATAATTAATAAAATTTTCCTAACAACATAATATTTTTACATGTAAGAAAACAGAACAGATATGGAATATGCAGGTCAAGATGCTGGGAATCTGAAATACACATGGAACATTTATCACGCAGTGATTTTTGCCCCCTGTAATAGGAAGTATAAAAATAAGATCCATCTCCATCTAAAACTACAAAGATTTTACTTCCATAGCAACATGAAGGACCCAGTTCTGCTGGAGGTGTGTGTATACTAATGCATTCAGAGCTCAGGGTTGGAAGTGACTTGGAAAAAAAGCAACCCTTTAAATTTTGCCCACGCATTTATGTGTGTATATATAATAAGGCCTTTGTGTGGGGAGACCAGAATTTAAGAGCATGTACGCTTCTCTCTCTTCTTTAAATGATCTAGCATTTGCCGCCTACCTCCCCTCCCCTTTCCAGATATGAAGTGAAAATCTGCAATTATAAAATGTTACTGGAATAAAAAATGCTTCTTTTCTTTTTAATGTCAAATAGTTTGTTACCAAAGGGGGAAAAGCAACCCCCACAAAAAATAACAGCACCACTAGGGTTTATGAGGCCATCGGGATGCTTGTTCCATAGGTTATTTTAGTGAAGTCGGCTTCATAACTAAGCTAAAACGACTCCAACCTACTCCTTTGTTCATGGAAAGAAGCACTTTCTGTTTATTATCTGTTGTCTCTTATATTAACTCAGGAATCATGGAGGGCTGATTAGGTTGGGTTGGCCTGAAGTACAGGGCAGAAGTAACAATTCTTATGCCATTTTCTCCCTTTGGCACTTGGACAGCTGTCCCAGAGTCTCTTCCAGCTTTGACATTTGTTTCTCTCTTCCTCCTATTCTCCCTAAGCCAGATTTATCTTGACAGTTTGCACAGGTCTTTCCTTCCCCCTTTTCTTTTACTCCCTTACTCTAATGAGGTTGTTCACCCGTCTGGTATCTAGGACTGACAAAACAGAAACTAAAGTCACTACCCTGGGTATGAATAGATGTTTGAAGACTCTGAAATATGATTTATGCTTATTGAAATTAGGTTCTGTCCATGTATAATACTGCTTCATTCAAAAAAGCAATAAGGAAGCTCAGAAAACTCTTTCCATATAATGCTGTGCTTGGAGAACTGAGTTAGAAATTTGTCTTAGATGCTTACTGACTGTGTGACTCTGTGACCCTGGGAAAGTCATTTGACATTTCTAAGCTTTCTCATATGTAAAATGGGCTTGTGAATAATAGCATCCACTCACTAGCTTGTTATAAGGATCAAATGCAATAATCAAGGTAAAACGTTTTGTACATTTTCGATTGCTATACTACCTAAATTCAACTTAAGGTAATAGCAATCATCAGATATGTGGGTGACATGTGTGTGGTGGGCTGGACTGGAATCTCCAGATGGTGAATAATATGCATGGTGGAATAGATATCAAGGGTGAGATTCCTATTCGGCTTTTCTTTTTGCTTTCTTGTCTAGCATTCCTTTCACTGTTCCTCTGATTTTACCCATTATCCCGCATCTTTGCCACAGTTCTTGATTGTCCCATAAGTTTCCCCTGCTCTATGGAAAGATTATAATGTATAGATTTGGAAACAGATTGTGTCTGTCATATGAGCATCAGGGAGAAGCTCAGGGCTAGAACGTTGGCCATGAAATGATAGATATTTTTAACTATAACAACTCATGATGTAAGTCTACTAAGTGATAAAAAGATTATTAGTGATAAGAATATTCTAAAGGGCAAACTAATACACCCCTGAAGGAGAGACTTTGTGGTTTAGTGAAAGAAAAGAAAAGTATTGAATTTGAAGTCAGAGGACCTCAGTATAGGTTCTGCTATTTGGTGCCTCATTTATAAAAGTAAGAAGTTAGATTTGATGACTTCAAAGGTTCCTTCCAACTCTAACTTCATGATATTGTGACACCTTCTAGCTCTAGGTGACTATGATCTTATTGGTGAGATAAATTGTTATCTTCAGAACCTTCTGCATCTCTGCATTATTAGTGTGGGCTATGGGAGCCCTTTTTGATCTTCTTACTAAATTTATAGTTCTACTCAAAGCTGAAAGATTGATTGTGTTAGGTAGTCCCAACTATTATGCTCTGAAGATAGGACTGAATGTCCATTTCTTTCTCCTAGTCTTTACATCATTCCTTCAGAAGTAGTCTCTGATTCTAAGGATATTCGCTCATGAATTATAGGTAAGCTTTAGTAACTGAGGACCATTATTATAGAACAACACTCATAGAAGGAATTAGTAATTAACATTGTAGGTAAAAGTAAATTAAAAATTCCAGAGAATCAGTAAATATGCACTAAATGCAAAACAGTGTGCTAGGTCTTGGGATACCAATTTTCCTCCAAATCTTTCTACTCTACAGGTTTCTATTTTACTCAAATGGTTATGACATATTTAACACTTTTTATCAATGATTCAAATAAACGAGTAGATAATATATTCATTAAATTAGGAAATGATGCCAAATTGGGGAAAGTAGCTAATTGACAGATGACTGAGTAAGAATCCCCAAAGATCTTGATGAGTTTGAGCATTGGGCTCTATCTAATAAGATAAAATTTAATAGGAATAAATGCAAAGTTTTATATTTGAGTATAAACAAAAATAAAACTTTATCAGCATAAAAAGGAAATATACTTTGATAAAGGTTATTCTGCAAAAGATTTGAGGCATTTAAAGTGAATTATAAGCTTCAAATGAGTCAGCCATGTGATGTAACAGCCAAAAAAGACATCTTGGATTACATTAAGAGGTGTACAACTTCTCGGAACAGTGAGGTGATAGTCTCTCAGTATTCTGTCCTCCTCAGGAATATCACATTCATTTCTGGGCACACTAGTTGAAGAAGAACATCGATAAGCAAGAGAGTGTCCCACCCCAGGATAATAATGGACTTGAACGTATGGCATAGGGATGTACTAACAGAATTAGGCATGGTTAGCATAGAAAATACTTAAGAGACATATGAAGGCATTATCTGCAGCCAGTGTTCTTTCTCTTGCATTTAGCTTTGAAGTAAGAAAAGAACTGGGGTGGCTATTAGGATGAAGTATGTTTCATGCTCAAGGGATGGACTTTGCAAATGGACAAAAGTAGAAAATTACTTAGTAAGTTTTGATCAACATCTGAAAATTTTGAATGGAATATAAAATGAATGAGAAAAGGGGTAATGTGAAATAAAGTAGAAAAATAATTTGTAGTAATGTTTTGGAGAGTTTAAATGTCAGCCTAACTACTTTATATTTTGTCCTTGATGGATTGGGAAGCCATTGAATATTTTTATGCAAGGAAATGAATAGCTAATTCTGTCTTAGATTATTTTGGGAGCTATTTGAATGATAGATAGGAGAAGGAAAAGACTAGAGATGTGGAAAACATTTTAGGAAGTAGAGAGTAGAGAGATTATGAGAACCCAAAGTAGAGTAGTAGCTGTAATTTTGGACCAGGGACTGATGTTTTAGAATTAGAAAAGACACAATTTGACAAATGAATAGGTGTGGGAGAGGGAAAGTCAAAGTTGATTCAGAGGTTTTGAATTTGATTGACTGGGAAGGTGATGGTGCCATTGACAGAAATTATAAAGTTTGGAGCAAGAACAATTTAGGGAGGGAGGTTGATGGGTTCAATTTTGAATATATTAAATTTGAGATACTTATGGGACATCCAAATGGAGGTGTTCAGCAGGTAGTTGTAAAAACAGGGCTGAATTTCACTAGAAAGATAAAAAAATACATTAAAAAATCTCTGTAAGCGGAGGCTATGTATATACACACAATTGGTTTGATGATTTTGATTGAATTGACCTTAACTGACCTGAATTTCATAGTCAAAATAATCAGGCAAATTAGTCAAGCAACCAGAAGAAAAAAACGAGCCTATTTTAAGTTCCAGATTTTTTCATGCATCATTAGTGAATGAATCCTTTCTCTCATATAAAGACATCTGCAGAATTTTGATTTTGAGATTTTTCTACAACCCCAACAAAAATCATTGTACTTTTTTGTGGGGTTTAATTAGTGACAATTATGTGTACAGAATGATGGGAGTCAAAACAATTAGGTGCTACTATTAAAAAAATCTTTTGAAAATAAAAATGTGTCTCTTCAGTAATTCTACCTGACAAAAATAGACTGAGTATGACCCTCTAAGCATATTGGAGTCCTTATATGATCCACTCACAGTTCTGTTGTGGATCCTGGTTGCTATACAAGCTAAATAAATAACAAGTAGAGTGTTAAAATCTTTGGTTTAAAATTAGTGTACAAAGTATCCCATAATATATGACACCCTTTGCTGAAATGTTTCTTTTCATAAAATCACCACTGTCACATTACTAAATAAAAAGTAGAGACATTCGAATTGGACAGTAGATAAAATCGAGAAATCCTAGCCTTAACAGGAATGGCTTTTTTATTGAGATATATACTTTTGAAAGATTAGTCCATTTCATTTGATTATCATGACAGAAAGAATAAGCGACAACAAGAAAGGAAAGTCAGCAACTTAATTGTTTATTTTAGTGAGTATTTTTAAACCACCTACAATCTTTTTTTTAATTATTATTTTTTAAAATAACTTTTTATTGAAAGAACCCATGCCAGGGTAATTTTTTACAACATTATCCCTTGCACTCACTTCTGTTCCAATTTTTCCCCTCCCTCCCTCTACCCCTTCCCCAGATGGCAAGCAGTCCTATACATGTTAAATAGGCCACAGTATATCCTAGATACAATATATGTGTGCTGAACCAAACAGTTATCTTGTTGTACAGGAAGAGTTGGATTCATAAGGTATAAATACCCAGGAAGAAAAACAAAAATGCAAGCAGTTTACATTCATTTCCCAGTGTCCTTTCTTTGGGTGTAGCTGCTTCTGTCCATCATTGAACAGTTGAAACTGATTAGATCTTCTCTTTGTCAAAGAAATCCACCTCCATCAGAATACATCCTCATACAGTATTGTTGTTGAAGTGTATAATGATCTCCTGGTTCTGCTCATTTCACTTAGCATCAGTTCATGTAAGTCTCTCCAAGCCTCTCTGTAGTCATCCTGCTGATCATTTCTGTAAGAAATTTCTTACAGAACAATAATATTCCATTAACATTTATATATCACAATTTACCCAACCATTCTCCAATTGATGGGTATCCATTCATTTTCCAGTTTCTAGCCACTACAAAAGGGCTGCCACAAACATTTTGGCACATACAGGTCCCTTTCCCTTCTTTAGTATCTCTTTGGGATATAAGCCCAGTAGTAGCAC
Source organism: Antechinus flavipes (assembly GCF_016432865.1). Lineage (NCBI taxonomy): Eukaryota > Metazoa > Chordata > Mammalia > Dasyuromorphia > Dasyuridae > Antechinus > Antechinus flavipes. The sequence goes on along the minus strand of NC_067401.1, from coordinate 329,902,335 downwards.
TGCTGGATCAAAGGGTATGCACAGTTTGACAACTTTTGGGGCATAATTACAGATTACTCTCCAGAATGTTTGGATCAGTTCACAACTCCACTAGCAATGTATTAGTTTTACATTCATTTATAAAGCTTTACTGAGGTATGCATCTCCATCTCCATGCATGTGATTGGTCATTCATTTTTCATGACTGGACATGCTCTCTCCTCATCTTTATTTTTCAGATCCTTTTCTTTAGGACTCAGCTCAGGGCCACCTCCTTGGTGTAACTTTCTCAAATCCCCCAACTAAAAGTGTTCTTTAGTTTTTCTACAACATTTTCCCCCCTAAAGCATTTCCAAGACTGCTTCTCATCATCACTCCTATCAAAGTTCTTTTTGTAAATTTCATGTCCCTAAGTAGAATCTAAAATTAATGGCAGTAATTATCTCATTTTTTTTCCACAATATCTTTAGCGAGCAGCACAGTGACTTGCTGATAGTAAGCACTTAATAAATATCTGTTCAATTAAATTTAACAAAAAATGTTTTTCATTAGAAAAATTATCCAGTGTCTATTTTAGGGAAAGTACCAAGCCAAGTTCTAGAAGGTGAGACAAAAATGAATAAATCATGGTTTCTACCTTCAATGATCTTATAATCTAATGTAGGACAATAACAGTTTGGCTAAAGAATAGAGTTTGTAATATGGCAGTAGGATGAGATATAGTAGAAAAAGTAGATGGAGTTAAATGATGGGAAGCCTTCAAAACCCAATGATTTTAGATATTATTAGGCAAACATTTTAGTATTTAAGATATGATTCAAAGCTATGACTTATGCATGTATTAAATTCAATGGATATCAGGTAGACTAGAAAGATTACTTTGAGGCAAGTATGCTATTGTGGATATTGTTTCCCTAGTTTAAGTGTGTCAAACATTGTCATTTCTGTCTTTTGATCACTTCTCTTTACTCAGATAACTACCTCTTAGTTCAGACCAACCCCACTCCTATCCCCACATAGCTTTTTGCCTAGATTATGGAAATGGCCAATTAAGTGTCCTCCCAGCTTCAAATCTACTTTCAATTCAATCTATCCTCCACATACCTGTTAAAGTATGCAATTTTAAAATTGCAGCTCTGACCATGTAATTCTCCGCAATGAATTCCATGGACTCCCTTCTTACCTCTAATATAAAATATTTGAATTTTAAAGCCCTTCACACTTGGCCCATTCTTTCTCCCAGCCTTATTATATATATATATACATATATATGTCACTCTCTTTGCATTTTCTAATTCAGACAAATTAGCCTTTTCTTTATTCCTCACAAATATGACTCCATTTTCCATATCATTGAATTGACTTCCTTACCTCTGCTTCATAGAAACCCTCTCTTCTTTTAAGATACAGTTCAAGGATCATCTACAGAGAGCCCGTTTTGATCCCTCCAATTACTAAGGCCCTAATTCCCAAACTACTATCTATTTTATTCATATTTAGTCTATATATACTTATCTATGTACTTCTTTTCCTATTTGTATGTAAATTTCTTGAGAGTAGTCCCAGTGCTAGCAAACTACCTGGCACATAGTACAAGTATTGAATTGAATTGTGGTGATTAGGATTTGAACTAGTTTGGTGGCACTGGGAGTGAAAATTGTAATGAAAAGAGCATGGAAGTGGAGGTGGAAGTGAGGGCAAAATCCTGAGTTTTAGCCATGACTGTCACTAACTATATATATGAATTTAGCAAGCTAATTCACTATTATAGACCTAAAATGTCTTGCAAGATAAGAAAAATCTAATGATTTTCATTATTCCTTCTAAATTTTATTTTCTCCAAATTTAAGAAGAGGTTATGAAAGAGGGGTCAGTAGAACTTTGCAATGGATTGAATTTAAGGGTCAGAAAAAATGAGTTAAAGGTGATGCCTTGGTGAGAATCCTGGGTGTTTGGGACAGTACTGGTACCATTTATAGAAGAAAGTAAGGAAGAAGAAGAACTAAATTTGTACAGAAGACAGATTCAGTGAGTTTTTTTAGCTTTTTTTTTTTCTTTTAGTTGTTTGTTGTTTTGTTCTTGGAGAATGTTCTTTTTAAAATTGGAACTAGGTAATTTCTCATGTGATAATTCTCTCTTCCATTGTAGAACTACATCCGCTTTACCACTTATAAGGAACTACATCCGCTTTACCACTTATAAGTGCAGATACCAACAGACACACACACACACACACACACACACACACACACACACAGACAGAGAAGAGAGAGAGAGAGGAGTACAAGGAGGACAGAACTATAAGGAACTCATGTTTTTTTGATATATTTTTGATCCTTTTTGCATTTTCTAGCTTATACATATTTTAATTGACAATAACCATATTGGAGGTGTTATTATGGCCATTCTTAAAATTTTATAAGCTATTAGAATCTTTCCTCATGATGCTTCATTCTTTTTAGAAGTATGCTTAGAATAAGTATTTCTAGAGAGTTTCTTGTAAATAAAAAATATGTACACTGAATACTGTTTTTTTGATAAACTTCTATCCTGTAACTGGATATGTGATCATAGAGCATTGCCTCTTTAAGAGCTACTCTCCAATAGCAAAAAATAACTCAGAGGAGCTCAGGTTACAGCCTGGCTCCAAAGATACTCTCCATAGAGTCAGGTTGCTGTTTCCTCTGGCAGTACTGCAGGAATATAGGAAGGATGATTTGTATTGTAGGGGAAGTATATTTCTGTGCTGGGGAAGGCAGGATGCTGAATAACTGGAAACCCCTGAAGCTATTTACTTCTCTGCATCAAAATTTCACTTTTTGGTCCTCTGTCTTTCTTTCTCTTATCTTGTTTAGAGACAGCCACTCTTCTGATTGAAGTGTCTTCATGATGGAGAGTTGTTCATTTTGGATCATCTACAGAGAGCCCGTTTTGATCCCTCCAATTACTAAGGCCCTAATTCCCAAACTACTATCTATTTATTTTATTCATATTTAGTCTATATATACTTATCTATGTACTTCTTTTCCTATTTGTATGTAAATTTCTTGAGAGTAGTCCCAGTGCTAGCAAACTACCTGGCACATAGTACAAATATTGAATTGAATTGTGGTGATTAGGATTTGAACTAGTTTGGTGGCACTGGGAGTGAAAATTGTAATGAAAAGAGCATGGAAGTGGAGGTGGAAGTGAGGGCAAAATCCTGAGTTTTAGCCATGACTGTCACTAACTATATATATGAATTTAGCAAGCTAATTCACTATTATAGACCTAAAATGTCTTGCAAGATAAGAAAAATCTAATGATTTTCATTATTCCTTCTAAATTTTATTTTCTCCAAATTTAAGAAGAGGTTATGAAAGAGGGGTCAGTAGAACTTTGCAATGGATTGAATTTAAGGGTCAGAAAAAAATGAGTTAAAGGTGATGCCTTGGTGAGAATCCTGGGTGTTTGGGACAGTACTGGTACCATTTATAGAAGAAAGTAAGGAAGAAGAAGAACTAAATTTGTACAGAAGACAGATTCAGTGAGTTTTTTTAGCTTTTTTTTTCTTTTAGTTGTTTGTTGTTTTGTTCTTGGAGAATGTTCTTTTTAAAATTGGAACTAGGTAATTTCTCATGTGATAATTCTCTCTTCCATTGTAGAACTACATCCGCTTTACCACTTATAAGGAACTACATCCGCTTTACCACTTATAAGTGCAGATACCAACAGACACACACACACACACACACACACACACACACACACACACACACACAGAGAGAGAAGAGAGAGAGAGAGGAGTACAAGGAGGACAGAACTATAAGGAACTCATGTTTTTTTTATATATTTTTGATCCTTTTTGCATTTTCTAGCTTATACATATTTTAATTGACAATAACCATATTGGAGGTGTTATTATGGCCATTCTTAAAATTTTATAATCTATTAGAATCTTTCCTCATGATGCTTCATTCTTTTTAGAAGTATGCTTAGAATAAGTATTTCTAGAGAGTTTCTTGTAAATAAAAAATATGTACACTGAATACTGTTTTTTGATAAACTTCTATCCTGTAACTGGATATGTGATCATAGAGCATTGCCTCTTTAAGAGCTACTCTCCAATAGCAAAAAATAACTCAGAGGAGCTCAGGTTACAGCCTGGCTCCAAAGATACTCTCCATAGAGTCAGGTTGCTGTTTCCTCTGGCAGTACTGCAGGAATATAGGAAGGATGATTTGTATTGTAGGGGAAGTATATTTCTGTGCTGGGGAAGGCAGGATGCTGAATAACTGGAAACCCCTGAAGCTATTTACTTCTCTGCATCAAAATTTCACTTTTTGGTCCTCTGTCTTTCTTTCTCTTATCTTGCTTAGAGACAGCCACTCTTCTGATTGAAGTGTCTTCATGATGGAGAGTTGTTCATTTTGGACCAGACTCAGAAGCTTTTGCTTTTTTTCCTTACATTTTTTTCCTTTTTGTCACTTTCCTCTTACTCTTGGTGATCATATTTTTCCTCACAAGAAATTAAACCAATAAATTGAAATCGAAGAACATTGGCAGAACACTGAGGACTATCATTTGAAGATCAACTTTCTTGGGCATCTTGCACTAATGATTGAAGGAAGAGCTGTTTGTAGTGTTTGGCATTTTCATAGATCTTCACTTGTACTTGTAAGATTTATTAACTCTATTTTTTCTCATGTTAAATTCATTTTATCTCTCACACTCCCCCTACTCTCATTGAGAAAAGAAAAAAAAGCTATTGAACTAAATGTATATAGTCCAGCTAAAAAAAAAAATTCCACATTGGCCATGTCCTTCATATGTATACACATATAGGCTACACATATAGGCATTGTACATTTATATATATATGTGCACAAACATGTGTATGTTTATAGGCACATGTTTGCATATATGTATATGTGTTGGCAGCCAGGTGGTACAATGGATAGAGTACAAGGCCTAATATCAGGAAGATTCTTCTTCCTGATTTCAAATCTGGACTCAGACACTTACTACCTCTGTGATTCTGGACAAGTCATTGAACCCTCTTTTCCTCAGTTTCTTCATTTGTAAAATGGAGGAGAAAATGACATAACACTCCAATATCTTTTTTTAAAAAAATGTTTTTTCCCACTCAAATATCTTTGCCAAGAAAATGCCACATAAGGCACAAAGAGTCAAAGAAGACTGAAACAACTGAACAACAACAGCAACAGTTATATAAACAGCATGCTTTCAAGAATTGTGGAGAGATAAAAAATAAAAAAGACAAAAATCAATGAGATCATGCTTTATGCTTCAGCAATGCTACTGCTACTATGAAGTCTTATTTTGTTATCCCAGTCAAAAGCAAGTATTCCTCTTTTGGGTTCCAATGTCACTTTTGTAGGGTACTTCTCTTAAATACTATAGTTATTTACATGCATAGAAAAAAAAAAAAAACCTCTTGTTAGATTATAAGCCAATTGAGGACAGAGTCTCTCACCAATAAGCATTTATTCAATTCTGACTTTGTGCCAGACAGTGAGTTAAGAGAGATACAAAGAAAAAAATGAGGCAGTAAATTCCTTTAAGAATCTTAACATAACTGGGGGAGAAATGTGTACATATATATAACCTTTCGTCATTTACCAAATAGAAAATAGCTCTTATTCTTGTAAAGCAGAATCAACTCCCTATATATTTTAGAAATGAGAACTTTATCAGAGAGGAACAATTTAGATAGCAGTTTAGAATGTGTTTTAGTGGATTGCAAAGTATGATTTATTTGTTTGATGCAGCAGCCAAAAAACCCCAATATGATCTCAACCCAAATAAAGAGAAGTATAACTTCAGTTCCTCCGTACTATATCCAGATTAGATAACACCTGGAATGCTACATCCAATTCTGAATCACCAAAGATTAAGAAGAACATTGATAAGTTTGTGAGTTTCCAGAAAAAATAATTAGGATGGTGAAGGGCCTTGAATTCATATCATCTGAAGGTAGGTTGAAGGAACTAGGGATATTTAGCTTAGAAAAGAGAAGCCCCAAGTGAGACTATGAAGCTATCTTCAGATATTTGAAGAGATGCCATGTGGATTAAACTTGTTCTATTTGTCAGCAAAAGGAGAAACCAGGAATTGGGGAGAAATCACAAATTACAGAATTTTTTACCTTATCAAGTAAAGGAAAATCAGGGGCAACTAGGTGCCATAGGGAATAGAGCACGGTCTCTGAAGTCAGGGGGATCTGAATTCAAATCTGGCCTCAGACACTTAATACTTTCTAAGCTGTGTGACTCTGGACAAGTCATTTAACTCCAATTGCCTTAGCCAAAAGAAAAAAAAAAAAGAAAAGAAAAGGAAAATCTTAACTATTAGATCTGCTCCCAAAATAGAATGTGATAAGAGATAATAGTTTCCTAAGTTCTGAAGTCTTCAGAATCTCAAGACTTCGTGTTGGACTATATGAGCATAGAAATTCTTTCTAATCTTCCAAGATTCTGTAAGATAGTGCATCAAATTTCTATTGATCAATCAATATTTATTAAGTACCGCTTATGTGTTAAGCTCTGTGTTATGCAGTGGGCATACAAAAAGAGGCAAAAAACAATTCTTGCCTTCTAGAAATCTATAATCTAATGGGAGGGACCAAAAGCAATTAACTACATCTATTTATGTAAAAGATAAATTGTTGTTGATGATATTTGCCCTTTATTCTCAAAGAGCACCATGACAGCAGAAGATAATGTGTTGACTTGCAAGGGGTTTGGATTTAAGTGAGGAGAGCTGTGCAAAGTCATCTGCCTCAGTTTCCTTTCTGGAGCCATCTGGGTCCAGTGACAAGATATATATATCAAGATTACTAAAGATGGCCCCAAATGCAGTGGGAGACCGTGACTTTTTTAATCTAAGGACTTTCCCAGGTCTCATTTTATCTGAAGCAAGGTCCATTTAATGATTAAAGCTAGGTAAGAAATGAAGCATAGAATGGCCTTTTAAAAATAGCTTAAAAAAAAAAAATCCTTCAGGGAGGGGAAGACCCTCAGGGTTTCTGACCAAAATAGGAATAAATGTTATTCATATTCATTCTCAGCCATCAGAGTCCAAACAATGACCAAATGAAGCTTGGACTGTGAGTAGTAGCAGCTGTCTCACTGGAGATTCTTCTCTCCTCTTTCCATTCTTATCTTTCTCCCTGCCTCTCCTTTTTTCACTCTCTTCCTCCCTTTTTTTCCCTCCCTGTCTCCCTCCCTTCCTCCCTTCCTCTTACTCTGCCCCCGTAGGAAACCATACCCTTTCTTACAGATACTTTGCTTGAAGAAATATGAATTTTGATCACTGAAACCTCACAAATTATGTTAGGGATTATGGGTTAGATTTCTTTATTTTAAGGACCATGCCTTATATCCAAATCACTGGCTCTTATTGATTGGCCAACAATAAAGGATAAATAGGAAATAATTAAAAGAAAGAAGGTATCTGAATCAATATCTCTTTAAAGGCAGAAAGTAAGCATTTAGAGAAAATTGCATTATTATGAGGGTTTCAGTAAAGAGATTTGTTAAAAATGAAATAATTCTATTATAAAGTTTCTATGTTTTCTACATTACAAGGAAATGGTAAATCTAGGTAGCTAGGTGGCGTAATGGATAGTATGCTGGATTTAAGAAAACATGAGTTTAAATCCTGTCTTAGACACTTAACTCAGTTGTATGACTGTGGGCAAATCCAATTGTTTCAGGCTCAGTTTCATCATCTGTAAAATGGGGATGATAATAATGGCACTTATATCACAGTGTTGTTACCATAGAAGCAATGGGATGTTAAAATACAATATATTAATAGGTAAAGGGCTTTGCAAAAGTTATATAAAAGCTATTTATTGTTATTATTATGTTTATGTTTACTATTATTATTTTAAAAAGAGACTCCCAAGAACTTTATTTATTTATTTGTTTGTTTATTTATTTTTGCTGAGTCAATTGGGGTTAAGTGACTTGCCCAGGGTCACACAGCTAGGTAGTGTTAAGTGTCTGCGACTAAATTTGAACTCAAGTCCTCCTTACTTCAGGGCTGGTGCTCTACCCATTGTGCACCTATCATGTAGCTGCCGAATTTTTTTTTTTTTTTAAGTTCATGACTATGTGCTTCATGAACATTTTACAGAATGGTTAGTGTGGTTTTTGTGCGTAGGTTTCTTTAATATGCAGTTTAAAAATTCTTCCCTCTCTATGCTAAAAGAACAAGGAAGGAAGTCTAGGGGAAATCTGAACACATACATTCTTCTGTTAACGTTGGAGTAAAATTGCTTATAGGTATAACCATAACCTCTTCCCTTAAGATAATATTTGGTTTTAATACATATTATTATTTCTAATTTTTCCCATGAGAACCTTGTGGGGAAGCATTTTGGGGAAATGAACATTTTCATTTTATCTATTGCTCTTACAACAGTTTGTGTTGTGGAGCTGACCTAAGTTCCATTCTTGGGACCAGAACTCAATTTTCCTTTGGGTAGCTAATTTCTTCCCATAAGGCTTATGTTTTCTTGGTCAACAAGTGTTCCCTTGTTAGCACTATCTTTAACCACATTTCGATAGGATGTTCTGTGTAATCATTGAAATTATAAGCCCTGCCCACTTTTAAAGCTGACTTGTATATGATGAAATATTATTGTGCTACAAGAAATGATGAGCTGGTTGATTTTTAGAAAAACATGAAAAGACTAACATAGTATAATGAAAAATGAAATGAGCAGCACCAAAATAATGTTGTGTATAATAATAGCAATATTGTTCAAAGAATAAATAGGAATAACTGAGTTATTCTGAGTATTGTAAATACTCAAATCAACTTTAAAGAACCTATTAAGGTAGATGCTATTCAAATTCGGATAAAGAACTGATAAATAGAAGTATGTATAATACAATTTTATGTGTGTTTATAAATTTATGTCAAATGATATCTTTCTTTTTTTTTTATTCAATAGCTTTTTATTTACAAGTTATATCTATGGGTAATTTTACAGCATTGACAATTGTCAAACCTTTTGTTCAATTTTTCCCCTCCTTCCCTCTACCCCCTCCCCTAGATGACCAATAGATGTTAAATTATTTTGCTGTACAAAAAGAATTAGACTCTGAAATATTGTACAATTAGCCTGTGAATCAAATGATGGCTTTCTCAAATGCTAGGCAGGGAGGGAGGCAGTTTGGAATTTAAAATGTAACCAAAGAAATCAAATCAAATTAAAAAAAAAAAACTGACTTCCGTAGAAGAAAGTTATTAACTTGGAGTATGCTTATTTTTTGCAATCCATATACAGTTTTGATGTAATAAAAACCAGAGCATGGAATTTTTTGAGTGACTGATACTTTTAGCTGAAATGGTTTAGATATTTAGACTGACTTTCTTAAAAAGTGTGAACTAGAATGTGTGGGTGGAGATATATTGTGTAGAGATGGATTCAGGATCATGGGTTTGAGTAGTAAAGTATAAATATAGGTCCAGAAAATTCAGCCTACTATCTAGAATAGTCAGGATACTAGAAGAATGTTTTTCAGTTTCATTGCTAAATACTTATAAATATGTCTGACTTGGGGGGAATAACAACAGGAGGATACATATAAGGAATTCTGTTGCCATTTGGAGTTGGATTAAGGGCTGGTGTGTACATTTATAGGTTTCTAATGTGTAGTCTAACATTTTTGTGGGAGAATACATATTGGAAATCATAAAATGAAATGATCTATAAACACAAACACAGATATACACACATCCCATTTGACAAATCTGGTACATAGGAGGAAATATGAAATTGTACAAAAATGTTGAATTTAGAAATAGAGACACTGAGTCTGAAGCTTGACTCTATAGCTTACTTTTTTGTGTGAGCATGAATACTGTCACTTACCTTTTCTTGGTTACAACTTATTTGCTCATAAATTTAAGATATTGATAGAATCAGGGTGTCTTAACATTTGTATATATGTGATGTACTACTTTGGCAGACTAGTGAAGCCTGTAGACTTGTTCTTGGAATCATGCTTTTAAATGTGTAAAATATATAAAATAGGAGTATAATATGAAAAATAGGAGAATAAAGGAAACCCATAATATTGAAAATTTTTATCAAAATATATAAATTTTAAAAGCCAAATATGTTCATACTTCCCAGGTTAAGAACTCCCAAAGATGAGCTATATCTAAGGTTTTTGTACCTCTGAATCCTATGAGTCTCCATTAGAAATTAGAACATGAAACTATTTCAAAAGTCAGTCTGATAATAATGTATCAGAGTATAATTGAAACCACAGAGTGAAATGCTCAGTATATCATACAAAAAGATACTTTAAATGAGAAATACTCTTTATTAAAGCAAAAGCATTTTGGAGATGGGATTTCATATTGATGAATTACTTTTTACAATGTTGATGCTGAGAAAAAGGACAAGTAGTAGCTTATATGTATTTAACATTTTATAGTAATAAAGTGCTTTACATAAATTGCATTACTTGATCCTAACAACAAACCTGGCAAGTCAGTTCTGTGTATTTTATAGCTAAGGAAACCAAGATTTATAGGAATTGAATGATTTGTTCAGTGTCAATATCTAGTAAGTGATTAAACTGTGATTGAGACTCAAGTCTTTTGATTTTAAGTTCAGTGATTTTTTTCAGTCTACCAGTGCTACCATCCAAAGAGCTCACAATTTCACACCTGTCCTAAACATATGAAGCAAATGGTATTATATAAGCATTTGGCATAAGGTAAATCAAAATTTGATTAGTTCATATTAGTACTCTATTAGATTTAGAATCAGGAGATTAGAGTCAGGAAACATGAGTTTAGGATTGCTGTTTTGTCATTTAGTAGCTAGTGTCATGCGGAAGTAGTCACTTCCGGATAATTAAAACAAGATTGATAATATTTGATCTAATCATCTCACAGAGTTGATATGAGGATTAAATGAGATGTGTATGAAGTATTTTGTAACTGTGAAATGCTGTACAGATGTAATCCATCATTGCATGATTTTAATAGGCTTCTTTAAGAAACTAATATATTTTAAATAATTTTTCTGCTAGAATATGAGATTATTTCTATTAGTTGTTCAATCTACCCCCACAACGTCGATTACTCTCTCCTCATTTCAGTCTCTGATAATCCTTAGATCTTTTTAAGGTTCAGATCATGTCACCTATTTCTTTTCTTTTATTTAATAATAGCTTTTTATTTTTTTCAAATACATGCAAAGAGTTTTCAACATCCACTTTGCAAAATCTTGTGTTTAAAATTTTTCTCCCTCTGTTCCCTCCATCCCCCTCCCCGACAGCTAGCAATTCAATATAGGTTAAGCATGTGTAATTCTTCTAAACAAATTTCCATATGGATTATCCTGCACACAATAAATTTGTTTAAAAGGAGGAAAAGAAAACATGAGAAAGAAAAAAATAAGCAAATAAACAACAGCAAAAATTAAAAAGATGAATCTACATTCAGTCTCCGTGGTTTTCTTTCTTCATGTGGATGGCTCTTTCTGTCTATTGAAATTGCCTTGAATAACCCCATTGTTAAAAAAGAGCCCAGTCCATCACAGTTAATCATTACATAATTTTACTGGTGCTGCAAACAGTGTTCTCTTGGTTCTACTCTCTTTGCTTAGCATCAGTTCATGTAAGTCTCTCCAGGTTTTTCTGAAATTAGCTTGCTCATCATTTTTATAGAACATTAATATTCCATTATGTATAACCTATTTCAAGGGACATTTTCTGAACATCCTATTTTCCCAATCCCCACTGCTTAAGAAAATCATTTTGTAACTATCCTATATTTATCTATCTGTGAATAAGTTGTAATGCCCTATGAGAATATGTCATTTTTATCTTTATATTACAAATGCCTATCATTTAGTAGATTCTTTTTTTGTTTTGTTTTGTTTTTTGCTGAGGCAATTAGGGTTAAGTGAATTGCCCAGGGTCACACAGCTAGGAAGTGTTAAGTGTCTGAGGTCATATTTGAACTCAGGTCCTCCTGACTTCAGGGCTGATGCTCTATCCATTATGCCACCTAGCTACCCTGCATTTAGTAGATTCTTAATAAAATCTTATTGATTAATCTAAATTTTTTATCAACATTGCCCAGATAACTGAACAATCTGTCATTAATAGCAGAAATTAGATTAATTATTGGATATTTCATGCATACAGTGGTGGATGATACCTGAGAGATCATTTAGACATTGCCTTTATATACCCTAGAGTTCCTTCTTTTATATATCATTAATTGATCCCATGTTTAGCACATCAGTGTCATCTAACCAATTAACATCAATTAACTCTTACTAAGTAATAATTACTGAGAAGTCATAGCAAAAATAGAAGTACAAACCCTGCTCTCTACCTTTGTCCTTGAGAAGAATGAGCTCAAGATTAAAGAAGATGGTACAAAGCATTTGCCCAACAAATTCAATTCTAAATAGGTCATAGATGATACACAAAGTTGATTCAGAAAAAAATCATCTCAGCCACTGGATCTGATTTTTTTTTTTTAAATTTCCTATTTTTTTTTAAATTTTTTATTTAATAATTACATTATATTGACACTCGTTTCTGTTCCAATTTTTTTCCCCCTCCCTCCCTCCACCCCCTCCCCTAGATGGCAAGCAGTCCTTTATATGTTGGATATGTTGCAGTATATCCTAGATACAATATATGTTTGCAGAACCGAACAGTTCTCTTGTTGCTAGGGAGAATTGGATTCAGAAGGTATAAATAATCCGGGAAGAAAAACAAAAATGCAGATAGTTTACATTCGTTTCCCCGTGTTCTTTCTTTGGGTGTAGCTGCTTTTGTCCGTCATTTATCAATTGAAACTCAGGTCTCTTTGTCAAAGAAATCCACTTCCATCAAAATATGTCCTCATACAATATCGTTGTCGAAGTGTATAATGATCTCCTGGTTCTGCTCATTTCACTTAGCATCAGTTCATGTAAGTCTCGCCAGTCCTCTCTGTATTCATCCTGCTGGTCATTTCTTACAGAACAATAATATTCCATAACATTCATATACCACAATTTACCCAGCCATTCTCCAATTGATGGGCATCCATTCATTTTCCAGTTTCTAGCCACTACAAACAGGGCTGCTACAAACATTTTGGCACATACAGGTCCCTTTCCCTTCTTTAGTATTTCTTTGGGATATAAGCCCAATAGAAACACTGCTGGATCAAAGGGTATGCACAATTTGATAATTTTTTGGGCATAATGCCAGATTGCTCTCCAGAATGGTTGGATTCGTTCACAACTCCACCAACAATGCATTAGTGTCCCAGTTTTCCCGCATCCCCTCCAACATTCATCATTATTTTTTCCTGTCATCTTAGCCAATCTGACAGGTGTGTAGTGGTATCTCAGAGTTGTCTTAATTTGCATTTCTCTGATCAATAATGATTTGGAACACTCTTTCATATGAGTGGTAATAGTTTCAATCTCATCCTCTGAAAATTGTCTGTTCATATCCTTTGACCATTTATCAATTGGAGAATGGCTTGATTTCTTATAAATTTGAGTCAGTTCTCTATATATTTTGGAAATGAGGCCTTTATCAGAACCTTTAACTGTGAAAATGTTTTCCCAGTTTGTTGCTTCCCTTCTAATCTTGTTTGCATTAGTTTTATTTGTACAAAGGCTTTTTAATTTGATGTAATCGAAATTTTCTATTCTGTGATCAGTAATGGTCTCTAGGTCATATTTGAACTCAGGTCCTCCTGACTTCAGGGCTGATGCTCTATCCATTATGCCACCTAGCTACCCTGCATTTAGTAGATTCTTAATAAAATCTTATTGATTAATCTAAATTTTTTATCAACATTGCCCAGATAACTGAACAATCTGTCATTAATAGCAGAAATTAGATTAATTATTGGATATTTCATGCATACAGTGGTGGATGATACCTGAGAGATCATTTAGACATTGCCTTTATATACCCTAGAGTTCCTTCTTTTATATATCATTAATTGATCCCATGTTTAGCACATCAGTGTCATCTAACCAATTAACATCAATTAACTCTTACTAAGTAATAATTACTGAGAAGTCATAGCAAAAATAGAAGTACAAACCCTGCTCTCTACCTTTGTCCTTGAGAAGAATGAGCTCAAGATTAAAGAAGATGGTAACAAAGCATTTGCCCAACAAATTCAATTCTAAATAGGTCATAGATGATACACAAAGTTGATTCAGAAAAAAAGCATCTCAGCCACTGGATCTGATTTTTTTTGGTGCTCTGTGTCTAACCAATGGCTTCTTGGGGCAGAGATGGCTCTGCAAACTCTGATGTGACGCAGTGGCTAGAGTGTTAAGCCTGAAGTAAGGAACATTTGAGTTGAAATCTAGCCCCAGACATTTACCATCTGTGTGATCTGGGACAAGTTACTTTATCCATGCTTACTTCAATTTTCTCTTCTGCTAAATAAGAGCACCTAACTCCAAAGGATGTTGTGAGCATCAAATGATATTATCCTCATAAAATGCTTAACATAATGCCTGGCACAGAGTAAACATGACGTAAATGTTAGTGATTATTATTGTTATTATTATTATCATATAACCCCTGTATAACCACTTCACCTAAAAGCAGGAAAAAATGCACAAGAAGCAAAGAAACAGTAGTGTCATAGGCAGTTAGCTATGGGAGGATGCCATTACTACTGCTGCTTCCTCTTTCCTTAGCAAGAAGTTTATGATAGTCTTCCTCCTTCAACATCAGGAAAGAGAAAGAGAGAAGCTCAAGTGTGTTGGTTGATATTACTTGAATATTTTCTCAATTCTAGCTTAGTAGCCAATCAAACATTCATTTCTTCACCATAGGCTTTTAGAAATAATTTCCCATGGAACTTCACATAAAATAATTTTTATTCCTCTTTAATAAAAGTTAACATCTGTATACAAGTTGAAAAAAATCTGCTTTAGATCTTAAGGTGAATTACTTTACAGTTATGTTGTTCCAAGTATACTTTACATTATTTACAGAGGTAATTGAGGTTAAACAGTGTCATATATGAGTTGTAGAGTAAAAAAAACCCTAAACATTCTTTCTGGTAACTTTATTGTATATAATTTCCAGTTATATTAATGTCACTTCAGTGATTCAAAACTACATATGACAATCACTAAAGTTTTTTTTTTATTAAGTTTCTCTAACATTAGTGAAAAACTTTTGGTTTACTGGCCAACATACTGTTTAAGTGCATTTGGATTTTTTTTTTCCCTTGTAGATGTGTAATCTTGAGAATTTTAACATTCTGCTTTTTAATTCTGTTCTCTAATTTTTCTAAATTTTAAAGTTAAATATTTAGGGAGTAAATATACTGGGGTGTTCCTTTGTTTTGTTTTCCATGTTTTATGTCAAAAATGAATGGCTGTATTCTGGAGACCATGGAGGAACTCTGCTAATGCCTTCCTTTCTGTAATTTTTATATCCTTCTATTCTCCCTAATCCAAAGTTGCTGAAGAGCCTAAATTTATGCTGACTGGATCATTTATACTAACTAATCTCAGTATGGCCTTCATTGACATAGGCATGGTGATTTAAAAATTAATATTTTACTTACTCCTTGTTTTATGGCTATTCAACTCAAGCAAAACAAATTTATACAATGGCCACATCAAAAATTTCAAATTGTTTTTTCTTTCTTGAGTCTCTGTCCAGAGATATAGAACATGCTTTATAGATCTTAATAGAGGCATGGTTTGTCATTGCATTGGTAGAATTGTTAAGTCTTTTAAAGTTTATAATGTTGTTCTTATATAAATTGTTTCCCTGATCTTGTTCACTTCTTGTTCTTATATTGAGTTTGATGCATTTTTATACCAAAATATATATTTGTGTATGTGAATCTACTATTCAGGCCTTTTTTGTCTAGTTCAGATGAATAAAATGAATCTCCTACCCAGTCTTCCATATCCTTTAGTTTACATTTGTTTTCTATTTTTCTAACCTTAATTATGAGAAATGCAAATACCATCTTTCTTTCTTCTATCTATACCAGTGTATTCTTTTTATCTTCCCTTTTCTTTCCCTTCTTAAAACTCTAGAACAGAAGCAATCCATTCTCAGGTTCTCCATTTCTCTTATATAACTTCATTAAAAACCTTTGAAGATAGAGTTCTGAAGCAATATTTATTTCTCCTTTTTTTTTATTAGAATGTTAGCACTACATTATCATACAGTTTCCTCTAACTGCTCAAGTAAATTTACCTTTCTAGGTTTCTCTGAACTCTTGTGTTTGAATTTAAAAGTTCTTACTCAGCTTAGTTATTTTCTTTAAAAAATGCTTGAAAATTCTCTATTCCATTAAAGATCAATTTCCTTCATTTTTAGCTTTTCAGAGTATAATTCTTGATTGTAAATCCATATCTTTTGCCCTTTTGAATACTGTATTACAGGCAGTATACTCAGTTATGGAAAAAGTTTCCAGGTCTTGTTTGATCCTTTCTTCAGTTCCTTGATACTTGAACTGCTTCTTTCGTGATTACTCAGTTGTTTGTTTTTTGGTGTAAGAGTCCTGAATTTTGTCTGACATTTCTTGGACTTTTTCATTTGGGGGTTCTTTCTGAAGGACATAAGTAGATTCTTTTTTTATTTTCACTTTGCCTGCTGGTTCTAATACATTTTGAGTTTTCCTTCATGATTTCTGTATTTCAATTATTATTTGATATCTTATGTTTTCTATGGCTTTTTTGGATATTTTTGACTTTATTATAATATTTCTTTCTATCTCAATCAATCAGTAATTTCTCTTTGGTTTATTTTAATTTATGGAAAATCTACCACTTGGTTAAGGTTTGCCACTTTCTCATCCAAGGAAGTGTGCTATAGTGAGATGGGGTGGGCACAGGTCTAATATGAAGGAAAGATTATTAACAATAGTGTTTCTAGAGGACATGATGGAAGGTTAGGGTAAAGTAGGATAGGGATATGAGATGGATAAGTTTAATGTAGGTGGGTGTGATGGAGTAGAAATGGTGTCCAGAGAAGAGAATTTGTATTTAGGCATTTTATGACTTGAATCAGAGATTCTTAGTAGACCATATTGAATTATGAAATCTTTCACACTAGGAATAGGGATGCTAATTTTCATTATCAATCCTTGAGTGAAAAAGAAGATGAAATATCAGAGTGAGGTTGGGGAGTGGTCAGTGGTAGACCATATGGCAAGTCCTTTGGTCCTGTATTATGATTGTCAGGGCAAATATTAATGGAATATTAGGATTTGACTCGATATAAAAGGATGATACATGTATGAGGTACTCAACATTTAATCAATCAAATAATTAATCAGTTGACAAGTATTTAAGTGCCTGCTATATAAGAATTGTACTACATTGTTGGGGCAAAATGAAAGAAATGCAAATTATTTACTGTCAGTTCTAATGCTTCAATATTGCTCCCTTCTCACCTTATTTGTTTTCACCTTTTAAAATGTTACAGTCTCTTATCAATTTCATGAGCTATTGTATAAGTACTTAAATGGTTTCTGTTATCCTTTCTTTTTTTTCTCTCTTTCCAAGCAAGTAAAGCTAAGTGCCTTGCCCAAGGTCATATAGGTAGTAAGGGGCTGAGGCTTGCTTTGAACTCTAATTTTCTTGACTCCAGGTTTGGTGCTCTACCCACTATACCATTTAGCTGCCCCTAGCCTCTATCCTTTCCAATCTATTCTTCATACTATTCCCTGTATAATCATCATAATCTGCCTTAACATTGCTCCTCTAATTTAAATTTATTATTTACCAAATCAAGTATAACTCTTTTGACAAAAAAATTCTCTCATATTGCAACTCAATTTACCTTATAGGGACATCCTTACATCTCTTCCCCAAACATACTCTATTCTTGGATCAAAATGGACCATTTGCTCATTGGTGTCCTACAACAGAGATTCTATGCCTTGTTTCACACAGTCCTTTGTGCCTGGAATGAGCACTTCCCCTTTTCCTGCCTGTTGAAATTTAGCCCTTTCTTTAGGTCTTAATTCAGGTGGCATTTCTGTCATGAAGGCTCCTATGATGTCCCAGCTGGAAATGGTTTCTCCTTCAGTCAACACTTCATTATATTCAGTTCTCCTGTGTACTTTTCATATCCTATATTACATGTTAGCTGTATAATCCCATTGTGGGCAAGGGATGTATGTATTTTAAGCCTAATATTTTGCAAATAGTAAATGCTTAATATGTATTTGTCAAATTTATTTGAACAAGTATCCATGGCAAAAGGGAGAGAGTAGGCAAAAACTGGGTACCACATTTAAGTGTTTCTTTTAGTGTGTTATAGACACAATCAACTAGAGGGCACCAATGAACACTTCCATCTAGATCCCTAAAAGTAGGCCAAATAGACTGTCGGCACATATGCACAGGAGAGAAACGTGAATGCTTTGCATAATCTCAGTACTAAAAATAATTTTCACCTGTATTTATAGCTGTGTTATCATACTTGAGAAGAGTGAGGTAGAACCTAGCTACCTACCAGTTCAGGAATGAAAAAAGCTTGTTGTTATTGTTCCTGGAGAAGGACATTAACCACTTGATGTTCCACTATTTAAGAGAAAGGCTTTAATGTGTTTGTTAAAAGCTTTAGAGGTGCTGTTAATATATGTCTGATAATTGTAAATGCTCTTAGCATTAATGTGTTGGGATAAATTCCATAAGAAGTGAGGTTTTTTTGAAAGACCTTTAGAAAGATAAAGGAAGAAAAATGATTATGGCTAATAATTGTTGAGGCAGTAAAGGAAAATTCTATTGTCTTTTTTTTTTTTTTTTTTGAGAAGGTTGGGGAGATGAATTGTTAATGTAGAATATCAAATGGGAGAGGTACAAGTTCTTGAAGTATAGCTTTGTCCAGTTTTCTGTTGTTCTTTGTGTGGGTGTATGCTCTTAGAGGATTCTGGGATAGGAACATATTTAGATATTCAAATATAAAAATGTGCAAAAACCCAGCATTTATGAATATGAAATCTTTGTGAAAGACCTGAATTGCAGGGTATCTGTGCATATGTTTGAGTAGGAGGGAAAAGAGTTTTGAACAGATGACTCGAGAAGTATTAAATCTGATGCACATATAAAAGTTGCTTCATTTTTCCTCATAAAATAAGACACCAGGATCTCAAGTCTGGGTGCTGTTTTATGTCTTATTTTTCATTTAAAATATTAGGAATGATCTATGCGTGACATTGCATAAATAAGTGTTGATTTTGTAAAATGACTCCAAATCAATTCAGATAAATATAAAGCTAACGGGAGTGGAAAGAAGTTGATGACATAGGAAAAAATCATCAAATTAACTTTCATCATTATAAAAGGCAGTTATAAGGTAAAGATTCTTGTATTTGACCATGAACTCCTTTTCAGGTGTTTGATTTGCAGCTTAATATTAGGATGAGAAAGTAAGGGAATTATACTACATTTCTTTGGACTGATTAAAAATTAATTTGGGTGGAGTATTTAAACAAGAGGGATTGTTAAGTGAACATGAATAAAATAAAAGATTATGTCATTTTATAGACATTTGGTGGATATGTTTAGGTTTAATGCTTGTAATGTTGTGTTAAAATTTACAAAACAGGTTGTAATTGCAGCAGCTTATTTAAACCAGCTATTTGTGGTTATGTCTTTTGAGGAAGCTTAAACTTCAACTCTCCCAGCAAATTGACTTCGGGTCTCTTGTAAGAAAATCTAAATGTAGGCTGTTGAATAATCCCTTTGAGGGCCCTGTAACTATTTTTATGCCTGGATATGCGTCATCAGTGGGTATTTTCTCTGGTGACTAGCTTACATCAGGTCTCCTACCATACATTCTATCAGTGAGTGACTTATGATTGATGGGGGCCACGGCTGTTGTTTAGCTTTTATCTGTGACCTCAGCGAATGGACAACAGGAATTTCCAGGCAGTTAAATTCCCTGAATGCTTGAAGACACGGGATCGTGGTGCTGATAAATGCAGGTAGCCCGGAGATATTATTCACCCGAGGGTGTTGGGGGGAGGGGGAAGAGGAAAAAAAAAAGAGAGGAGGGAGGGAGAAAGAGGAGGAGGAGGAAGGGGGGAATTCCTTATGTGAACAGCCGTAATTCTGGCTCAGCTCGCTCCGCAACCCGCCGTGGGTGCGTTTGCATGCATGGAAAGGTGCATTTCCTGAACCTCAGCGCTGTGACCGTAGCGTTGCTACCACCATGGGGTAGCGCTGCAAATGCGGTGCGCTGAGGAGCTCCTTGCTCTTTTTGCTGGGGAAATAGTTTATTTAGGTTTGATTAATTGATATTATTATTATTTGCAGTTTTGCAGGAAGTTTCCCCCGCCCCCCGCAGGGGACTATGGTATTGTTTTCAATAATGTAGATAAAAGGAAAGATTTAAAATATAAAGCAAGCTGCTGCTTTTCCACTAGTGAGAATTTTTCATATATTCTGTTTGCCTTCTTTAATCTGAATATGATCTGGAAGGGTATAGCAAGAGGTGCACCGAGCTAGGGGAATTTCAAGGCAAAGGTGCACCTGTTACATCAACCAGTGTACTATATTTTGGGGAGTAAAGTGATTCATTTCCTGAGTTTAAGTACTTCGTATTGTAAACATGGAATGGAATGAACACATATTTCTTTGTCTTCTGCCTTTCTTTCCCAACTTTCTTTTACAGATCTTTAAATGAGGTTACAATGTTTTAGCCAGATTGCTATCGCCGGTATTTTAGTAGCTAAGTTAGCTCTAGCATAAGAGAAGAGGTTTTTAATTCATCTTCTTACCTCTTTGTTCCTCTCTGTGTTAATGATGTTCTTTCTTTGGGAAAGTAAGCCCTTATACTTCTTAAGAAGGGCAAGTTATAAACAGATGTGGAAATAAGATTCAAACTATTAACCTTTGGTCTGAGAGGTTAGACAATTGTTTCTGCAAGCTGGGTTTTCAGGGAATATTTTGCTTAAACACATAATTAGATAATATTCAAAGACATAATTTGTATTCATGGAAATGCATCCTTTAAGTGTTTTTGGTTTTTGTTAGTTCAAGAATAAATATTTGCATGAAAAATGGCCTTTATTAATTAAGCATACCCATTTGTATTTATTCCAACATTTCCCCCTCCAATATAGTATTCCCCTCTCCATGAATGACTGCTTAGAGTACACTCAATTTAAAACAGAACCCCAATAACTTTTTACTAGTTACCAAGTCTTTGGGATGCATTGCAGAGACATTAACCTCTGAAACAAACTTGTTTTCTCTTTAAAAATCCTCTCATTTTTAGGAAGCATTAGATAATTAAAGTGCCATTTTTATCTTGCTTATGAATCCATAGATTGAACATAAAACCTGATTATTTTCATGTTTTTTGGTATCCAAAATCTAGCAGTCTAGCAGAGAGATACATTTTTATGGAAATTATCCTGTTTTAACATTTCAGTTGCAAATGGAACTTAAAAACACATATTTTTGAAGAAAGGAGAAAGATGAGTGCCATGGTAGAAAGCTCCGTTTCTTCTTTTGCAACTCTCTCTTGAATGAGCTGAATGACTCATGGTAAGCAGGTTATAATTTGAAATTTACAAAAGGTTGAAACTAAAAGCTTGATGAGTGGACATTTATAGCTGACTGAATTCATCACTCATAATATATCTTTTGCAATAAGCCATTTAAATATTGGTTAGGGGTACTGTTTATGTTTATTTTATTTTAATGTCCCAGGAGCCATTAGTGACTAACTTCATTTCCACAAGACTGATATAATGGTGGGAAAGCTAAATTTTGGGTTAGTTCTGACCTTGACATTTTTTCCCCTGTCATCCTAAGGGGAATTATTATCACGGTTTATAATAATTTTCCCTTAATTTTTTTCTTTTTCTTGTAAAGAAGAAGTAATACCTCAGCATAGCTAATTTCCAGGAGGAATATATTTTCTTTCACGCGCACACACACACACACACACACACATACACACACACATACACACACACACACACACACACACACACACACACACACACACACACACACCATAAGTTAGTATAACTTGTGTGAGAGAAAAATAGCTGCTTGTCTGTTGAGTGCATTGTGGCTATTCTATGTTACACAGGACAATGTGAGACTAGGCAACATATTGTCAGTTTAATATTGGGAAGGTATAAAGGAGGGAATAATTCCAAGGCTGCATAGCTATGGAAAACAATAATTGTTCCCTTTTTAGCGAAACTAACATGGAGTTTTGGGCATATTAAATTAAAAAAAAACATGAATAAGTGGAATACATTATCTTTTCACCTTATATGTGCATCTTTTTTGTAAGATTCAGAGATGAAAACCCCTACAGGTGCAATGTCAGGTATTATAATGTGTGCAGATCTGGTTATGGTGGAACCTTGGTCTGAAGTGAAATTTTATTGTTCACAGCATATTCTCCTCTATCAGAGGACTCCACTGTATATTTGGTTTCTATGGATACACATTTTGCTGGCTCTTTAAGTGTGATAATACAGTACAGAGGCTTTGAACTTTGGTCCAATTGCAGGTGGAATGAGATTGTCCTCATAGTAGTTGATGCTTTGATCAGTGTTTTTGTTAGGAGCAGGGTAAGGCAGAAAAGGAGCAAGCTCTCTAATATAAAGAAGTAGTGGGCTATTTACTTTGATTCTTTGATCAGTGTTTTTGTTAGGAGCAGGGTAAGGCAGAAAAGGAGCTAGCTGTCTAATATAAGGAGATAGTGGACTATTTAACTCTTCTTTCTTACAAGGACCTTATTTCAGAATGGATCTCATTAGCTTGGCTCCTGATGACAATATCTCTACAAATGAAAAGATTTAGAATATGGAAATCTTCAGAAAATAAATCTTTTCCTAGACCCCTGTTCTCAGAAGAAATCCTCTGGAGAATCTGACTATATTCCATTCAATAAGTAATTCCTTTACTTTATCAAGGATTTGTCTGCATCGCCCAAGAGTCTCTCAACAATTAGGGTCTTCCTAGATTTTTCATTTTTTATTTATCACTTATTAAATTTTTGAAAAAATTGCTGTTCCCATTGTCTTTTTTTCACAAATGATATTTAATTAATGGAAGTGGCATTTGAACAGTAGAATACAAGATAAATCTTAAATGGCAAAATCTGACCTTATATGTGTGAAATCATCTAGAAAATTTTTGACTTCACTCTGTTAATACTAATGAAGTAGTGATAATTAGGGTTGCTCTTAATTCTGACCCCATTTTATAGCTTGCTTCTGAAGGATGACTATTTTTTTTTCTGAACTAGAAGTTCACATCACCCTTTGGTCATTGTTGTGTAGAAAAACTCTTGTGGAACAAAACCTTCCAAAGCAAGAGAGGAGAGTTCATTCATTCTTTCCCTCACATTACAAACATTAATTAATAGTCTATTATTCAACCAGCTTGTTGACAAGAATTTATTAAGTACCTGCTTTTTAACTAGATTCTGTGCTAAGGACTAGGGATATAAAGAAAGACTGAAAATTTTCCCTGATCTCAATAATCTATAAAGGGAGACAACACACAAAAAACTGTGTACAGACAAAATACATAATGGATGTTATGGAGATAATCATGATCTGTAAGTTACTTACTATATTGGGTATTGAGGGAGCTACAAGCTTATGAGCTCAGATTTTCTAGTAAATTTAAAGAAAGACATTTTTTTTTGGAGGAGATGGAAATCTAGATCTAGAAAACCATGACAATCAATTTTGAACTTTGTGATAGACAAAAGAATTGTCATTCCATTATAGATACATCATTTTGGTCCTTTCATCCATTGAAAGAGCTTGGGTACATTGCTTGGCATATTTCTGGAAAATTCTTTTTTTTTTTTTTTGTATCTTTTTTTTTTTTTAATAACTTTTTATTGAGAGAACCCATGCCAGGGTAATTTTTTACAGCATTATCCCTTGCACTCACTTCTGTTCCAATTTTTCCCCTCCCTCCCTCCCTCCCCTCCCCCAGATGGCAAGTAGTCCTTTACATGTTGAATAGGTTACAGTATATCCTAGATACAATATATGTGTGCAGAACTGAACAGTTTTCTTGTTGCACAGGGAGAATTGGATTCAGAAGGTAGAAATAACCTGGGAAGAAAAACAAAAATGCAAGCAGTTTATATTCATTTCCCAGTGTTCTTTCTTTGGTTGTAGCGGCTTCTGTCCATCCTTGATCAATTGAAACTGAATTAGCTCTCTTTATTGAAGAGATGCACTTCCATCAGAATACATCCTCAAACAGTATTGCTGTTGAGGTATATAATGATCTCCTGGTTCTGCTCATTTCACTTAGCATCAGTTCATGTAAGTCTCACCAGTCCTCTCTGTATTCATCCTGCTGGTCATTCCTGGAAAATTCTTTAGGAAAGAAAATGAATACCTCTAGATAGATAAAATTAAATATAAGATTTTAAAATTCAAAGAGACCTTTCAAATTATTTGATCCAATCTCATTATATCAGTGAAGAAACTTGAAGTCATAGAAATGAAATACTTCTCAAGTAGTATTCATTGTTTATGGCATCATCAGAACTGGAATTTAAATCTAATTCAATCTAGTTATCTCTACTATCCTATGATAGTTTTGATTACAGAGGTCAGTCAGAAGAGTTTAAATGTTTTGCTCAAAACTTATGTGATTCTTAACTAAAGTGAGAGGAAAAATATTAATTTTTGCAGTTATACTACTAAGAAATTTCTCATGAATCTAAGAATGAGTTCTTGTATCTTAAGTTAACTCAGATCTTTGTTACTTCCTATCATCATCTTCTCCCTACGTCTATATAAAAAGTCCACCCAAATTCCAACAATAATAATCATTATAAGTTCTCCCTCTAAGAAAACCAAAAGCAAAAACAAACAAATAAAAAACTCACTGAACTTTTTAACTGGAAGTTTTATAAATGTCTTAAAATTCAGATTTCTTGTTATTTATTCTGTAATTACAGTTCTGACATCTGTGATACTTGTACCTTGGGTGACAATAATACTTGAGATTTTTCCCCCCTGACATAATATTTGTTTTATCTATGTATAGGAATGCTCAGAAAAAACTTGGGAACAGAAAATTCATCCATCTAACCATCCATCCATCCATCCATTCAATATTTATTGAGCAGGAAGAACTTTTGAGGTTATGGAGAAGAGTAAGTCACAGTCCTTCCTTCATGGAGTTTACAATTTTATAGAGGAGAGAAGATACTGTAATACAGGTTATAAAGGTTCAGGGTAGTATACATTAGAAATTGTCTGGACTGTGTGTTTGAAAACTAACATTCTTTTTCATCTTTTCAGTAGACTAATTGTGTGACCTTGGACAAATCACCATATTTCTGTATCTTAGTTTTTACACTAATAAAACAAGGAGATTGGACTAGATGATGTCTGAGACCCCTTTCAGCTCTAAAATTTTGTGATTCTGTGAGTCAGTGCATCCAGCAAAGTTCTACTTTGATACCTCCTCATGGCATAGGGACAACACTAGTTTTTTAAAGACTGCTTGGAGCATCACAGTCTCTGACTTAAAATGTAAAAATTTCAAAAAACGAGCATAGATTGTATTTCTGTTGTTCATAAACCAGCATAATTAAATTTAAACATGAATGAGACATTTTGCAGCCTTGATAATTATTTTGTGAAACAATTGAAGTTAAATGACTTGTCCAAGGTCATACATCTAGGAGGACTTAAGTGTCTGAGGCTGAATTTGAACTCAGTCCTCCTGATTTCAAGGTCAGTGCTTTATCTATTGGGCCATTTAGCTGCCCCACCTTTGACAATTCTTGAAGACTAATTACTAAGATCTTAAAGGGTTACTCTTACCATCAGCTGAAGCAGTGATCGCATAGATGGTACTATAGGTTTTTAAATCATTAGATTAAGTATAACTCAATGAGAAGTCAAAGGTCTTATAAGGAGTCACAGGAAGTAGAACTTACCTATATCTAGTAGGATCTGGGAAAACTTCATAAAAAAGTTGTTTGAGTTAAGCCTCAAAGGATGTGTAGGAATCTGGTAGTTACTTAGGAAGGCAGAAGCTCTATTGTGAGAAGGAAAGGCAGGAAAGATAATATTTGTGAGCAAATAATCCAGTTTGACTTGTGCAAAAAGTGCATAAAGGGAATAATGAAAGATAAAGGTGAAAAGATAGGACAAATAATAGAAGGCCTCAAATGGCAGGCTCCTTGAGATTTTATTCAATGGGCAATGGTCAACCATCAAATGCTTTTGTTTAGGGAGATGGTATCACAACATTGATATTATGCCATGATGTTACAAAGTTCTCTGCTCACAAGAATTCCATGAAGTTGAGAGTACAAGTATTGTTAGCCTTAATTTATAGAAGAAGAAATTGAGACTTTGTGAGGATATCACATTGGGTTTAATTGATGTATCCTAACTCTGGATCCACTTTTCCTTTCCCTATTCTATGCTGCTTTAGAAAGGCACTTCAGCAAGAATTCCCAAAAAGAATGGAAAGGAAAGAAACTTGAGGTTTGTCAGAACACTATTTCAATGTTTATGCTAGAAGTTATGAGAGGAAGCTTTTTCAGTAAACTTTTGGTAGGAATCTTTTACATTCAAGATACTGTGGTAAGCTCTTTTTTTTTTTTTTTAAAGGTATATATAGGTATGTATGTACGTATTACATAGTCCCTAGTCTCTAGGAGCTATAATTTGGTAGGAGGCATTTGTTCACAGATAATTACAACACGAGGGATAAGGAATATGCTAATAGTATAGAGAAAGTTCAAAAGTAGTTATGAGGAAGAAAAGGTCACTATTAACTGGGAGAATGAAGGGACATTTCATGGAAGAATATGAGTTTAAATTCAACTATGGGTGGGATTAGGTTATGGGAGGAGACTGGGAAAAGTAAACTGAAGTGGAAGGAACAAAGTATAATAGGTTGGCAAAGTATAATACATAGTAAGGGAATAGTGAGTTGGAGTGAATTTTGGTTGGAGCAAAGTAGAGAATAGTGGGAGGGAATGTGAGAAATGTAGGCATGGTCAGGAGGTCAGAGTCCTTAATTATCTGTTGAGCTTAATGATCAGGTCTTAACCACAGAAATTTTAAAAAAGTATGCAGAGTGTATTAAATGAGGGGAGGACTGAAAGCAGGAGAGATAGAGAGATGACAGGAAACTTCTATTCTACATCAGGCATGAGATTATAAAGGTCTGAATTAGAAAGGAGGTAATGAGAATGGAGAAGAGATGAGAAAGACATTGTAAATGCAGATTTGGAAATTTAAAGGATGTGAGGTACAAAAGAGATAGAGTCAAAAATAACTCCAATTTTCAAATCCAGGACACTCAGCCTACTCAAGGTGGCACAATAGATGGATATGCTGGATCTGGATATCGGAAGTCTTGAGTTCAAATTTAATTTCAGGCATTTGTTAACTATATGTGACCCTGGACAAGTCACTTAACCTCTGCCTCAGTTTCCTTTTCTGTAAAATGGAAATAATAACATCTACTGCTCATTTTTGTGAGGATCAAATAATATTTGTAAAATGTTTTACAAATCTTAAAAAGTACTAAATAGAGATGCTGTTATTGCTGCTGCTGTTGCTGAGTAAACAGAAAGGAGGAGTCAGTTTGCAAAGCAAAGGCGTTAAGATGTGATGAATTAGAGGAGACAGCACAACATCTAGCATTATTGGCAAATAACAAGTGAAATACTGGACTTGGAACCTATTATTCCTCTTGATTTCTTCCTTCTTGACTATTTAAATATCTCTTCATTCATTATTTTGTCTCCCACTTTTTTTCCCTCTCCGTCCTATTCTATGGGGAAGGATACATTTTTGTTTTAGTGTTTTCATATATATTGTATTGTTTAGTCCTCATATGCTTGATGTGGGTAGGATAAGTATATTACAGATGAGAAAACTAAGTTGCAGAGAGATTGAGTATTTTCTTAAGGTTACAGATCTATAAAGTTGTAGAGTTAGGAGCAAATATCATATCTTCTGACTCATAGTCTAACATTTTCACTACTATAAGACTTTTTGGGATTGGATATTAGTTTTCATAGCAGCAAATGAAAACTGACTAGTGGTAGAATTAGTACCTCGGTTCACTTTATTCAAAACATAGACTATAGAATAAGACTGATTTTACTCTTTAGATAGAAATATAAGAACCCCTCTGGAAAACTATTTCAAGAACTATGACAAAGTATGTCTTAACTTTTCTTTGCATTTCCCCTACACAATTGCTTGAAAAACTACACAAACAGCATCTTATGCAAGCACTTCTCTTTAAAGAAATTTAGAATAAGAAAGGATTTCATTCTTAAAATATAAATATAAAATATAAATTAAAAAAAAAAGAAGCTGGCATGTTATAGTTTCAGAGTTTCAGAGTCAGGAAGGCCTGGTTCAAGGTCCATGTGGACAATTATTGATCATGTGTTCTCAAGAAAGTCACAACTTCTCCATGCTTTAGGCAGCTCTATAAGACACTTAAGTTGCACAGAACATGCTAATGTGTATTGACAGATGAGGTTCTTCCTTGGGAGTTCCCTATACCAATGAAATCACAGATCTAGCCTTGTCCTTTCCCCTTCCTTCTCAAAAATAAGGAAAAAAATGGTATCATATAATCACAGAGTTGAAAAGAACTTAATGAAGAATACTCTCCATGGCACACCCAACAAATGGGTGATCAGCATTCCCATGAAGTTTTCTAGTCAGGAGAAGACATCCTTGCATCCCAATGAAACCATTCTACTTTGGATAATATAATTGAACACAGATCCCTAGCACATAGCAAGCACAGAATAATTTGTGTTGACTAGACTTTATTTGACTGATTAATAGGAAGCTTTTTCTTATATCAAGCTTATAATTGTTTTTCTAAACTTTTACCCATTTGTCCTAGATCACATCTCTGTAAGATGACCAACAGTGTGACATAGTGGGGAGACTTAGAGTTAAAGGATCTGAATGGGAATTTTGGTTCTTTAAGCCAAGTGATTATAGGTATGCCTTTGGTGGGTCATCCATGTGAATTTTGGCATGGCTTGATTAAAATATTTCATTTTCGCATCTTTTAAAGTAGCTTTCCCTGCCCTCAAAGAGTTTGCATTATGGTCTGGGAAGGCAACACTCTTGGGGGAGTAGTTGCCAAGAAAGGAAAATTTAGTCTTGAAAGTTATAGGGAATAATGAAAGCGAAAAGAAAAAAAGAAAGTACTATTCTGAATTAAATACAACATTCCAGATGGGATCTGATTAGAGCAGAATATAGTGGGACTATCATTAGAAAATGGAAGATAAAATGGTTATGATTAGGCTGGGGGTGTCCTAAATTCAAGGTATTTTAAGCAAAGGAATTCTGATGATAATGAGGTTCAAGATGTGGTTGGCGTGTGAGTGACTGACGTTACTGAAGAGAAGGTTGAGGAAAATGATGTCACTTGACAGATGGGTCATCAGTCTAGATATTGGATTCACCAAAAATGAGGTCAAGGAAAAGGGAAGAAACAACTACAAAAAAGTGAATCCCAGATTGAAGTCACTAAGGGAAGATGGAGTGTGTCAGGGAGGGCAGTAAAAGATAAAGATCAAAATAGGAGGATAAACTGATGACTTGATATTAACAAATAGAAATCTTAGTAAAAGGATAATTTACTCTTTATGGGTAATTCTTCTTTTGGTGTCTTCCTTTCCAATCACCTTATATCTTAGATATTTTCCTGTTTTACATTTTGTTTGATGTCAGCACCGAGTAGAACATTGTGAAAAGAACACTAGTTTTGGGATCAAAGGACCTGGATATAAATCTCCTCTCTGCCACCTGTTACTCAGGGATATGTGTGTGTATGGTGTGTGTGTGTGTGTGTGTGTGTGTGTGTGCGCGCGTGACCCTTTTCCTTTCCCTACACAGCTTACTCAAACAGCTATCCATTACTAATAGAATAAGATAAAAAAAGAGAAAAATAAATAGTTTAGTAAAACTAATTAATATAATGTGGTAGAATAGATAAAAGAGTTGGACTTTGAGCAAGTAAGATTTAGATTCAAATACTATTTACTGACACTTAATGCAAATTTGGGCACGTCATTTAATTTCTCTTATACTCAATTTCCTTATTTGTAAAATATAAGGGGTATTGCACATTTATCAAAGGTTCTTCTCCCTCTAAATCTATAATCCTATGGCATTAACTGTGTCTAATAATATATTTAAAATTCCACTTTTATGTTTCCTAGCCTTTATTAAGAAGAGAGGAAAGTGTATTTTCTTAATTCTTCTTTAAGATAAAGATTGGCCATTATAACTACATAGTATTCAGGGTTTGAGTTTTTCTTTTGGTTGTTGATTTTTCCATTTACCTTATTCAAATTATATCTTTTTTTTCATGATTCTGCTATTTCATTTTGCATGAATCCATTTCTTGTCTTGATTTTTGGTTTACTTCATAATCAACATAGTGCCATAATATGGTGTCATATTATGGTGCCATAATAATCCATGAATGAACTATAGTTTATTTAGTCATTATTCTACTGATTGACATCTATTTTATCTCCAATCTTTCACTAATTCAAGAAATGCAGCTGTAAACATTTTGCTTAGTATGGAAACCTTTTGCTTTTGATTCCTTTGTGTATATGATTAATAGTGAGTGTTTTAAGTCAAAGGATATGAACATTTTAGTCACTTTCTTAATTCCCAGTTGTCATGTAGGATAATTGGACCATACTACACAGTTATACCAGTAGTATATCAGAATGTCTTTTTTCATATCCCCTCCAATATTAACTGTTCTCATTTTTTGCAATCTCTGCCACATTGCTGGGTGTGAAGTAGAATCTGACAATTGTTTGAATTGATTTTCTCTTATGGTGATTTATAGAAATCTTAAATAGTTTTATAAATGGCTTATAATTTTTTGAGAATTGTTCTATTATTTTTAGTAATACTTGTTGATTCATAGATTAATCATTTTTATCTTCATCTAGCAATTGTGTGTCCAACTATTAGACATTCTTATTCTGAAACTCAGTATTAGTCTAATTCGTTTTAGATTGCAAAGTCCTCTAGGAATCAGTGGTTGTGTACATTTAATGTATTTTATTTACCAAACAAGGCTATATGAATTCAAAACTTTAGATAATTTTTTAAAAAATGAACTTGATTTGATACTGAGTATTTTGTCTTAATATTTAAGAACTAACACATAATAAAGAGTTGCTTAATAAATTCTTGTTGAATTGACTTGGATTAAATGTGTAGAGTTTGGGGAGTATTTATAAAAAAAGATGAGCATACCCCTGGAAGGCAGAATCTATAAGAATGGTCAAGAGGGACTAGAATTATTTGGATTTGAAATTTTTATTTTTATTGATATCTTCTTTATACAATTTTTTATGTCTTCAATGAGATCTTTATTCACTTTCTTAATGGTTCGATCATCTTTTGTGACAAAGGCTTAAATACAATGAAAAGAAGCCTCAAGAATTTGGGTTACTTAGGCTTGTGAATACTGAGGCCAGGTCTCTATAATACCAAAATGACTTTTCAGTTGGAAAATATAAATGACCTTACTTGGCATTGTTGGGCAAAAGACTTTGATTGAACTTTTTGCTTTATAATTGGTTATGGTATTTTTTTTTGGTAGAAATAAGCCTGAAGCATGACTTTAAAATATTTAAAATCAGGTGGTCATTTTACAAATAACATTAGTTTTCCTTTATCAGTGTGGTATTTCAAATATGAATAAATTGATTTCAGTATAGTTGAAGATGTTGGAAAGATTAGTATGTTCCTAGAATATGGCCAGGTTTTATTGCACATTCTTGTAAACCCAGATACTGGGGAGAATGAGGCTGGTGAATTTCTTGACCTCACAAATTCAGAAATGCACTGAACTATGCCAATTAGGTATCTGCCCTAAGTTTGGCATTTATGTGGTAAACCTCTGGAAGAGGGTGGGGAGCTCAGTTTGTGTAATGAGAGGAAAATTGGCCCAAGTTGAAAGATATGTTCCCAGTATGGGCAATCAGAACTTTGTAGTCTCCTGTACAAGATCATCAAAATCAGAATATGCAACAATTTATCTGAGGTTGGGTTAGGTATATAAAGACTTTCAGAATAGAATATTCCTTGATGACCTTTTGAGTTCACTTTTTTCCTAATTATTCTGTAATCATGATATATATTATAAAAGAAGATAGAAAGACTAGAAAAATAAACAGCCTTCATTTTTTAAAGGATTGTAGGGAAGTCTCCTTATATTCCGGCAATCATTTTTCTATCACCACTCAGTATTTGTAATCTAGAGCTGTCAGCTGAGACAGATTTCCTGGCTGACTATCAGTCAGATCGGGAAAAGCCTGTCTCATGCCAGGACATCTGGGGAGGCACAGAAAACACTCTGTACTTCCCTGATGTCATCCATTAGTATCTGCTTGTCTCATATAGAACTTGGAGCCAGTTGAGTTATAGACTCAGCACTCTGAGTGAGGTAGCTTTGGGCAATGACTTAGGACTAAACTCCTCATCCTTCATCTGCTATTTTCTCCAGTAAGGGGTTTTCCCTGTGTTTATTGAAAAATGTTCAGTCTGTTCCTCAGAGAGATTAAGAATACAAACTATTCTATTATTATAGTTTGAATAATTAAAATAATTCTGTTTTTTTTTTTTAAGCGAGGAAAAGGCAAATTCTTGTGACCCATTTTATCATGGAATGTTAGAATTGAAAAGGAACTATCTATATATACCCACACATACATATGTGTACATATATATATATATATTCCTATATATTTATAACTTTATTTTATGGATAAGAAAGTGGAGGCCTAGAGAGATGAATGACCTGAAAGTCACTAAGAATTTATCAGTTTGTAGTATAAATCTTTTCTCAAAATATATAGACTTTTATAAGTATGAGATAAACTACAAGCCAAAATTAGAAATGTCTGTTAGGCATGAAATATTTGAGTCTGTGTTAATAGGCAGTTTCAAAGAACAGTCTGTTTTGAACCCATCATTTTTGTCATTGTAGTGAAACCAGTATTGCTTTTGGATTCTAAAAAATAGTAATGTGAGGATAAATTTACTTTATCAGCATTTTAAAGGACACCAAAAATATACTTGACAGTTGTGTATGCTTTCAGGAATTTCCTCCTTTCCTGTAAAAACTGACAGTAGGAAGTGTGCACAATGGGAATAGAAAATCAGGTATATTACAAGAGTTCTTAGTAAATTATAATGTGATCATAGATTTTAACAGGAAGAGTCATCTAGTCCAGTGGTGTCAAACTTAAATAGAAATGTGGGCCTTTGCATCACAAGTAATGATTCTTTACTTAGGACTGCACATCGACTTAGAAAATCACATATTAGTTTTGTCTGTGTTTTATTACATTTTTAATTATTTTGTAAAATATTTTCCATTTACATTTTAATGTGACATGGCTACATTCAGAAGTTTTGTTGGATCATATGCAGCCTGTGGGCTACACATTTGACATCTTTAATCTATGCCATACCTTCATTTTATAGAACTAGAAAGTGAGATCTAGAAAAGTTAAAGACTCACCCAAAGCCACATAGATAGCAAGTGGCAAAACCAAGATTTGGACATTTGACAGAAGATCCTGCACACTTTTTACTATATCATGTAGCACTAAAGTCTCTCAACAACTAATGAGAAATGTGGGTTCTGTGTCCTTTAAGTTGGATTATTAAGGGATATTCTTATTGAGGAATGCTTTCTTGCCAAGTTAACATAGATCTAAAAAAAAATTATAAGTACATTTCAATTTGTTGATACTTTAATTAAAAATACAAACAAAAACAATAGAGTTGTGACCTGGTAGTCTTTTCCTCTCTCTCTCCTGATTCTGCCCCACCCCCTATAAAAATAGTGCTAGGATTATAATTTTCAATTTCCTATTAAAGAAATACTTTTCACATGTTGGAAATAACAGAGTAAAAACATAGAAAAAATTGAAGGTTCTGTCATATTCAAATTTTTCTCATTGACTTTCATTTTGATAAAGTTAAAAAAAAAAAACCCACAACATGATAAATAGAAATAAGGTTCTATTGATAATGAAATACTGTAAGGTAATACAGAAACATAGATTAGAATGAGAGATTTATATGATTCTCCTGTAATGAAATCCAATATTTCTTTGGCTTATTTGGTAAATTTTAATATAGGCTTTTAAAAGTTAAAATATTGGAATATTAATTGAAACATATTATATAATTTTTTACAGATTGTATCACATTGTAATTTTTCTTAAGGTTGAACCAGATAGGAATAGATTGATTGGAGAGGTTATTTTAAATTAGAAAAGAATTAGATTTACAAATATTAACTTTATTGGAGGCAACTAAGTGGCTCTGTGAGTATAACACTGGGACTTGAATCAGAAAGAACCAAGTTCAGATGCAGCCTCAGAGACCTCCTAACTGTTTCATTAAGCAAGTGACTTTTACCTCAGGTTTCTCAACTGTGAAATGGGTATAATTATATCTCATAACCCTGTCTCCAGAGTTATGGAAAGGATCAAAAGAGACATATTTGTAAAGTACTTAGCACATTTTAGGCACTTCATAAAGACTTATTTAATAACTTGAAAAAATGATTCTGAGTGTTCACAACTGTAGAAAGAACCTCCAAAGCTACACATAATTGTTGACCTGCAGAGAGAAAAAGAAACCCATTGATCCAACAATATCACCACTTGACCTATTTCCAAAAATGATTAGAGAAAAGGAAAGAAACTATATGTTCTAAAATGTTTATAGCAGCTTTCTTTGTATTGGTAAGAAATTAGAATTTGTAAAAATGTCTATTGATTGGGAATGGCTGAACAAGTTGTAGTATTTGATTATAGTGGAATATTACTATAAGAAAAGATGAGCACAGTGATTTTAGAAAATCATGAAATAACAAATAGCAAAATGAGCAGAATCAAGAGATACAGTGTTCTCTTCAATAGCAATATTGTTGTAAGAACAATTTTGAGTGAATATTACAAATTCTCAAATTAAATATAATGGACATGTGAACAAAAATGGTATCTGCATCCAGAGAAAGAACTGATAAATAAAAATATGTATAGAATAATTCTACATCTCTAGGAGGAGGTAAAAAGATAAAGAAATTTATATGATAATTTTGTTGTAAAGCAATAGCAAGTTGTACACAGTATATCTGCAGTTTTGTGTATGATTATCTTTTTATTATATTATAGTTTTATTCAATAAATTAAAAAAAATAAAAGTAACAAAGATCAAAAGAGAAACACCATTTCCCCTTATGTATGAGTGCTTCCCAAGACTGAGTCAGTGTTTGTCTTCTTTTCTTTCTCAAGAATTCTCACTGGATTATCTATCTATTCTTATGGCTACTATTATTATCTCTTTGTAGGTTGTTCCCAAATCTATATATCCTGGAAGAGTCTTAATGTGCTTCTCTAGACTGCATTTCCAACAAAATGATGATTTCTCATAACTCAAACTTCTTTTTGAAATTAGAAGAAATATCTTGACCATTTTGTGTCATAGAATATTATTATCCTCATTGGTTATGTTTAATTTCTTGAAATAATATTTCATAGCAATAATTTTTTTTTTGCTTTTTTTGATATCGATAATATTCTCTCAGGAACTAATAAAGCTCAAAACCTCAGATTATCTTTGTCTTATCCTTCATTAGAGCTATCCTTGAGTAGCCAATCAATATTGTTTTTTTTTAAAAAATCACTTGACTTCTTTAGGCTTTAGATTTTTTTTTTAGCTGCAATACAAGGGAGTTGAACTTCCTACCTTTTTAAACTGTGGGTCACTACTATCTGGGATGTTTTAACTGAATGTGGGGGCAACAAAATTATGATTTATTTTCAGTAAATATTTGATTTGTATATATATTTTATATACCCATATACATGGGGTGGTGTAAAAATCTTTTTGGCAAAAGGGCATCACAAGTGAAAAAAGTTTAAGAGATCCTGGACTAGATAACCTCAAAGATTTCTTTCAGTTCTAAGTGTTTAGTTAGTTTTTAGTGACATACTGCAAAGATTGTTAGACTTCGAGTTGAAAGAGATAGTCAAATCATGCTTTGTATGCTTACTAAGCTATATGACCCTGTGAAAGCTTCTTGATCCTAGTTCTCTCATCTGTAAAATAGGCTTAATAAAGCACCAATTTCACTAGGTTGTTGTGAGGCTTAGATAAGATTATATATGTTGCATTATAGATACAGTGAATACTATAATTTATTATATTTTTATTATATCATAATTTGTTCTATGAAATTATTTTATAACATTCTATTATATAATACAATATTAATTTAATATTTTATATTAAATGATATGCTAGATAATATAATAAAATAACTTATTAAATAAAATTGTACATATCTTCTTAAACTGTGGTTTGCAGTATCATATGGGGTCTCATAACTGAATTTGGGGCATATGAAATTATGATTTACTATCAGTAAATATTTGATTCCTATATCTGTTTAACATACATATATATCCAGGGTCATGTAGCAATTTTTCAGGGGAAAAGAGGTATAAGTGGGAAAAGTTTATATGTTATATAGTATATAAATATATTAAATAAAATAATACACAATAATTTATTGTTTATTTGTGATATTTTAATATCATATCTATATGTAGATTATATACATGATCTTATTTTATTATTATATATAATCTATAAATTATGTATAAGTATGTAACATACATACACATATATATCTTCACAAATCTGAAAATGCTATATACAGTTAATTATTAGCCTGTGTTTCTAATGTAAACTATTCCTGCATTACACATTACTCAGGAACTTTACATTCCAGCCAAAGTGGCCTACTTGGGATTCTCTGTGCTTGACTTCACATTTCCAAGGTTCATGCCTTTGCACTGGATGTCATTTCGCATCATACCTGGAATTTTCTCCATTCTTCCTTCCATTCCTTGGTATCTCCTCTCCCCTTAGTTCCTTTCAAGATACAACTCATATCCCTTCCATATGCTTTTTATGATTCCTCCAGTTGTCAAGTTCCCCTAAAATTACTTAATTTGATATGTGTTTTTGTATTTACTTATCTGTGTACATATTGGTTCTTTCCAATTGAATGTACATTCCTTGAGAGAAAGTACTATTTTGTTTTTTTTTTTTTTTTTTTGTCTTTCAAAAGTTAGCCTTGGTAGTTAGCCTAGTCTAGTACTTGGTAGGTCTTTAATACTTGTTGAATTGAATCATAGTCAGTCCTTTCTTCCCTGCTAGTGCCACCATGAGTTCATACCTTATCACCCCATACCTGGATTGCCAAATACCCTTTTAATTAGTCTTCTTCCTCCTCCTTCCTTCTGTCTCCTTCAAATCTTGCCAGATTCAGTTGGCGCCTTTCACTTTCACTTGGCCCTCAAAACCTTTAATGGGTCTGTATTGAATTTTATTTTTTAACTATAAAAAGTACCTGAGTGTAGTGGAAATAGCATTGAATTTTTGAGTTCACAGATTTCACTTTGAACTGTGATTCTACTACTAACTAGTTTAGTGATTTGGTTAAGTGCTTAAAGTTATCTGATTAATTCTATTAGAATCTATGATTCCAGATCAGTCAGTCTGGCATTTGAACTCTGTAATTGAACTCAGCCTACCTATCCCAATTGATCTTCCACTCATTCTCAGCATAAATTCTCCACACTAGTTATACTGTGTCTTCTGAATCACTGTCTTGTTATTTAACTGAGATATGCATGTAGATCCTTTCTCTCCAAAATCAATTTCAACACCTGTTGTTTGAAAGCATATCATATACTTTTGCATCTTTCCTAGTAGTTACTATAACATAAGTACATAGTAAGAACTAAGTAATTACTTGTTAAATTGAATTGAATTTTTTGACAAATATACAAAGACTTAAAAAAAAAAACTTTTTATCTAGAATAATGATAGTGTTTGGCCTATTTATATATTCAAATTGTTTGCAGGTGTTCGCTATTAGGATTAAAAAAATAACAAAGCAAACCCTTAGACCTTCATTAGACTTGAACTGGGATAAACAAGAATCTGAAAATTTAAGGTCTTGATTTTAGCTTTGTAATGATGTGGTTGACAATCAAAAGTATCTCTGGCTAAAAAGGAAGTTTTGCTATAAATAGATTTATACTATGTGTATATATAATATATGGACACACACACACGTGTGTGTGTGTGTGTATATGTGTGTGTGTGTGTGTGTGTATTCAGAACAGAAAAGAAGAAAAATGAATTGTTTCTCATCTTTAACTTAGATTCACACTTGATTTGGAGTTTTAATTTTGGTTCCATTTGGTCAGGTATTTGGAATTTCAAAAAGCTTTATGAAAATATCCCTCCTACACATCTTGAATATCCCCTTCCTGCTTATCTTCAGAACAGCTTGGTTCTTTTTATAGTAAATGGCTTAGTGGAGGGGAACCATTTGTAAGTGGGTAAACTTAAGTACAGTGTGTCCCATTTGAAATAAGTCATGGTAATATCTTTCTTTATAATTCTTTAGAATGGGGGAGATACACTTTTTCTTTTCCTGGATGCTGACCAGAGCCCCTCATAATAAAGTTGTTTTTTAAACCACATTGCTTCATGAGAGATGCCATTTTTTAAAAAAGTTGAGTGAAAATAATTCTTTTGGACAATCTTTAAAGAAAGACAGGATATAGGAACATTTTTATTTAGTGCATTTTAAAACCATGGATCCATTTCAATCCTTTTAGAGACTGCTCCTTATGTTTACCTGAGACACTTAAATTATGTTTAAAAATTTATGGGAAGATAGGTTATAAATATACATCACAAGCCATAGAGAACATTTATAATAAGGAAATATTATATGGAAGCTAATTGTACAAGTTAATATGAAGCCTTATGGTATCCCAGTGGTATATTTTAAAATGACCCAAATACAGACCCATTATTTTTTGATTGCTAAATCATTTTATATCAGTGCTTAATGATAAGTTTTTATTGGATCATTGTTTGTTCACTCTTTGAATGACTTTAAGATCATTGAACCTAGGATCAACCATTCACATATCTCATAAGAAAAAAAAATGTAAACATATTCTACAACATAGGTAAAATTTGGAGGTAGAAAATGCCCCTTTTTACACAGTTCTTTACAATTTACAAGGCTCTTTCAGATATATTTTCTCACTTATTCCTCAATCCTGGTACTTGAGAAGATTCAACAATCCTGGTAGTTAGGTAAAGCATTGAAACAAAAAGTCAGAGAGGTTGATAACAAAGCATCCTGAACCTCAAATCCACTAACTCCTATTCCAATGCCCTTCCTATTATAGAACTATCACTCTGTTTAGCAAAAGAATTTGTGATCATTTTTAGCAAGATATGGTATGTTATATAAATTATTCCTACTAATTTTGACAGATTACTTCATATTTTTTTCCATTTTGCACATGTATATATTTGTTCATATATGACAATAATGAACATTGTAAGTAATGTTTGGGGGGAAAATCAGAAAACTACCAGTCAGTTGAGTTGAAATACAATGGCTGTGTTAATTTTGGGTGTTTTTTGCTATTCATGGCTCTTGGACAGATATTACTTCTTTGAAGGGTTTCTGGATCTGATTATATCATTTCCTAATCTAGTTTAGAAAGGAATGATTGAGCTGTGTATCATATTTGAATCCAAGTAATATAAATTAATATTATA
Organism: Antechinus flavipes; assembly: GCF_016432865.1. Lineage (NCBI taxonomy): Eukaryota > Metazoa > Chordata > Mammalia > Dasyuromorphia > Dasyuridae > Antechinus > Antechinus flavipes. Next base: position 329,862,618 of record NC_067401.1, on the reverse strand, counting down.
TTATTAATATTTAAATGCTATACATATTTGATGCTTTGTTAAAAGTAGTGAATTCTCTTCTTTCTAGAATAATTGGGACATTGAGTTTTTTTTTTTTACTTGACTATTTTGTTTGACTAACAGTCACTGTATAGGTGGATATGAATACACATTAATATTAATTTTATTATTATAACCCATTATCAATCATTGAAATTCCAGCACTGATTCACTGAATTTTAGAATCTAGTTCCCAGAATCCTTTTTTCCCCCCGTTTTTCAATTAAGAGGCAATGTGATAGAGTGGGAAAATCTCTACAGTAGAAGCCAGAATAAATGAATGAATCATAGCTCTGATTCTTGTATGACTTTGAGAGAGTCTCATTTCTCTGAAACTCAGTTTCCTTATCTGTAAAATAAGTCTGACAACCTCCTTGCATGCCTAGAGGTTCAAATTGTTAAATATGTGAAACAGTTCAATAAACTTTGGAATGATCTATAATTATAAACTTTTATTTTCACAAATCTATATTTTCCGTAGTCTTGACTCTAGATAGGATGAGGATCCAAATTTTGGACTATAGAGTAAGGGAAAGGATGAGAGGGTATGTGTAGCCAGGAGTTAACTATATGCAGAAGACATTATCATTGTGAAAACAAGCCATCCATTAAATTGGTTAAGGACTTATCAAATTGATTTGGAACTCCCTTGAACAGTCCCCCCTAATCGTTTATACAGGATACCGAGAGATGGAAAAGGACTTTGAGATTATACCGTATGAAAATTAGCAAAGAACTGGGAATCTTGAGCGTGGCAAAGAGAATGATTGGAGACAGTGAAGGGGAGATGATAGTTGTATTTCATTATGTAAAGAACTGTCATATGGAAAAAAGGATTAGACATTTCCTAAAGGACAAAACTAAAAAAAAAAATAATAACACAAATCATCAATAAAATGAAATAGAAGAGGATAGGAGTTGGTAGGCTCTACGATCTCTTCCAGCTCTGATTTTGTGTTCTCTGTTCAAACAGAAGTAGATTTAGTCTCTATGTGAAAGGAAAATTAATTTCAAATAGTCATTCAAAAGTAGAAAGAGTTACTTTGGAAAAAATTAGTAGATTTCTCCACAGTAGAGGATTTTGTTTTCTTTTTTTTGCTGAGCCAATTGAGGTTAAGTGACTTGCCCACAGTCATACAGCTAGGAAGTGTTTTGTGTCTGAAGTCAAATTTGAACTCAGGTCCTCTTGACTTCAGAGTTGGTGCTCTATCCACTGTACCATCTAGTTGCCTCTCACATTAGAGGTCTTTAAGAAAAGACTAGACAACCAGCTGTCAGGTATATAGGGGGAAATTTTGTTAAATTATGGGTTAAATTATACAGTGTTTGAATTCTTTTCTAGTTTTGATTTTTGTGTTTCTAAGATTTCTAATGGTTTGGATTCTGAATAAACTTGCTTACTTTAAGAAAGAGAAATGAGAAATTTTTTCTAAGAAAATTCTTGAATTTCATGTTTGGGAAAGCATTATGTATCTTTCAGAAGAAGAGATATACTATTTCTTTATGTATTTTATTTCATTCAACAAGTATTCGTTAAGTACTTATTTTATATCTAGAGTGGTATAATATATGAGAAATTGGTCTTGAAGCCAGGGAGATTTAGGTTCAAGTCTTGTTTCTGGCATATACCGATAAAATGTCTTTGGGCAGTCACCTATGGGAGACTAGGGGAGATACCTATGCCTCAGTGTCCTAAATAGTCCCTTAGAAGCTATCTTAGAGGTTATTAGATTACTTCCTTGGGGTATGTAGAAAGAGCTATTCAGCATCAGAGTTGCTTTGTATATCATTTCCACAAGAGAGCCGGGAGGTATATTGCTAAGTGGCAAATTTCAGTGTCCTTAAGATGTTATGATGATGATATTATATTTTGGAATTTTTGGTTGTATTTGTCCATTAATATTGTTATAAGAAAAATAGGATTTAGAATGGTTTTAGTTAAAGAAATTGCTAAATAAGACGATAGTTAATAGAGATGTGAGGAGAATAGATTATTTAATAATAATAATAGCTAGCATCTACATAGTGCTTTAAGGTTTGCAAAGTGCTTTATAAATACTATCTCATTTTATCTTCATGACAAACATGGAAGATGGTTGCTATTATTACCCCCATTTTACAGATGAAGGAAGTGAGGTAGATAGAAGTTAAATGCCTTGCTCAGGGTCATATAGCTAAGTAAATATCTGAGGTCATATTTGAATTCATCTTCCTGACTCCAGCTTCAGAGATATTTATTTAATAGAGAATAAACCCAATCCTACATTTATTTTGTTCTTATTACAAATCCTCCTTCAGATTAGAAAAGAACTTCAATTGATGTTCATCTTTTTCTATGAGAAAAAGCAAAACAAAACAAAAACTCAGTCTAATTTTCTCATGCCATTGGTAGAATGATTTGGATTTTGAATTAGAGGTTTTTTGGATAAGCATGCGATATTATTGCTCTGAAGTAATTTTTCTTTGGTTTGAATATGTCTGACATTCTATCATTTTCTTTCCAGGGGATATAACTAGGAGACTTTTAATTTCTTCTTTGGGTCAGCTAGGTGTTCAGCAACAGATAATGGGGCTTATAAATAATTACTGTAGTTGAAAAAGGTAATATGTGGTGGTGGTATTTTAAAAATCCCACTGTGAGAAGTTTTATGAGATCTTTGCCCTTTTCAGAAGTTGTATGTAGCCATGTGCCTGCACTTACGTAGGATTCGGGGGTTAATAATAATTGTTTGGGAAAAATTTCTGTTTCATAGAAGTAGTTCCAAAGACTTGTTGTTCTAGGCATCGGACATCCTCATGTTATTCTGGACGCACAAGTACTTGGTCTGAAGCAGATTAATTACTAAACCCTTGTGAATAATTAACCATTTGACTTGTTCCCAAGTTATATACTCACTGGTTTAGAAATGATTTCCCAAACTACTAAAGATAAGCAAAGGTTATTCCTGGTTTCACAATGTCCCCATTGTTATTGACTTCTGTCTATGTGTGAGACATCAGCTGATACCTACGCAAGTCTGGTCCAGCTTCTCATTCAAACCACTTCCTGGGGTTTTCTCGGGTAATGGCAGTGATTCAGAAGATACCACAGGGCTTTTAGAGAACTGCTTACTGTGTTTTACTCTGAGACTGAGTCTGCCTGGCTGGGAACTGTCAAATCCAAAAGGAAAATTTTTGTTGCTATGAAGTTAAATTCTTTTTCCTTGAGTTCAGCTTAATGTTAGGCTGAAATCAACTGTGTGTGCTTTCAGTGCTATTTCCCAGGATAATATATTTGTAGCAGGCTTACAGCCTAAGTTCATTCAAACAATATATTTATTAAGCACATCTATCATGTGTAAAACATGTTCTTTGGGGGTACAATTAAGGGTTAGAAATGGTTCTGCTTTCAAGGATTTTATAATTCTGATTGTGGAAAATAAAACTGACCTACATTACAAGTTAACTAATAATATGAGTCAGTATTTGATAGTATGAATGTTAAGTGCTCTTCATTCTAAAGGAGAGAAGATGCTTGTGTTCAGGTGAATCCATACCTGTGAAATGCCATAAAGTATATTTCTATATTCACATTGATATTATATCTATTACTGTAGTTTATTTAATATATTCTGTTTTAGGAATTTCTTTTTTATTTTTATGAAATAAATAGTTATTATTAATAAGCTTTGGTCCCATTCTTTTTACTACCTTAAAAATGAAATACTGATTTCAAAGTGGTCTCTGTATTGACAGAGATATAAACTTTTTATCTTGTCCCTTAAAGAACTTTGTGCATGACCATGGTTGTGGAGCTGAAGAGAGAGGAGAGGAGGAGAAGACAAAGAACATAAGATATGTGAATCACAGAGTTGATGTTTATAGAGAGATAAACTTTATCAGGTTAGAGTGATAAAATGTCTCATTGGAGAGTTATTATTAATCAATGAATTTATTTGTTCATTAATTTATTTAGTTATCTATTTATTTATCGCAGTGTTGTTTAATATGCTGTTTTAAGAAATTATGAGAGAATATTTTATATGACCCCTTTCTCCATTTTGCAAGGGAAAGGGAAAGGTAAGAAAGAGGAAAGAGAGAATTAGAGAGAAAGAGTGAAGGGTATTGATGGAAGGGAAGAAGAGTTAAAGGCACTGCTCTTTCCCAGTGCCAGATAGGTACAAATACAAGTATATCAATCATTTAATTAGTGCCTTCTCTTTGCAGAGCACTCTAATCAATTTTAGAAAGACATACAACTTGGTAAAGACATACTAGGTACTTTTAAGGAGCATCTGATTGGGGAGGATGGAGGTGGAGAATCATACACAAACATAGATAACCACAATATACATTATTATATGATAAGTACATTAGAGAGTTAGAAAATAAAATTCAACGAAAGCTTTGTAATTCTTTGTTTTTCTTTATTTTTCTTTTGCTTTTGTTCTGTGAACCAGGGGCTCCTCCTCCCCCAATTTCCCTGATAAAATATACATATTCAGAAACTGGTCTTAAGAGAGAGGTTTGACTTCTATATATTGTCTAAATGAATATTATAGTAATAATCATTTAGAGTTGTCCATTGCTTCAGAGCCTTTTCTTTGTAAACCAGCTTGTCAATGAAAGCTTTGAGGAGGAAGGTCATTATGAAATTTGAAATAAGAGAACTCTTCCTGAAAGAGATAGCATGTGAGTTGTGTTTTAAAAGATAGATAGCAATTCAGAAGACAAAGAAAGGGAATGAAGGAACATATTTTAGATCTAGAGAACAATCTGAGTAAAGTGAGGAAGAAAGAGAACTCATTGTGAATTTGGGGGATAGAGAAATGCGGGTTAACATCAGGCTATGGAAGCTACTTATTAATGCCTGGCTGATGAGCTTCAACTACTCTCTCTCTCTCTCTCTCTCTCTCTCCCTCTCTCTCTCTCTCTCTCTCTCTCTATATATATATATATATATAAAATGAATAAATAAGAGGAGAAAGAATGGAGACTTGAAGGAAGGTTACTGAAATGGTCCTAGCAGATAGTCATGGAGACTTATGCTAGATTAGTGACAGAACAAGGAAAAGGGGGTGGATTTGAGAAATGGAATTAATTGAACTTATTAATTGACTGGATGAGAAAGGTGAAAGAGAGAATACAAAACAAAGTTAGGTCCAATATCATGAACAGAGAAAGCCAAGTAAGTTGTTTTTAGTATTCCTTATCATACAATACATAGAAATAATGGAATCAAATGAAGCAGATTTAGTGGAGTAAGATATGAAGTTAGTTTTGGACATATCCAGATCGACATTCCTTAGAACACACAGTCAGAAATATTCAAAAAGGCATTTGGAGATATTAGTCCTGAAATTAGAAGAGAGATCAGGTTTGGTTATATAGATTTGGGAGTAATTTGCATAAAACTGGTCACTGGGATAAATAAAATTACTAAAGTAGAAGGAATCATTGGGGAACCCCAGTCTCAAAGAGATTAGAGAGTAAAGAACAAGAGAAGTAGGCAGAGAATCAGTAATTTGACAAGTAGGTTGAGATCCAAAAATGTGTGATACCTCTGAAGCCAATGGAAGAATGTCCAAAAGAAAGAGCTGGTCAAAGATGTCTAAAACATCCTAAATATCCTAAAGGTTGATTATGACTGAAAAAAGTTACTGGATTTGGTGACCATCTTGTTCAATTCAAATCTAAACAAAATTTTTTCTTAAAAAGTCTTGGAAAAGTGGTTATTTATCCTCAACTTGAAGACCTCTTAAAGGAGAATCAGCTACCCACTAAGGGTCCTATTTCTACACTTTTCAACAGTTTTAATTGGTAAAATCTGCGTCATTACAACTTTGGTTTTGAGGCTAGATAAAATAAAATATTATCTCTTTTCTTTTTCTTTTTAAAGGTAAAGGTAACTTTCAACATTCAACTTTATAAGATTTTTGAGTTCCTAGTTTTTCTTCTCTGTGCCTTCCGTTCCTCTTCCACAAGACAGCAAGCAATCTTTTATAGGTTATATATGTGCAATCATAGAAACATTTCTACATTAGCCATATTGTAAAAGAGGAAAGAGAATAAAAGGGAAAAACCACAAAAACAACCAAAAAACCCCAGTAACAAAAGTGAGAATAATATGCTTCGATTTGCATTCAGACTCCATAGTTCTTCCTCTGATTATTGTTAGCATTTTCCATCGTGAGTCTTTTGAAATTGTCTTGCTGAGAAGAGCTAAGTCAATCATAATTGATCGTTGCACAATGTTACTATTATTGCGTACAAAGTTTTACTGGTTCTGCTCATTTCACTCAGCATCAATTCATGTAATCTTTGCAGGTTTTTCTGAAATCAGCCTGATGATCATTTCTTATAGTACAATACAATCCCATTACATTTATATGCCACAATTTGTTCAGCCATTTCTTAATTGATATACATTCTCTGTTTCCAAATCCTTGCCACCACAAATAGAGGCGCTACAATTATTTTTGATATGTAGCTTCTTTTCCTTTTTTAAACAATCTCTTTTGGATACAGGCATAGCAGTAATATTGCTGGATCCAACTGATTCAGTTCAATAGCTCTTTGGGCATAGTTCCTAATTGCTGTTTAGAACAATTGGATTATTTCACAGCTCTACTAACAATGCACTGGTTTCCCAATTTTCCCACATCTTCTCTAACATTTATCATTTTCTTTTTCACATAGTGACTTTTCAAATATATAAAAATAGCTGTTGTCTCCAAAGCCAACTTTTTTTCTTTTCCACAAAAATTACCTGGTCTTAACTTCACAATCTATGGGGAAGACTGTTCCTCTAGACACTCCTAGACAAAGTAGGAATCAATTCTTGGCTCTTATTCACCAATCTCATCCTATCCAATAAGTCTTGTCAATTGTACTATCATAGCATCTCTCATTTCTCATAGTGTCTCATAGTAATCTTTCCCTTTTTCTCCAAATCTCTTGTTAGATTATATGCATCCAGTCTTATTTCTCTCTAATTTTCCCTTCACATAGCTGTCAAAATGACATTCCTGAAACATTGCTCTAACCAACCAATCACTTGCTATAGAAGCTACAGCGGCTCCTTATTGCCTCTATAATATAAGCTCTGTCCATCAGCATTAGAAGACTTTTACAATCTGACTCTAGAATAACTTTGCAGGCATATTTATATTTTACTCTTTCTCATTCATTCTGTGGTCAAGCTAACCGACATACTTATTTTTCATACCTGTCATCCCATTTACCATCCTTTTGCCTTTGCCCCAAGTTATAACTAATGGAGACAGGAAGTCATCTGGGTTCAATGAAATCATCTGGATCTAGGGTATATACTCTTTCCATGACACCCCATTGCCTCCAGTACAGTGTAGCCAGGAAGTTCTTATATGACTGGAACTTTTTTATACTTAACTTTCATTAAAACTTTGAAAATGGTAATTACTATATCAGATTTTTTTAAAAAAATGACTTTCAGGAATTAGTAAAGATTCAAGCTAGTTTTTTTTTTTAAATATAACCTATATGTTTGAGACTACAATGAGAAATGATTGTCAGAATTGAAAGTGAAAGTTAAATCCTGTTCATTCTGTTTGTATAAGGACTGAAGCCAAAATAGTTTCCTGATTAATCTTCAGTTAACCTGGTAATTTGGTTAACTAAAATACCCAATTTCCCAAATATTATGGTGAATGTTTTACTGTGTTGCTGTCTTTAAAGAGAGATTCTTTTCCTCTGTTCTCAATTGGTAGATAGAAATATATTTAGGTTTCTGGATTGTTTTAAATAAATGAGAGATAATATAATGGTTTGCCATATAATTATATGATGATCTACCAGATTACAACCTATTAATTTATTCTTTTGACTCAAAAAATAAAGTTCATGTGTAACTAGTAGGTAAACATACACAGTCCTTGTTTTATGTGAGATTGTATATACATTTCTGAAAACTGTAACTGAAGCCCACTTATGAATATTTAGCAGAAGGAGGTAAATAGGTGGAGGACTTTTAAGTGCTGTGGCAATATATTAATTAGATTTGGTTCAGGAATTAGGAGTTGTTTCTTAAAATGTGTGTTTTGGTAATTATAAAATGTACTCAGTCTTGTGAACCATGGATATAGCCAATGGAGAGGAAGGAATTTGTCTGCTGAATACTAAAAGGAAGTATTTGCTCTGTTATTGTAGTACATGGCTTTTTGCCATCTTTGATAAGTATTGAAGTCCTGCACACCCAAAGTCTGCTGTCCTCTTGACCCTTCATCAATCATCCACTATATAGTGAGGTTAGATGAAATAGTAGCTCAATAGAGAACTATAGTTTAGGAAATCATTCAACTCATCTGAAAACAGAAATCACTGATGGAGAAGCATTTGTGATTTGGTAGTCTGTTCAACTTAAAAATCTTAAATATGTTCTCTTCTGTTCTCAACCAGCTAAAGTAAGAATATACAATAGACCGGGAACATTGTGTTATTCATCAGCATTAACTGAGAGACTGTGATTTCTTTTTGAAATTGTAAATCTGGGAGAATATGTCATCATGCCTGAATTATTCTATGAATGAAATTCAAGCATTTCTCATAAGAACTTATTTACTCTTTGTAAAAAAAAAAAATCCCAAAGTATGTTGAGAAAATATGAAATTTGCCCATTGGTTTTTTCCTTATTAAAAATTCAAAGCTTTCTTTCTATGTATATATAAATGTTACATATGCACACATATCTGTATGTACATATACATGTAAACTTTCTAAATCATGCATCTTATTTTTATTGACTAGCTTAGGAAAACTTTACTGAAAGCTCTGTCAATTCTGTTCACCACCCTGTGCTCCTTAATCCTGCCTGCTGTTCTTCAACAAGTAATGTTTCAACCACAGCTGTTTCTGACCAGAACAGAAGAGCAGACAGAAATATCTTTAGGTTTTGCTTAAGATAAGAGACTATCTGTAGTATCAGCCTGTGAGGACAGCAACTGACTTATGGACAGCAATTCAAGATTCATATTTATAATGTCTTTGACTAGACATAGAATAGATAGATGTGATAGTGATAAATAGCAGAGGAAAGAAAAACTGATTGGGTAACACACACATACACATACACACACACACACACACACACACACACACCATACACACAAAATATGTATACACAAACTGATAAAATGGCATGAAATGTCCTATTTCATTTGTAGTCATTTCCATTTTCTGATACAGCATTTTTGGAAAGCTACCGATTGAGAATTTGATTTTTAATTGTGTGTAAAAGAAAATGGAGACAACTTTGAAAACATTAGCTGTTTTGTCATTTAGAGTCCAAAATATTTAAAATCAAATGTTTTAAAATAAATATTTATTTATTTTAATGAGTTATCAGGTAGATAATAAATGAATGCTAACAACACATTAATAGAGTAATAACTTTTGTCTGTCCAGTATCTGTTCACTGCAGTATGTGCTAAAATATGATTGTATATATTTTTTAAAAATAGTATTCGTTATATAATCATAGGATCTTAGAATCCTAGAGTTGGAACTAGAAAAGATGCTGAGGCCTAGGGTCCACTTATGTTAAAGTTAAGGAGAGTGTTGTTATTAACTATTAATAAAGTTAATGATATGACCAAGATCACACAAGTGATAGAACCAGGCTTATCTCAACCCACAGAGGAGCAATTAGTTATTGAAGTGGGTAGAGTGGCAGACCTGAAGCCAGAGTCATCTTCCTGGTTTCAGGTTTGGTTTTGAGAACTTACTAGCTATGTGACTCTGGGCAAGAAATTTACCCCTATTTGCCTCAGTTTCCTCATCTGTAAAATGAGTTGGAGAAGGAAATAGCAGACCACTCCAGTATTATTGTCAAGAAACCTCCAAATGGAGTCATGAAGGATCAGACACTACTGAGAAATCAATCAACAACACAGAAAATATTGAATTTTGTTTTGTGTTTTATTCCTTATGCTTTAATGTCTTTGTCACCTTCAAAAAATAATAGAGCAACACATTGTCAAAAGTGTTGTTGTCAGCATATCTAGATCCTCTATCTCTTATAGACTTCTGTCCTTCTCCTTTTTTGCCCCTTATCATCCATTAATTTACTCTTCCTTTTCCTCCTCAAATTCCCATCAATTCCTATTCCCTGGTATTTGTTTTTAGCATAGCCCAGGGGACAGGAAAACAAAGCAGAAGGGATCATTAAAGGAAGGAGCAGCCTATTACTATGTCTTATTTCTTTTCCTTGAAGGTTGCTCAGAGCAAATGGAAATTGGTAGCAATTAGATAAAGAAATTCCAGCTAGGTTGGTTTACACTTAATTTATCCTGGTACTGTTGGGAGCCAGTATTTGTATGGTATGATGAAATTAGGACAAAGATTCATCACCAAGAAAAACAGAAGAGAAACAACATAGAATAGTGGATAAAGTACTAGAATGGGAGTAGGGAAGACCTCTTTTCAAATGCCAAATCAGATTCTTACTATGTTTATAATTCTGGAAAAATCTTTTTATAAAAAAGATAATGTGTCTGTGCCTGAGATTCCTTCCCTGTAAAAGGAGAGGGTTCAGCTTATCAACCTCCAAGGACCCTTCCAGTTTTAAATCTATGATCCCATTCTCTATTGAGGCCTACTAGTTTGTTCACTAAAAGCCTTGTTCCATAATTTTTTAATTGTTTGTTCTTACATATGTCTTTGTCTCCCATGTTAGAATGTAAGTTTCTTGGGAGTAGTTATTGTTTTATTTATTGTATTTGCATACCTAGCATACTGTCTGGATTGTAAAGGTACTTAATAAATGCTTATTGATTGATTTATTGATTGATATTTGCAGCCTTCTAAAATATAGTCATTATCACCACTAGGTACATCATCAATAGTAAGTCTCTTATTGTTTAATGGCATTGTCCTGGGTGCTATACAGATAATCCCACAGACATGGTCCCTCATGAGTTTTAAGATAGATATTCTGGTGTGGACATAATATGTATAGACATACAAACTCCAGAATGAGATATTTATATCACACATAGATCAGTTAAAATGTACCTGGAGAATACTCTAAAGTAGCCATAGGCATTCCATGTATAGTTTGAGTAAGGAGAAGGGAAGGCAAAGGGAACAAACATTTATTAAGCATCTGATAAGTGCCTGAAATTGTACTAAATGCTTTACAAAAATATTTTACTTTTCTGTGGTCAACTAAGAAAGTTTTACACAGAAGGCTGGAATTTAAAAATTATTTAAACAACAAGAAAAAGATTGATAGGGCTGTAGAAGAGAGCTGTATTTTGGAGAAGATCCAAATTCATGTCTAAGATGAGGTCTCATTCTCTTCCCAATTAGTATGCTTTTAGAGTGGTAGAACCAATGCAATTGGGTAGAACCATTTAAAGTCATTAGCTGTCAAAGTCAACAAGAGCCCCATCCCCCAAAATTCTAAGTTCTAAGGAAATGTCATCCGTGTTTTGCCTTATGTAAAAGTCCTTCACAAACCCTGTCTTATCTCACAGAAATCATTTGTCTCTGTCACTATCCTGTTCTTCATCTCAGTATATGTACTTTTCAATGTTCTTCACTATTATATTCCTGTTTATAAATCTTTTAAGTGAGCACATTAAAAAAGTAATTAAATTGTCATTATAATTTATAGTATGCCTGAAGTCAATCACCTAATTAAACTTCAAGAGAGGAGAGGTAGTAGGTTCATAAGCATTTATTAAGTACTAGTGTATTAATTATGCAGAGATTTTGAACAAAGTAAAAGGGAATATTAAAAAAAAAGATATGAAAACACTATTCTACAAAGGCTTCCTAGCTTCTGCTTTCATTTTACTAATTTGAGTTCCACTTGTTAGTACTATAACCCTAATGCTTTTTTTGGTTAATTTTTAATGAAATTATGACTTTTTATGACTTTCACTCATAGCATTTTCCTGTAATATGCTTGACAGTATTAATGCACACCATCCCACATCCTAGTTGAATAAGCAATTAGATGTATAATAGAAAACAAAATCTGAATTCAGATGGGTTATATATAGCATTTCAAAATCTATCTTGGATTACAGAAAAGCAGCCTATTGGATACCTGGAATCATTCTGAGGATCTTTAGTTTTCTCTAAATGAGAGCTGTAATGACTATCAAGAGGCTAATTTACCCATTATAGGAAAAAAATCCACATAGTCAGATAGAATGGACTACAATAAAACCCGGTATTGTTAGGTGACTATATTGGAAAAAAATATATATCTTTTACCTTATTATGTTCTAAAATTACTGGAGGCTTTGATGACCCTTATTAAAAGAGAACTGATATCTTAGGCTATGTTTTTCAGTCCTTTTGGGAGAACTCACAAGCTATAGTAGATTTGCCTATGTGTGTTCTCATGGTTATAGGAACATAGATGGAGAGCTGGAAGGGACCATAGAAATCATCAAGTCTAGCACTTTCCTTTTGAAGAATGAAGAATGAAGAATTGAAGAATTGAAGAATGAAGAATTAAGAAACTGAGGTCTGAAGAAGTTATATAATTTACTTGCCCATATAATATGCAAATGTCTAAAATAGAATTTGATCCTATCTTCTGGCTCTTTGTGCAGTCCTAGCTACTAGCACAATGGAAGTATGATCTGTAATGTGAGCATCTGACATTATAGATTTAAAGCTGAAAGAACTTCAAAATTGTCTTGCTCAACTCACTCATCATATACATGATAAAAATGAGATCTAAAGAGACCATGTGATCATAGATGGAGAGTTAGAAGTAGCAGAGTTTATCTAATCCAACACCTCCCCATGGAAGTTAACTGTCTTACTCAAAGTTACACATGTTAATTGATAGAACCAGTATTTGAACCCAGATCCAGTGGTCTTTTTATTGTAACATTCTGAAATTATGATATTATCTCTGTGAGTGATAAAGCATACTGTTCTTTCTGATTGTACCATGAGCTTTCTGCTCTTTTATTTTACATTTACTTTTTAATTTATTTCTCTTGGGCAGGTTGAAAGAAATCAAAGTAAGGTGATTCTATTTTATGTGAGTAGAAAAGTGAAAATATTAAATAGATATATCTATTAGTAAATACATATGCCTAACAATGCAAGTATTCAGTAAATATTTACAGAATAAATTAAATGCAATGTATGCATATTATACTTTGCTTACCTGGACATGTATACTTTTTGATATGTCCATATTAATAGTTTACATTTGTGTTTTGCTTTATGGACTATTTATATTTAATTTTGTATTCACAGGAACCATGTGAAATAGGTACTATAAGGCTTATTATCCTTATTTGATAATGCTTTGTTCTCTGTGGGAAGTAAATAAAGTTTAATCAAATTGAGAAAACTGAATATTAGAAAAGAAGAATGACTTGATTAGTTAAGGTCACATGGCATATAAGTTATATACCTAGAATTTGAACTTTCTATTCCAAGTCCAAGATGTGTTCATAATATTATAAATATTCTCAAGTAGATTTCTAGTAAATTTCATGACATAGTTTCCCATTAAGACAGTAAGAATGAAACTTAAGTCAAACCTTTGCTTATACATATGGATTGAGAAATCTACGGACTGTATGTATGTCTTGGCCAAGTATACATTAGAGCTATCTAATTTATGGCAGTGGGAAAGTTTTGATTTAATTAGTATCTTATAAATAATTTAATGCTGGTTATCCTTTATCAAGTAATCAACAATAACTTAGTAAGCACTCAATATTTATTTAGCAGGAGAGTGATAGGGTAAGACCTATGTCTTAGGAATATCATATTGATTGCTGTATGGAGAATGACTTAAAGAAAGGAGGGACTTGAGCTAAGAGATCAATTAGGAGGACATTATAATACACCAAGGAAGAGGTAATGAAAGCTTGACCTAGGGTGGTGGCTGTGTGAGTGAATAGAAAAGATTAGATTTGGTAGATCTCGTGGAGGTAGATTGTATATGATTTGACAGTTGATTCAAGGAGATTAAATGAGAAGTAGAGGATGATCTCAAGGTTGTATAATTCTCTCACTACAAAAGTGGCAGCTATGCAGGGATAAGAACACTATACTTGGATTCAGGAAGACTGGAATTCAAATTTTGCTTTAGATACTTATTATATTTGCCATCCTGAGAAAGTCACCTAACCTCACTCAACTTCAGTTTTCTTGTCTGAAAAATGGGTATAAAACAAAGCTCCAATTTCCTGGGGTTGAGGGGATCACATTGAAAACCTTAAAATGCTGGATAAATCCTAGATATTTTTATTCCTATTCTTATTAGAACTGTGAGACGCTTGACAGAAATATGGAAGTCTGAAATTGGGGTAAAATTTGAACAAAAATCAATGAATTTTGTTTCAGAGATGTTGAGTTTGAAATGATGATGGGACATCCAATTCACAAAGCTCAATGAGTTGTAGTAGTCAGTATGCTAAGACTTTTGGGATACCCTGAATATGTATCTGGAAATTATTTAGAAAGACATGATAAATGGACACATGGGAAATGATCAAGTCATGAAGAAAGAGAATTTAGAGAGAAGTCTGAGAATTTTTGGTACAATTAAAGAATATTGAAAAGAAGCAGTCAGGTAGGAGGAAAACTAAGAGTAAATATGCTATTAATAGAGATATTGAGGAGGAAGGGGTGATTAACAGAGTCAAATACTGCATAAAAGTGAAAAGGTGATGAGTACTGAGAATATTTTCAAAAGCAGGTGGGGGATAGAATACTAAAACATCATTTTCATTCTTTTCTTTTCCACCTGGTTTCTGGGATCTTCCTTTAAGATTTCAGAGATATTCATAACTTATTCTTTCTTATAGTAGTTCTTTCAGTCATTTTGTGGGTTTTTTTTTTTTTTGTCATAATCACTTTATGATATCTTTCAGGAAAGTTACCATTCTGTGTGATGATTGTGAAAGACTGTTAATAATTTGAATGGATTAATTTTTAATATACAAATAAAATAAGGGGGATACTCTCAGATGAAAAAACTTGGAATTTTAAATTTGAAGATAAATCTTTAGCTGGCCATGTAAAGCTCTCCATAACTTGGTTCTGGCTTACCTTTGCTTTTAAACTTCCTATTATTTCTCATGCCATCTCCATCCCATTCAAATTGGTCTGCTGTTTGCTATATATAGCATTTCACCCTTTGTCTTTGCAAAAAAAGCCTCCCTGCCACTTACCATATTTGGAATGTATTCTGTACTTACCCTCCTTAAAAACCTAATTTCTTTCAGGAACATAGCTCAGGTACCATCTCCTATGTGCCTCTCCTATGTGCCTCCATTTATAGAACCGACTCACAATTTAAATTACTTTGTATATTTATTTATTTCTACATATGGACCTTCAATAGAAGAATAGTGTTTTCATGGCCAGAAACTATTTTTAGCTTGTAACTCCAGAATACTGTATATAGTAGGTGCTTAATAAGTGAATGCTTAATTGAATTGGATTGTATTTGATAACAAAAAATTGCTCATTAATGCTGTTAAAGGCAAAGAAAATCTTAAAACTATTTTCATGCCTATCCTAAAGAAAATAAATCCACCTTTAATTTAAAGCTTGTTTAAAAATGTATTTCTGTCTATAAAGACTTCCATTTTATATTCTGTGGCTTAGTTATAAAGCTGAGAAAGGAGAATTTATCGAAAAAAGGTAACCACAATTACCAGAATTTGTATATGTTGTGTTCATTTATGTAGTTATTCTAGCAGTAATTCTATAACTCAGTATATGTTTACTAATCCACAGACAGTTTGTGTGTTGTTATAGATAAGACAGTTTCGTGCTTTAAGAATCAGGAAGACCTAGATTAAAATTTACCTCTGACATATACTACTAGCTGTGTGACCTTGGACAAGTCATTAAAATGCTAAGTGCTATAAGTAGGTCTCTAAAATTATAAAATACAAATGTGTTATTGCATCTGCATAACAAATTCATACATTCTGAGCTTAGAACTACTTGGGCAAGAAAGCAAAACCAAAAATACAATAAAAATTATACATACATACAAAATATATATGTATGCATTATACATACTAAATACATATATATATATACATATATATGTATACATATGTATATTTAGTGACATCAGTATCCTGCAATAATATTAATTATGAACAAAATCTATCTCCATCCTCCCCTTCCCTTCCAGATGTTTCTCTTTCCTTTAATACTACCTCCCATCTATTCTGTACATCTTATATATACATAGTTCTTTCCATGTTGTTTCATAATTAAACAGATTAAATGTAAGTTCCTTGAGGACAAGAATGACAAGAATAATGTTACCTTTCTTTGCATTCGCAATGCTTAACATAGTGCCGACCTAGAGTAAGTAATTTTAAAATGTCTGTTGATTGACACCTCACATGTTAGCATTATTTTGTGTGGATCCACTCTGTTCAGTAGATTTCTAAAAAACAGCATAACTGGTGGAATTTGAACGTGAAAATTCAGGTATAGATGGAATAGTGTCTTATAGTAGGCTGTGTGGAACACATGCAACCAGTTTTCCTCACTTTCTAAGTCTTTAACTTCCCTGAGTTTTGTTTTTTAAGGTATAATATTTCAGAAGCTCTTTTTATGATTAAAAAAAAAAAACCCTAGCATTAAAGAAATCAATAGCTTTCAAGCTATTTCTGCTTTCCTGAAGCTTACCATAATATTTAGTGGCCCCTCCAGGTGGGCTCTTAATCCCCAAATTCAGTAGTAGTGGAGTACATCACGTATGATCTTTCTATTGCTTAATCTTTCTTCTTAGAGGGTTTTTCTGACACGGAACTCTTTTGAATTCAGAATATAGACCAGAATGTCTACTATGAGTCTTAGGCCTTTGTATCTCAAAAGCCTTGGACATACTTGGAACCCAAGACAGAATTTACTTATAAACTATCTCTGATGGTGTTATAAACATTTGCACCATTGGCACAACTGCAAACCCTCCCTTTTCTTCTTTCTTCTTCCCAGATCAATGATTACATTGGTGAAATAGAAAAATAAAATCCCCATTTTTTTTTTTTTTCAGAATTCTCAATTTGGAGTGTTAGCTTTTTATCCACATTACTTTTGGGAAATGGCAAATTGACAAATGGCAAAGTTGAAGGCAAATCTTGTTTCTTGTTGATTTTTTGATATGGTGCCTGACTATTAACTGACTTCACTTGGTTAATTCATTAAGAAATTTATCAAAATTATTTTCAGTTATCAGCACTGAAAGAGATCTTAAGGTTCAGGTGTGACTTGGTATTTCATTTCCTTTTCCATAGCTAGAGTTTGTGTTCCAAGTATTTATTTTCTAATCAAAGCCCTCTATTGAGTGAAGTGCATTTCTTAGTTTAGTGTGATATTACTTAAGCCATTGAATGATTATAGAGAAGGGCCTTCTTCTTGGGCAGGTCTGGGACTAATGAAATGACTTTATCTCCCCACCCATCTCCCGCCCCAATGTCAGGAGGATATATTAGCATCAGTGCTGTTTTAGGACCACTTGTAGGCATCAAAGTAATACCAGTAAAATCCTCCAAATTATCACAGAATGACCAGCACACAGAGAATATTTCAAGATGTGCCAGTAGCACCTTAACATCATTCCTCAGTGATGATGTATTGGCACATGTGTATTTGGTTAGAGTAAAGAACTATTACATAGTGAAAAGCACTCTGGACCTGAAGTAAAAAAGGCAATGAATTCAATACCTGGCTCAAACATTTTTTAACTATAGGATTTTGGGCAAATCACATACATTTTCAGGGCCTTTTTCCCCTTATCTGCAAAATGGTAATAATACCCAAAGTGCCAATTTCACAAGTTTGTGTGAGACTCAAAAGAGATAATGAATATATGTCAATGATTATTATTATGAGTTTCTGGCTACAATTTTTGATATTTGTTGATGATGCTATAGAGAGGTAACCTTAGTTTCAAGATAGTACTGGCTCCTCAAATGGGTTTTCTTCTCATGAACATAAGGCTTACATTCTATAATAAATGTTCATATTATGTTTCTTTTGTGTCACTAGCCCCACTCCCCCTTCTAACCCTCCAACCAGGTGATGAACCACACAGTGTTAAAAATGAAATTATGGAAAAGTTGTTCCAGTATATAGGAAGACATGGTTCACCTTTTCAGCTCCATTCAATATTATTTGTTCTGCCAAGATTGTGAGTAACAGACAGGAGTCTGTAAAAGGGTATAACAGTAGGGGTGTTAATGAGTTTTTATGATACAGCTAGGATATTTTTTTTTTCTGAATCACAACACAATATTGGTTTCTACAATAAATTTTAATTTTTTGATTAACTAGAGGTGGTTGGGTAAAATTGTCACCTCTTGGCTCTTCCTGACCTTAATGAGAGTTATGTGGAACAAATGTGTTCAGCATTTTGAAACGTGTGACTGTGGCTCAGAGTTTCTTTTTTTCCTTTGTAAAGGCCAAGAAAAAAAATGTGTCAGAAGGTCCAAGGGATAGAGTGTTTGGCTAAATTTCCAGTTTTCCTTTAAGAAGGACTTCTAGGGAAAAAGTTGACTCCTTTTCACTGTAGTGAACCTTAGCCAAAATGAAGATTTTGGTCCTTGGTAAGTTTTTTCTTCCCAGAAACTTCCAAACAACATTAAGATAGCTTCTAACTTAGCAGTAAACATTTTTTCAGCTTACTTGTTAAAAATGTTTCCCTCCTGCTCTTTAGGCATTTGCTATTGCTTCATTCCTTTTGTTCACATGCCTTTTGCAGGTTATGTGGAAATCCCTGATTTTTCTTGGAGTGATCAAAAATTTTCAGTGGTAGTAAAAACTGGAGGCAGAAATCCTTTTGCTCTTTAAAAGTTCCTCTTGAAATAAAGAAAAGAACGACATTTTCTGAAGAAAAAGAACAATTTCAGCAAGAGTGGAATATACTTATAAGGTGGAATTTTCCTTTCCTTTTTCTTTCCTTACCTTTTAAAAAAGACATTTTAACGCTTAAAGATTTACTGAGTTAACCAAACTTGGAGAGTTCTGGTCATGTTCTAAAGACTAAAATGGAAGGTTGTTTTTTTTTTTTTTTTTTTTTAAATCTGTTTCTGTCTCTAGGTTATGTTGGGAATTAAGGGCCTTAATGCCAAGAGTGATTGGTGTGGCAGAAGTGTTGCTCACTCTTGGGCTGGAATTCTGTTTTTAAGTGACAAAATGCCCCCTCACTGGTTGGGTGCCTTTATTTCACCACCTAATCTCTTATGTTTTTCTGCTGAAGAATTGGCTGGGTAGAGTGAGGGTTAGAACACTGAAGAGAATTTGCAGCCACGAGGCCCTAAGGGATGTTGCCATAAGAGGAGGAGACAGAAGGAGGGAGTGAGCTGTTGGGCAGCTGCTCCTTCCAGCAAGCTCTGGGGTGTGGAGGAAGTACCTTCCCCGGAGTGGCTCCTGGACAATTGCCAGGATCTGCCTCCTTCCCCCGCTGCTGGCAGCTGTGGGTTCTCTCCCTTTTTCTCAGACAGTGGCAGCAGCATAACGCTCTCCTCGGCTCCCCTCCTACACACGTGTCTTAGGGAAGTGGAGGCAGAAGCTTGGAAACATACAAATCAAATCTAAAATTAAATTCTTTGTTTTAATATAAAAAATGCCCATGATTAGGTGTTTACACCACCTAATCTTTAACAATTAAAAAAAAGAGAAAGGTGTGGGTGGGGTAAAAAATAGCAATACCCACACTGTAAGTTTGTGAGAAAAACAGGAAACTAGTCTTTTTTAACCAGTGATGCCCAGAACTGGTTATTGCACAGAGAATTGTTTTTCTAATGCATTGTGGTCAGTGCAGCTGTGACAGAAGTAGATTTCTACTTATTATGATGGATGTCTTAGGATTTCTTTAGCTGACAAAACTGTAGACAGGAGAACATAATTTTAAAGTATTAATTTGGTCATTCTGGCTGGATAGTGCTATGTGTTTGTGAGAAATATATGAAATGGGAGCCTTTTGGAAACCTTTAATTGTTTCCTAGAGTTATGAGTGAACCAAATTTATTAGCCATATAAGAGAGCTGATTGCCAAAAAAATTAGAATCTATCAAAATGAAGATCTGGGCCAAGTGGTCCTCCTATAAAGTTTGCTTGGCAATTGTTTGCAGAACTTTTCCCTAATCTCATTTTCATATATTTTACAGAATAGGTATCCTTAAGTGGCTTCAAATTGATTGTAGTCAAATAATTTTATATATGCATTTGAGCTTACTGTGATCTAGCTTTGTCCCAAATCTCCCCCACAGGTTCATACCAGCAACAACTCAGGCCAATATAAAGGAAATAATGGTAAAAGGAACTATTTGGATGATAATTGATCATATTTTTTTGATTTTGCAATGTAATGTTGTTGGGTGATGTCAAAAATCAAATGCCAGGAATTCATATCTCCTTTTATTTCTCTATTAATGCCCTAAGTCTTGCCTTCCCTTGTATAAAGTAGAATGATGGCATTAGTGATAGTTGCTGAGCTCCCTTCCTTCACTTCCTGCAGTGGGTACAGTATAGTGAGGGGCTTCCGTTAGGGGAGCCTTTCAGGCTAGAGCTTTCTCTGCTCACTTAACTTCTATGCTTCATATCCCTGGGTGGCTGGATGGGTGGGGGGAACTTAACTAGAAAAAAAAAAGGCAGATGTAAAAGGTCATTTGATTTTTGGAAGTCTAATAATATAACACAAATTGGGTTGTTTATTTCATTTTATGGTCCCTAAGCCAAACATTTGGTTTCTGCATCCAAAGCTTAACGCTTGTCTGTTTGTATAAGACTTTACAGTTATCTCTTTAATAAGTAAATTACTCATTCCATGCTATTGTTAAGCTTGTTTTCAGTATCTGATACTGGCAGCATGCATAGGTTTAGCAATCTCCCCTCTCCAGCTGACTGCCTAGGCAGCTCCAAAAAAGGCAAGACTTGTTCCTATTGATTTTTGTAACACATGGGTCATATTATAACTATTTGCTATAAACTGGTAAAGTCAAAGTTAACCACTTGTGGCTATCATCTCGGTTTCACTATAAAAGATGAGTGTGGTATTGTATTATACTTTTTTTTTACCCTCTTAGGTCAGGCTGTTAGCAAATAAAAGTCAAAGAGCTCTTTTTCCCCCATGATGGAGGGAGGAGAACTAATACTGGCTCAAACGGATAGGATTCAGAGTGAGCAAGTCCTAATTTGTTTTAACCTCTTGTTGTCTGTGTCTTCCTTTACCAAATTGGATGGCAGACCTTGCCACACCCCCTCACCAGGATGTGGTAAAGATTAATGAGATAATGTTTGTCAGGTACTATGAAATATAGATGACAGGTGTTTTTTATAAGTGCCAGCTCTTAGAAAAACATATTAGAAAAACCAGAAGATCTCAAGCACATTTCAAACAACTATTAAAATGAAAGATGGTGCAACCTATCCCAGGAAGGTTTAGCAGTGTTGTCAAAAAAAAGTCAACCAATGGGTTTTTTTTATTATTTTGATTGGCAGTCGTCTTCCTTTGCCCCTACAACTGTGTTTTTGTCTTAAATGTGTTTATTATTTGAGCTTTAAGTCTGGAGGAATATGCATTTGTGTTTTACAGTTTTGATTACTTTCTTAGATGATCTTTAGTACTTCCACAATTAAGTACTTCCACCATTAGTACAACTGAATCATAATCACTTCACTAAACAACTCTTTGTGAGACTAAGAAAAAAGGTCTTATTAGTCCTGTGATGGCCAACGTCCTTCCTAGTAAATGTTCTTATGAATGTATTTCTCTAGAGATATTTGAAGACTTTATTAGTCACTTCTATGCAATATGTTGTAATTAAAACTCCATAGAATGTCATCCGGCTTCCTGATTATGAGCTTTTTTTTTTTTTTTTAATGAGATATTTACACCATTCTATTTTACTCTACTCTCCATAATGGGAAGATGATGCTATTGGTTGTTATATTATACATGTCTGTGAAACAAGAGACCAGTGTGCTACAAACTTTTCTCTACATACAGCTCATATAAAGTATTGTCAACTAGTCAATATTTTATCACAGGAACTGTTCTTTTTTTTTTTTTTTAAATAAGATACTATGTTTCTTGGAAGTTTGATTTTGGTAATTCTTCTTATGTTAAAGGGTTATTTTTTTAAAATTCATGCTTATCATCATCAGTGACATTATCTTCATTATAGCTAATAACACTTTCCCTACAATATTATAAGGTCTGCAAAGGACATTATATAGATTATATCACTTCATTCTCACAACAGCTCTGTGGGTGATTACTATTGTAATCCTCTTTTTATAGATGAGGAAACTAGGGGCTGAAAAAAATTGATTTGCCCAACAGCACACAGTTATTTATTTATTTTTAATGTTTTTTTTAATTTTTAAAAAAATATTTATTTATAATATTTATTGCTTAATGAATCATGTTGGGAGAGAAAAATCAGAGCAAAAGGAAAAAACCATGAGAGAGATAATAAAAAAAAACAGAAAAAGAAGTGAACATAGTATATGTTGATTTATATTCACTCTCTATCGTTCTTTTACTGGATGCAGATAGCATTTTCTATCCAAAGTCTATTGGGATTGCTTTGGAATTACTGAATCATTGAGAAGAACTAAGTCTTTCATAATTGAGCATCATATATTCTCACTGTTATTGTGCACAATGTATTCCTGGTTCTTCTTGTTTTGCTCATTATCAGTTTGTATAAATCTTTCCAGAGTTTTCTAATATCAGCTTGTTCATCATTTTGTATAGAGCAATAATATTCCATTATCTTCACATACCACAACTTGTTCAACCATTCCCCAGTTGCTGGGCATTTACTCATTTTCCAGTTCTTTGCTACCACAAAAACAGTTGCTACAAACACTTTTGCACATGTGGGTCTTTCCCTCCTTTATGATTTCCTTGGGATACAGACCCAGTAATGGCACTGCTGGGTCAAAGGATATGCACAGTTTCGTAGCCCTTTGAATATAGTTCCAAATTGCTCTCCAGAATGGTTGGATCATTTCACAACTCCACCAACAATGCATCAGTGTCCCAGTTTTCCCACATCCTTTAAAATTTTTTTTATCATTATCTTTTCCTTTCATTTTAGCCAATCTGAGAGGTGTAAGATTGTACTCAGAGTTGTTTTAATTTGCAGCATATAGTTACTTAATTTTTTTTTGAATATTTGAATTTGAATTCAAATATTTGAACTCAGATTTTCTTGACTCCAACTGTGTTACTCACAGAACAAAGAGTTCTCGGTAACATCTTCAACTAAATTTTTGGCAGTTTAGAATCTATATTTAATCTTATATGCAAGCATTTTTCCCATCCCTGATTGTAGCAGGACAAACTGGTTAGTCTACTGGTGTTTATTCCCAGATATCTGTAACTGTCCCACATGATTTCGAACATTCATGAAATGGTTCTTTTGTATCCCTTGCTTTTGGTTGTCCCATTAAAAAAAAAAAATCTCTCAAAAAAGGGCTTAAGTATTCTATTTTTATTCATTCTTCACATATGCGGAGCTTGGTGGAGTGGAGATATGTTATATAATGGCCATGGTTTCATTGCTGTTAGACAGGATATAATTTAGGACCTTCATGTTAATGATACCATTTTGTTGTTTAGTTTTCAGTAGAGTGTGGCAATATTTAAAAAGCTAACTATTGTGTCTTTGGTAGGGCCAGCTTTTAAATCCATAGAATAGAATTGTGCTACTGCTTTTCGAGAGAACAAGAGCGGTGGACCATATTTATGACCTATCAGGTCTGCTGTCTCCCAAAGGACATGATATTTTTCCCTGAGTTGTTGACAATTCAGTAACAGTTTTCAAAAGCTGTATTCCTGATGGAAATCTTTGGCTATATGTCTAAAGGTTCCCTGGTTCAACATCAATTATTCAGCTTCCTTTAGATTTATTTCAGGCATATGTAGATACTGCCATTATTTCCATGTCTTCTTATATATGTACTTCAGGCACACAATTATGTGCATATTCAAGTTCCCTGAATCTCGTGCCCTCTAAATGTGGTCACTCTCTGACACTGTTTTTAATTCTCATCTCCCTTCTTCTCTTTCACTTGGTAATATCATGCACTTCTTAGACTTCCATTATCTCCTTTGCTCATATGATAGCCAAATCTACATTTCGAAGTCAATCTATATCCTTTCCCAAGAGTTCTGGCCCTGAATTTACTATTGCCTTCCATACTGGACTACTTATCATCTCGCTTTCTTCTTTCCTCCTCATGATTTTACGCACATTATCACTCATGTACTCTTGCTCTGGAGCTTCTGTTGAAATTCTTCCTTTCCCTCAAAACTTAGCTCACTTAGTCACATACAGGCTTATTCCCTTACTCTTCCAACTGAAATCCATCTATTCTTCTCATGTCCTGTAAAGCACTTTGTTGCTCATCTTTGAATTAATCACATTCAAATTTGTATAACAATTATTTTTTTAACCTACTTTTTCTGCTTTGCTATATCATAACCTCTTTAAAAGTGGGGATTTGACTCTATTTCACCTAAGTATCCTTAGCATCTATCATAATGTCTTTGTTCTCAAAGAGGACCACCCACATTGGGAGGTGGGGTTTGCTGTCCTGACTTGCAAATGAATTGTATTTAAGAGAGGTAGGGCTATGCAAAGTCACCAACTTTTTTCTCTTCTCGAGAGTCATTGGAATATGGTAGAAAGACAGATCAAGATGATTGATGATGGCCCCAGATGTAGTGGAGGACCTTGGTCTTTAAAAGCTCTTTCACTGGTCCCGGAGGCTCAGAGATTTTCACAGATCTGAGAAAAAAACCCATTTCATCTTTTGCCTCAATTCTTTAATTATGTGCTTAGTACATATTTTTTGAATAATGTGCTTATTTGAATAAAGCTGCTTATTTGGAGATTTCTGCAAATATGGAGACGGATGTTCTGATGGCAGTTTCTAGCTCTCTTGTTATATCCCCAATATTTTAAGCATTATAGAAAGGATTATGCAAACTTCCTTTCCTCTATGGATATCTGAGAATGATTAGGCAGGGTAATTGTTCTGGAATTTCTATATGTAGGTGCCTGTGCTCCTAAATGATACACAAAAACTCCGGCAAATTATCATATTGTGGTCACAATGCTAAAATGTCTGAAGAAGATTTAGTTCCTGTATTTGCTTGAATCAGGGAAATTCTACACTTCACTAAATATTTTTCTTACCCTGAATTTGAGACAGCATGATATCGTGGAAAGAGACTGTATTTATTGGCAGAATATCAGGATTTGAATCTCATTATTTACTTCCTTTGGCCTTGGACTAGTCATTTTACTTGTCATTTACTTTTTTTGAACCTCAATTTCCTCTTCTGTGAAATGAGGCTTTTGGACTTATCGTTTTCTAGCTCTAAGTCCTCTCATCCTAAGTGTTAAATATACCATTTCAAGAAATTCAGCTTATGTAAAACAAGTGTAGCATTTAAGCCTGCAGCTGTCACAGAGGTCCCTGACTTAGCCAGAATACTCTTGAATAACTAGAAGCCCTTGTGGTGGGGAAAGTTTCAGAACAACTCAGAACCCCTATCAGGACTAGACTTTCCCATCAAAATGCCTCAGCTTAGAAGTTAGGCAAGCCAGTAATGGACTGCCTTTGATTTGGTTGTCCCCATTAGACTTCCCTGCTTTGAAACTGTAGGTGAAACAGTTGATAATCAATCAATATTTCTTAAGCATCTGCTATGTGCCAGGCACCATATTTAAGTGCTGGTTAGAGCGCTACTGGACCTGAAGACAGGAAAATGTAACATCAAATCCCACTTCAGACACTAGCTTTCTGACAGTGGAAAGTCAATTAATCTCTCTTTGCCTCAGTTTCTTCAATTATAAAATGGAAATAATAGCTCTGACTTCTCAGGGTTTGGGGGAAGATCAAATATAATATTTGTAAAGTGTTTAGTACAGTTTTTGGCACATAGTAAATACTATGTAAATTCTTATTCCTTTCCCTTCACCTTAACCTGCATACTACATTTTGATATACCTTAATATCAAATCTTTCAAATAAGTATTATAGATTGAGAAATGGATGGGATCTCTGAGACCATCTAGTCTAATCTCACCATTGAAAAAAAAAATGTTGAGTCATAGAATGAATTTTAAAAAAATCATGAGTGAATAACTAGATTGTTGAAGTTAAGAGAGTCAGTAAGAAAAGGAATGTTTACAATGTATGTAAGATTAGTGAGGGGAGACAGCTGCCTCTAAATATGTAGAAACTTGTTCTTCAGAGAACTGGGGCTATTTTTATTTGGCCATAAAAATGGAATGACAGCCTTTCATCTGTACTAGGAATTTTTTTTGCTTTTTTTTTTTAACTAATTGAAAGAAAATCATCTGTGCTTATTAGATATTTTTCTTGGGGGAAAGAACATAGTTACTATAGTTGAGAATATTTAAGGCTAGAAAAGGTAAGATAGTTGGGAAAAGAATAACAAACAAGTTAGACAAGGAAATTACCAAGATAACCCAGTAGAGGGCTTACCCCTTTCCCATAATATTATCAATATATATACAGCTTATAAAGAATTGATTAAAAGAATATCTTTAATTTAAAAAAAAAGGCTTTTAGACCAAGGATTTTAAAATATTGATAGCCCTTCAATGTTCTAAGACATCCCTTGGAATATCTTTGTTAAAAGAAAGTGGAGTTTTTATGAATATGCTTAGTGTGTTTTTGTTCTATCGACTCCAGATAGGGTTCATCCAGAGTTGGAGTTTTAGGTCACGAAAAGCAGGAGACAAGGATTCTGTAACCACAAAAATGTGAATTCTACAAATCCAGACAAATGTAAAAAGTTTTTGCTATAAGCATGTTACAATATGTAATCATTCTACATATGAAAAATGTGAAATGTAAACATGAATTTCTAACTTATGAATCAATAATTTTTAAGAAAATCTAGGGCATTGAGTTCTTTGAAACTATTTCTTCTATTTTTGGGTAATTCAGGGGTTTTGATTCAAGAGAAAATAAGCTGTAGAAAGAAAATATGTGTACTTTTCAGAAAGTGATTTATGGAACAGGATTCTGGAGAACAGATATAATAACCTCATTTATCTCTCTAAACTATTGGATCCATTAATATTAATTTTTTAACTTCTTAACGGGGATATTTTGAAAACTTATCTAGTGTAAAAATGACAGGACTTTATACTGTTTTCATTTTACCTTAAAATAATAAATCCTGTTAAATATCTAAATAAATTGAGACCATACTCTGTGTAAAATAATTTTTTTTGAGACCGGATTTCACTATCACATCTAAACTGAAAGTACAGCAGACACTCAAGGCCTGTTCCACTGCTGACTGGCAGGAAACTTTGAACCACTCTCTTTATGATGGGGCACTTCATCTTTCCTTAGTCAGCTCCATACTTTTAGGGGTTCATTATATTGCTGTCAGATTTTTTGTGTGTATAGTCTATCACAGAGCAGATCTCTTAAATTCAAGTGATTCACCTAGCCTCCAAAGTAATAGTCTTGAGCTATGTGAGAATGGTTTGCCTTTTGTAACCCATTTAAGATTTATAAATATTCAAACAATAAGACAGCCTTACTGTTTAGGAAGTGAGAATACAATATTTTGACCTTTCTTCATTTGGAAATGTTAGGCTTGGCTGCTTTGCCATTGCCATGTATGCCATAAACTTTCTTCCCACAGAAGGGAGCATGTCATTTCATTTGAACTTTTTTTCTAGTTTGTTGGTTCCAATTTTCAGAGTCTGGAGTATTTGTTGTGATGATTGCATCAGATCCATTCATTGTTCTTTATAAGTCCTTGTTTTACTTCTTAGTATTTCCGAGTTTTAATCTTAAATTTTCTTTTAAATGGAAATCCAGTGTAGTCTCATATTTGGTTTAGGTTGTCAGAAGTTCCTGCTAGTCTTATAAAGAAATTAGATAATGTTTGGGATATGTGTGTATGTCTATGTGTGAAGGAACTATGACCCTGAACTTTACCAGACAAATATTAGATAAACCAAACTTTTGGCTATGAGCCACACATGTGGTGAATATGGTGCCAAACCCCATTACCAATCTTTATTTATTTGAGAAGTCTGCTTCCTACTTCCTTCTCTTTAGTGGAAATCTTTTTGAGTATTGCACCTGTGTTATTTAATAATAAAAACAGTGGGGAAAGTATTAATCTAATTTTGGAGTATTGAGAAGATGCCATTATTTTCTTCAAGTTTCCTAAAATTCCACTTCATATGTTATTTTCTGACTTCCAAAAACCACTTCCTTCTTCTGAGGTTTTAAAAAAATTATATGAATGAGCTTTGGGTTTTGCTAATATTCATACAACATAAAATACTCTGCACTATAATATCTCAACATGTGCCTTTTGTCATAACTCTTTGCTTAGTGTTCACAATTCAAATGGGAATTTGTTATTTAAGTACTTTTCAGGATAAGAACTATTGTCAGGTCTGACTATAGTCTTGGACAGGGTGAGTTAATGATTATCTGCTAATAGGATCACCTGTCAGTAAATTCTTTTGGGGATAATACTTCCTAAAGCACTAACTCCTAACTTTTAGATGGCAGAATTATAGGATCATAGAATATTATATTTAGAAGGGCTCACTGTTTTACAAATGAAGAAACAAAGGGCTAATAATATTAGCTTGTATTTATATAGAACTTTTAGAATTATAAAACATTTTCCTCATAATAACCACTTGAGATAGGTAATATACATATTATTATTCCAGTTTTATGGAAGATAAAATTGAGACTCACATCAGTCTATGCATTGATTTTACCTACTGTTGCAGAGTAAGTTATGACACTTAGGACTTAACTCATTTTCAGAAGAAATGCCAATTCATAACATTTGATACTAGAGGGGACCTTACAGATTATTTAGTCAGTAATTTCACCTGGGTTACATGGATAGTAAATCTCAGTGACTGTATTTAAACCCAGGTCCTTTCACTCCAAATCCATTGTTTTCTTTTCTACCTCTGTGGTGCCTTTTTCTGGATTGTAAATTTATTTATTTTTTCCTTTTAGACTTTTTGCCACTATTTTTGCCATAATTTTTTAATGTTTCATTTTATAGGTGAGCGTTATACTTTCGATGAAAAAAAGCACGTTAATAAATATTAGTTGTTGGCACTTGGCTAATCATTAAGAACTTCAGATTTTAATTGTGTATAGTCATAGCTCAATTATATCAATATTACAGCAAAAATCTAATCCAATGTAACAGTACATTTTAAGGCAACAACAATGATTAGTTTCTTAACTGTGAAAATTTCTCAGGACAGAAATAGAACATTATAGTCCAAATAAAAATATGAAGTTATTTGGAAAGGCTATATCACAGTTGAAATTTCCAACTGAGAAGTAGGTGATTAAGAAAAATTATTTTGTTTTCTAAAGTTAGTTAAAATAAATGATGTCCTATGTAGAGGAAGCACAGTATAAATAATAATAATGTACCAATTATTTAAAATATGTAAACACTTTAAAATGTCTCAAAATATGTCCTTTAGTTCTAATAGTTGGCATTTCTTGATACTATAGCATTCTGGTACTGACAGAAAGGATACAATTTGCTTATTGATTAAATATGCTTTCAATCAAGCAAATATTGACTACAGGAAGACAGACTTTTCAACTGACATTCTATCAGGTCTTAATGTAATGAAGAAGGCCATCTATCCTTGGTTAAGAAAATTTAAAATTTTATGTTAAGATTTGCTGGCAGTGAGGAAGAGTTGCTATTATGATCAAGTTCAATATGTAAATGTATTTAAGATTATGGCCTGTTTTACAATATTTGAAAGCTTCTGATATATGTCATATAACTGCTTTTCCATAGAGACATTTAGAAAAACAAGATGTAGGTTTTCTGAGGCTGTCACATACATTGGACAAAACCTTAAATACATAAATAAATATAAGATTTTACTTTTTCAGCTTTAGCCAACTTCAAATAAGCTGTTATTTTTACTCTATCTTGGCCTCCATACTAATTCAGTCATCTTTTAAAAGGAACAGCAAACATGACATCCTGTTGTTATAAAACCCAGCACAAATCACAATGAAAATAAAACAGAAATAGCTAAGGTTCTTTATGTTAGCTGGTTGTTTTAATTATCATTAAAAAGAATTTTTTTGGATCATACTCTCCCAAAGCCCCCAAATCTTGCTATGCATATTTGCTTATTGATTTAAGTATGCTTTTAGTCAAGCAAACATTGACTTCAGGACCATGTATTGACTATTTAGCACAGTGTCTACACATAGTAGGTGCTCAATAAATGTTTATTGATTGCCTATATTAATTTCCAGAGTTTGCAAGAACAAACATAAAAGGAAGAAAAAGGTAGCATCTCACATACCATATCAGGTGTCATATTAACTATCATTTTTATTTCACTTTTTTTCCTTAATAGTATTTTATTTTTCTAAATATATGTAAAGATAGATTTCAGCATTCATTTTTGTAAGATTTTGTGTTCTAAATTTTTTCTCCCTCTTTCCTTCCTTTACCTATTCCCTCCTTAAAACAATCTGATATAGACTATTATTTTAACAAAAAAAAATTATGCCATTGATAGTTGTGATTTTTATTTTGCTTCAATTTCTATATCTCTTTTGATCCATTTTTGGGAAGGATTTGGAGGGATTGTTCCAAATATTTGTTCATACACACAAAGAAGAATATTAATTTTTAAAAAACCTTTTAAAAATGGCAATAATATGACTTTGGGCTTAAAAATGGCAGAGCAGGAGTGGTGATTCAGAGGCTGAAAATAACTATACTTCATGCAATCAATGCATAGTCTGTACCTTGGCATTCCTCACTGGATTAGAAAGAAGCTTGAAGTCATACCTCCCCCAGCATTCCATTATGGATGATATGCTGGGTTATGACAAATTGCTGGTTTAACTGAGAATGTCCTCCTAGAACAATGATGCTGGTATGTTATAAGGTGGTTTAGTGTTGAGTGACCTCAACACATTTACAATTCCCCAGAAACAGAAACTCACTGGGCTCTGTTTTTTAATGAGTGTTCTCAATGCTGTGGCTTCTTCATGACTGTACTCAAACAGGTCAGTGATAAAAATGAGCCCTATTTCTGTTTTGACACATGCTTTTCACAGATGTTTATACCACAGTAATTTGTAAGATTTTGCTTTTTGCAATTCTAAGATTAATATCATGGAGGATAATTAGGTCAGGAGTGATCAACTTTGATGATAATTTTTCTTTTAATTTTCTTTTTTTATGTTAGTTTAGTCCTTTGATTAGCTATCAGTTGTTTGTTGTATTTGGTGGCAAGGGAGATATAAAAGTTGGGTAAGACACCATTGCTGCCCCAATGGAGTTTATAGTCAACCAATTTTATGCAATGTATTCAAAAGAGAAAGGGAAGATTCTATAATAGAATATTATAAATAGAATGAAGACTGAATAATAATAGTGATAGGCATAATCATACTTAAATTATTCCCTTTTAAAGTTTGTGAAGCCCTTTTTATATGTAATCTCCTTTAATCCTTACAACTTTGTGAACTAGCTACTATAATTTCTCCTATTTTACAGATAAAGAACCATGTTAAGTTACTTGTTCAGGATTATGGAACTTGTAACTTTCTGTGGTAAGATTTGAACTCAGGTTTTCCTCACTCCAACCAAGTTCAGTGTCTTAGATACTAATCATATCACTGCAGTGCTAACAGTGAACAAGCACTGCTATTATAGATTCTCTTTATAGAAAGGAGGCATATAAGTATTCATATAAAATTCTTTGGAGTAAACTTTTCTTCAGCTCTCATTTAAAAACATTTTTTTTCCAACCAAGAAGCAACATACTTTCTATGTGTTGTCCTACCTATTAGAATGTGAGCTTCTTGAGAGCTAGAATTCTGGTTTTTCTGTTTCTATCCCCATTGCTTAGAACAGTGCACTGTGCTTATAAATGCTTCATTCATTCATTCATTCTTTTTCTCTCCCCCAACTCCTCCTTTTATCCATATTTCTTCACACATTGGTCATATCCAAATATGTCCATCATCTTTCTTTCAGGAAGTGGCTTCATCAATCTTCAGGAATTGTTGTTAGTCACTGTATTTGATAAGAATTCTTGAATATTTCAAAACAGCTACCTTCCTTTCTTCTCCCCTTCCCTCCTCTCTTTTCATCCCTCACCCCTCTTTCCTCTCTCCATTTCTCTCTTTTGTCACTTCTTCCTTCCTTCCTTCCTTCCTTCTTTTCCTCCTTCCCTTCTCCCTTCTCTCTTTCCCTACTTCCTTCCTTCCTTCTTTCTTTCTTTCCCTCTTCCCCTCCTTCCTTCCTTCCCTCCTTGACTCCTTCCATCCTTCCCTTTTTGCCTTCCTCTTTCTTCCTTGCCTCCCTCCTTCCCTTTTTTCTTCCATCTCTCTCTCTTTCTCTCTCTCCCTCCTTCCCTCCTTTCTGCTATTGTATGTATTGCTTTACCCTTGTTTTTAAGGATAATAACAATAGCTTTCTAAGTTATATGACTAAAAGAATGACTCTTCCACTTTAAATCCAGGCTCTATGTTGAGGTCTGTCAAATATATAAAACTGTCAGGTTATGATGAATGTGTGAAATCTTTTTAGTTTAGCAGAATTTATGGGAAATATCTGATATGATATTAGCAATGAGACAATGTTGTTTGCATTTAAATGATCATAATTATCCTTCCCACCCCTTTAGATGAAATATCCCATTAAAAGATGAATAGAAGAATGTCACATCTCACTTAGAACTATTGTTTCAGATAACCTGGCTGCAGGCTGAAAAAGACACGAATGTAGTGGTCTATATTGTGAGGTCAGTCTTTGCAAACAGAAAGCTTAGGTACGTTTTTCCTCCTTCAAAGGAAATTAAATCATAGCCTGGACAGAACTGTATAAAATCTCTGGGAAGACCTCCCCAGTGTTTGGAATTTATAGACTTTTCGGTGTCCCAGTTTTCTATTGTCCTGAGGCAACATACTCTCCTGCCTGTATTCTGCATCTCTGGCTGGCTTCCAATTTCCTAAGGCTGGCGGGCTTTGATGTATGGTTCAGGCAGTCCATAGTTATCTGTTGCTATGGCTGTGCTTTGGACTTTCACTTAGACCTTAGACCAAGCGCCAGAAGGGATGTCCCTTCTGGTGAGATATATTTGACAGCACCAGTGATTTGTCAAGGACCATACCTGCCCTGCCTATTTAAAGAGGGGAAAGGGAAAGGGAGGATTCTGAGGAATCAAATGTAATCAGATCCTTCCAAGACACTTGCTACACAGTGTCCCTTTCCCTGTGTCAGACACAAGTATCTACTGCCTCTACTTGCTGGAGCTTGGCTCTCCCCCGCCTTTCCTTTTTTGTCTCTGCAAACAAACAGGTTTGCATACCAAGGCTGTGATCCCCGGGAGGGGCTTTCCATGAAGTGGACACACTCGCTTCTCCATGCTGACTGCCAGTTTAAAGGGCTTCCTTGGCATGGCCCTTGTTCAACAAGTTGAACAGCTTTCATTGGGGACGCCGTCTCAACCTTGGCAAGATCTAGAGGAAGTCTGGTTAGTGAGGACAGAGATCCCAGCTGGGAAAATCTTTCTTAACTGAACTTCTATTTCCACCAAGGTTGCAGTTCTAAAGTTTGGGGACTGTGCTATTGCTAATTCAGCCTTTCCACCTAATTTCCAATCCTATCATTGCTGGTTAGACATGGAGAGTAGACCTAGCATATCATAAAAGGGAGAGCTTTGTGATCTTGGCCAAGTCCTCTTTGGGTCTCAGCTTCCTCATTTATGAAATGGTGATAATAATCAGAGGACATGGATTAAAATCCCAGTTTGCTTCTTACCACCCTGGTAATATAATCTTTCAGAGACTCTGTTTCCTCATGTATAAAATGAAGTATTAATAAAACAGTGTCTTCCCCCTCTAGAAGCTATAGAAGGTATTTTAAGGGTAAAATGAGTATGTATGTCAAGCAGTTTGTAAAACAAAAATACAGTGTATAAATGTGGGTATAAATATCAGACTTATAATTCTGAGACTATGATAGGTAACTGATGAAAAAAAAAACATGTTTCAGAAATACATACAAATACAGACTTTTCAATAAAGCTTTGCTCAGTAAATTCTCACAAAATTTAAACATTCCTAAAATACAAATTGCTACATCCCCTCAAAAGAAAGTAATCAACCCTCATAGGACCCAGGTATCTACTATCCAGCACATGATAGATTTGTGAATTTGTGAAGCCTTCTGTAATACATACATACACACATACATACAAGCATACCTTCAATGATCCAAGAAATGCCCTTTTCTTCCATGCTGAGGATTTGGAGTGGCATGAATATTTTCATTTGTAGAACCCAAAATTTAAGACCATGAGAGTGAGTGTTGGGCAAAAAGATTATATTCTTAAGCAGCAGTTGCAGGTAAGGAAGTGTCTTAGAATTTTGAAATATATTTTGAAATTTTGAAAGATGCCCTGAAATTTCAATGTTGCTGTAATTCAAACTTCCATTCTGACTTATTCATGAAGGCATTTCTTGTAGGGAAACAAAGGAGGGGATGACCAAGAAGGGAGGAATAGAAACTGTTGATAAACCATAATTATGGCATTTGACTTCTAATACTGCATGTTCTAGTGAACCAGAATTGGAATGTATGATTCCCTGCTCTTAAGACCTGAGGTTATCCTACTCATGAACTGCTATAAGGTGATCTCTCTTTTACTTCCTTTTTTTCCCCAAGAAAGGAGTTTAAGTTGCATTTTCGTATGTTACATGGCTTTTTTTCTGTGACTTTCTGTTATATATAATGTCTATTTTTCTTTACAGTTTTCTAAATTGTTGACCAAGAGGGAGAAGAATATTCCCAGGGTTAAGGTTTAAAGTTAGAAAATGTCTTAGGGACCATTTAGTTCAATTCTCTCATTTTATATAGAATCACAAAGAGGCAAAAATGAGCTTCCCAAATTCATAAATGAGATATTAAGTACTAGAGTTTAAATTCAAACCCAGGTCTTGAGACTTTAAATCCAGTCCTATAAAAGTCTGCCACTCTGTAATCTATCTGTTCCTGAATTGTTTTCCTGCTTTTGGAAGTCAGTGTGGGAAGTAAGTAAGAATAATACTAGTGCTGAGATTTTGTGTGGGTGTGTGCCATTGGAAAAGTATTTTAGAAGAAAAAAAGTTTATTTATATAATTGAAGTAACATTTAAAAACTCTAAAAATAACAGTAGAATATTGATTACATTGTTGGACAAGAGTATCAAGTTAATTAGGTCAACAAGCATATCAAGCTCCTACTATGTGCTATTATATTCCTTGTACAACTGAAGATTTTTAATGGCTCACTAACTGTTATGACCTTAGTGAAGTAACAACTTTCTTGATCCTAAATTTCATAATAAGAGAATCCAACTTCTAAATTTGGAAAAAACCTTTGAAAACATCTATTCCACCCTTCTCAGATTACATATTGGGAAACTGAGGCCTACAGAGTTAGAATTTGAACCCTGGTTCATATTACTGGCATTCTTTTGAATTGTTGTTCCCTATCTATGTCTAAAGTATCTTCAAACACTAATATTCTGTGATTTCGTCATTAAAGATTATATAAAGTTATAAAAATGAAAAAATCTTGTGTAATATACTGAAATCTAAAATTGCCATTCATTGTGTTGTGGCTACAACAATTGATTTACATATTTTCAAAGTGAATTTTTGCCTATTTAGTAACTGACCTGGTATAGTAATATGTCTCTTTTTAAAAAGCTAACATTTTTAAAAGGATGCAGGTTTTGTTTTCCTGCTCTAAGACTGAATTCAGATTAAAACCATTGAATAGTCATATCTGAAATCTGAAGTTTTCAGAAATGCTCAATTCAACCACAGACTCCTCTTTGGTTCACATTTTCTCATACTGAAATGGTAGGCAGGTACTTTCTATTTCTCTTCCCTTGTACAAATTGTACTCATGCTTCAAGGCCCTAGTTTTACCTCTTTAAGGAAGCCTTTTCAAACTATGCATGGCCATATTGACCTTTCCTTTCTTTGAAATCCTGTTACACACAGAATCAGTACTATGCAGGTTTTTTGTCTGTTTATTTTTGGTCTTGATCTGTGATTTCAAACTTTAGGGAACTGTCTCAAGTACTAAACAGTTGAGTGGCTCGCTTGTCAATAGCTCTCTTGAGCTTAGCAAGTCTTGACCCTTGTCTCCTTGACTTTAGGGCTGACCCTTTAACCACTATACCCTACTCCCTCTCAATACTTCACAGTTTGTTATTCAGTCATGTAGATGTGTCTGACTTTTTTGTGATCCCATTTGGGTTTTCTTGGCAAAGATATTGGAGTTTTGCTATTTTCTTCTCTAGCTCATTTTACAGATGAGGAAACCAAGGCAAACAGGGTTAAATAACTTGCCCAGGATCACACAGCTAATAGATGTCTGGGATCAGATTTGAATTCATGAAGATGAATCTTCCTGATTTCAAGTCCCATTCTCTATCCACTGTGCCATCTAGCTGCTCAAGCAAAAAAACAGGTGACAGGAAATAGGAACTTTTCTTTTTAGCATCAATTTGACAGCCTTTACCCTGAATGTAACATTAAATCAAGTTTGAGTTTTTATGCAAGTTCATTAGTTGTTTTTGTTTTTGTTCTTGTTTTTTATTTTTGTTTTTGTTTTTGTTTTTAGAACTACTTATTAATATCCCTTTAAAAATCTCTTTCCTCTCCTCACACAGAAGAGGGGGAGAAAGTACAATTTCCTTTCCCTTCATACCCACCCTGCTTATTCTTTCTTTTGCACTTGAAGTGCTTACACCCACTCAGCTTGCTATTTTGAACTCTGGAGGTAATAACTGGCAGAAAATTTGTCAGCATCTTTCGTTCTTTCAGGAAACAGGGCTCTGATTTTAAAATATTTGCCACATTTTTTACATGCTTCATTCTCCAAGAGAGTGAGCAAATACGTCACTCACACTTTCACTCAAGTTGACAGAATTTGACTGTTTAAGTGTTGAAGAAGTCAAGTCCTTAGCTTTTATTTGCATGTGTCCAAGAAAGAACATTGCTTTCCTCATGATCACCACCAGTATTACCACGAGCAATAGCAGTAGCAGCAGCATCTCAGAGAGAGGAGGGAGTTAAGTGATCATCTGATATAATTTCTGAACAGAAATCCTCTCTGAAATATTCCCAAGTGGTCACTTCAGCTCTACTAGAAAAGCTCTATTAAGTCTTCTCAGACAGTGAATTTCACTTTGGCGTAATTTTAAATATTTGGAAGTTCTTCTTTCTATCAGAATTAAATCTGTCTTTATATAGTAGGTTTCACCCATTACTTCTAACTCCGCTGTAGAGCTTAATAACATTTTTTATGTTCTCCCATCAAGTCTTCTCAAGGCTTCACATCTCCAATCCCTGAAATTAAAATGTGCTCTTTACTTCTATCGACAACTTGAACATCCTTCACATGATGGGATTTAGCATATATATATATATCTTTCAGAAAATGTGGTGTCCAGAATTTAACAACAGTGTTCTAGATGAGATCCGCACAGGGCAAAGTACACAAGATGGCTCTCCCTTGTTCTAGATATGATGAAGTGTTCAAGCAACATTAGCACCTTTGGTGAGTAGGCTGGCTTGGTTTTCTGAGGGCTGCTTATCCATCTCCAATGCCACCCAACTCTCACCTGTGGCTCCAAGTACCTGTAGCAGACATAGCAGAGAGACCCCCAGTAAAACTCTCTTGGCAGATGGGCTAAACCAGGTTGAAGATAGCTAATGTGCTTTCAACTTACTGATGAGTCGAGGGATGCCTATCCTAAGCTTTTGAAGACTTCTGACTGAGTGGGTGGATGTCAACATGGTTAAAAGCCAAAAGGAATTTTATAATTGATCCAGGAGTAATAGGGAGCAACTAGAATATATTGAATAAGAATCGGATCTATCCTTTAGGAAGACTATGTTGGGAACTGAGTAGAAGATGAAATGAGTCAGAAAGATCAACTGGCAGGCTGATGCAATAGACTAGTCTTGAAGTGATGAAGGTCTGTAAGAGAGGTTGCATAGATGAGAGATGGAGGAAGATGGAGGAAGAATCAGCAGGATTTGGCAACTGATTGGATATGATGGGGTAAAGATAGTAAGGAGTTGAAGATGACTTCAAGTGTGAACCTGGGTGACTAGAAAGATGGTAATAACCTTGATAGTTATAGGGAAATTGGGTAAAAGGCAGGGCTTAGAGAAAAAGGTAATGAGTTCAGTTTTGGAAATATTTTGTGGTGGAAATGTTGAGTATAAGATGTATCCGGGACACTACTTCCAAAATAGAACTCATCTTCCCCTTAACAATCCACTCTCCCCCCATCCTCCCAACACTTTTCACTTTTCTGAACTGTACTATTTCTGTCAAAGGCACCAACATTCCTCTAGTATTCCAAGTTCAGTCTAGGATTTTAAAGCTCTTTATAACCTTGCCTTATCCTACCTTTCCAGTGCCAGTGTGCATTACTCCCACTCCCAAACTGTGCAATACAGTCCAACTGGCTTTCTGATTGCCATACAATGTTCTGCCTTCTATCTCTGCATTTTCATTGGCTGTTCCTCGTTCCTGAAATGTATTTCCTCCTCACCTCTACTTCACAGAACCCACATATACCTTAAAGACATAGCTCAAGTACCACTTTCTCCATGAAGGATTTCTTAATGCACCGCCTCTCCCTCCACTCCCCACCCCCACCTCCACCTCAATTGTTAGTGGCCTCCTTCCCAAACTATTTTTTTATTTTCCATTTATTCTCTTTATATTTACATTATGTATATATTTTATGGTTCCCCTCATAAGCTCCTTGAGAGTAAGGATTTATTCTTCGTATTTGTATCCCCAGTGCCTAGGACAGTGTCTGGCTTAGACCTTAATAATTGCTTAATTGATTGATTCATGACCTTCTCCTTACCTCTAACTTGGCTTTAAAAGCCTTTCTGTTGTCCTTAGCTCTCATGCCTCCCAACAATTCTTGACATTTTAAGTGGCTTATTAGATCTACAAACATTCTTCTGTCTCTAAATTTGCTTAATGTCAATGGGTATTCAATGAAACATTAGAAGAACTATCAAGTTGACTTACAGATTCAAGGGAAAGAGACCATTTCGAGCACTTAGATGCACACACATGTATAAATGTATAGCTTGAATGTATTGCATATACAAGTGTGAATGTGTATATGTGCATATATATCATATCATGTGCCTATATTATATATATATAGTGTATATAGGTATTGTCTATGTTTATGTATATATAATATATATGTACCATGTATATATGCCTATATAAACCCCTACACGTAATGTGTTTTATATATAAAGGTTTATATACAGACACACACATATATTACACATACATACATAATATGAAATAGATAAATAGGACCCAAATTACAGATTAGAGATTAAGGTATTAATTAAATCATGTATTTAGAAGAACTAAACAGAATAAAATACTAATCCTTATTTACTATCCAAGGGTGATATATTTATGAAGAATATACTTAGTAATTATTTCAGATCATTAAGGTACTATTTCTCAACAATATATTGTGATTCTATTGTATATAGTGAAGATAATAAGACATTCCAGACTTCCTGACTTCCTTTTATTAATTTTTATCTGAGAGCTATCAAGTAGAAGTGGTGATAACCATATTGGAAAAAAAAAAGAATGAGGATGATTGAGGACACTACATATTCTTTCTAAAATTAGTAAACAGAGAAAACAAATACATATGTAAATATATATGTGTATATGTATATTTATATGTATATAAATATACATGCACATGTACCTATACAATAGACCTAAAAACAAGTTTATGTATGTGTGCATGTATTTGTGTACATATAGACATGTGTGTGAAGGTATGTATATATAGCCTTCAAGTTCAAATCTTATGAAATCCACTGGAGATTGAGAAAGGGAGAAGGGTATATATGCATTTAAAATATGGTTGATGTGTGAATTGTAATCAAACATATTACTGAACTGCTCAGTGACTAGCTGGATGTAGTTGGAGGGTTGTTAGATCCCCTCCTTTCTCATCTTCAATATATTTTCTTCAATAATTTCTCATCTTTTTTTCCCCTCTTTTCATCTAAAATCTCTTCCTCCTTACTGAATCTTTCCTTATTGTTCTGACTTTTTTTGTCCTAAAAAAAACTTTCCCTCCACCTTAAATCTTCATTCAAGCTTTCATCTCAAATCTCTCTTGTCTTTCACTGCTAAATTTTTAGGAAGTGTCATCTATATTCACTGCCTCTTTCTCAACTACTATTCCCTGCTACTTTTTTCAACATCTACTCATAGTTCAACTGCCTGTTCTACTTTCTCCTCTTATCATTCTACTGAAACTATCTTTTCCATTAGACAGTGGATTTGATAGGGGTACAGTGGATAGGACTTGGAATCAAAAACACTTGAGCTGAAATCCATCCTCAGAGTTTTACTAGCTGTGTAATCTTGGGAAAGTCACTTAACCTTTGCTGCCTCAATTTCCTCAACCATAAAATAAAGACAATAACATCTTTTATCTTACAGGGTTGTTGTGAGGATAAAACAAGATAATATTTATAAAGTGCTTAGCACAGTATTTGGTATATAGAAAGTACTATATAGATACTTAATCCTCTCCATTTTTTCTCCTCCATAATCACTAGATCACTGAATTTCAAGATTCTGTTACATTTCTCAATTCTTAAGTTCTTTGACCTTCCTGAGCAATGTCCTTTGAGACCTTCCCTCATTACTTTTAATCAGCCAAATAATTTTTCTTGAATAAAATTTAATCTTTCTTTGATCCCATCATATGCTATTTTGATTAATATTTATTTTCGTGTATCAGATCTTCTCTATTGTCTGGTAGACTCCTTGTGGAGTATCATCTTTGTACTCTCAATGTTTAGCAAAGTACACATCATAGATACTTAACAAAAATTCATTGAATTGAATTTGATTATTGGGTCCTGGAAAATTCATTAGTGTGTTCTAGAACAGTATAAAGACTGGGAGTCAGAAATCTAGTTCTGCCCATAACTATCTGGGTGACCTTAAGCAAATTATTTTTGCTCTCTGGATTCCATTTCCCAGTCTATAAGATAAAGGTGTGGGATTGATGCTCTGTAAGTCTCCATTTACTTCTCAATTCTAGGGGAAAAAGTTGGGAAAAAACTTAAATACTTTTTGATATTTTAAAGTATCTCCTGAACCATTTAACAGTAACACTCAGTCAGATGAGCAAGAACATGACTTCTTATATTCAGAGATGTAGAAACCATTAAGGTGATGTTAAACATATCTTTGAAATATTTCATTTCCAAAATGTTACAAATTTTGTCATTTTTTTTTTTTTTGGTAGAACGTCTGAGGGATTTAATCAGACATAATGAAGGAAGTAGGTAGTGATACAAAATCAAATAAATCAGGAGGGTGAAATGCAATGAAGCATCTTGGAACAGTTTCAAGTTTTGGTTTCAGGAAGACACAATTAAAATCCTGCCTTTGATATCTATTAGCTGTATAACTATAGGCAACCTTTCAGCTTCAATTGATTAACCTTGAAGAACTTCTTAGCCTCAATTTTCTCATTTCTAAAATATGAGTAATAACAATTTCAAATACTTATACTTATTTTACAAAGATATTGAGAGGCACAAATTAGCCAATAAATATAAATTTTTATATTTCAGTATAAATGTCAATTATCATTGTATAGATAATATTCTTTTAAAAAAATGAAAAGTTCACCTTAGCTTTCTACTCTCCTCTTATAATGTTTCAGAGATATATTTGGAGTAAAACTGAAAAGGTATCATCCTGAGAATATATGGCTTAATAAAAGCAACTCATATTTCTGGTATTCTTTAAAATTGACATAAGTTAATAGTAATAACTTACATTAGTATAATTCTTTGATATTTAATAATAATAACTAGAATTTACATAGTGATTTAAAGTTTATAAAGTAATATCAAAATATTATTTTATTTTATCCTCTCCCAAAGAGGTAAATCCATTATTATCCTATAAGAAGAAATTAAATGACTTGCCCAGAATTTCACAACTGGAAATATCTGAGGCTGTATTTAAATTCATATTTTCCTGACTCCAGATCAGTCCTCCATTCAGTGAACTACCTAGATGCCTTTGCTCATGTCAACTCTGTGAAACAGAATATAAAATTATTATCACTCCCGTTTTACAGATGAGGAAACAATCTTGGAGTAATGAGACAAGTTTTCCAAAGACAGAGTACTACAGATAAGTGATAAAACTGTGATTTGAACCCAGATGATTAAATTACCACTGAAAGAAGTCTTTAAATGAAGTCATTTTATTTCTCTAATACATCTCATTTCATATTACTTTATTGGGAATATAGATGATGAAAATCTAACAGTTGATTTATGACAAAATTCAGTGTTACACAAATTACTATTAGCATAAAGATTTCTACAGGCTCCCACCAATCTAGAGAAGGTTAAGTCTCAGAGAAGTATCTCTTATACATAGAAATTGAGTACTTGGGACTAATCAGCTAGTGGGATTTTACAAGGGCTTCTTGATCCTACTGTTTCTACTATATTCATTCTGATAAGATGCTTCTATAATCAAATAAATAATGAATCACCAAGTATTTATTCAACCTTTACAGTATGCCTGGAGTTGTATCAAAGTTCTGAGGATATAAAGGAAAAGCATAGTGAACTCAAAGAGCTTCCATTTTAATGGGTGTAGGGATACATACAAAATAAATACAGAGGTGAAAGGTAACCTTAGAGAGGAAGACACTAAAGTCTGTAAGGATTGAGGATGGCTTTTTGAAGGAGGTGATATTTGAGTTGAGTCTTAAAAAAAAAAACAAAAAACAAAAAAAAACAGGGTGTTATGAGATTTAGGTAAGCAGAAAGAATATTCCAGGCCTGAAAAGGCCCAGGAATGGGAGATTGACCATAATATATAAGGAACAGCAAATAGGCCATTGTGGCTGGACTACAGATTTCATGGATGAGAATATTGTTTTAAACTAGAAACAAGGGAAGAGACAGGCTGTGCATCTCTCAATAAGCATATAATAAGTTCTTACTATGTGCCAAGTCTACACTGGGTACCAGGTATTCAAAAAGTAAAATAATCCTTACTTGCAAAGAGCTTAAATTTCTATGTGGATGACAAAACACAGATACATATGCATACATGTGGATACACATATCTACACACAAAATATATCATATATAATACAACATAGAATATGATGTAAAAGAACACTTAGAAAATGATAAAGTATGCATACCTTAAATATTTTTCATGGTAGGATTCTTCAGAGTTTTTAAGGTTAAAAAAAAGACAACTATGTTTTTAGGTTGTTGGAAATGTGCCACTAGGGAGAGAATGAATATTAGATATTAGAGAAAGATTGGGATGATAATAATCTATTGGAGAAATAGATGGGAAGGGATGGGATCAAGAAATGCTCTCTTATCATTAGAATAAAGGAGGATGTTGTAGAGCATGTCAAAATGATGTCAGAAAGCAGAGGGGAGAAGAGGGAAGTCTTGGGGAATAGTCTTAATATTTTTTCTGAAGTTTCAGGTGAAGTTCTCAACATACAGGGAATATATTTCATGGAAAGCTTGAGAAAAGCTAAAGAGGGTTTGGCCAGGTTCTATAGTGAGTAGGATAGAGAATCAATTAGTGAAGTTATTAAGAATGCTTTGCAGCAGGGAAGGCAAGTTGAGATTGACTGCAATAATAGTAGATCTAGTTTTTAAAATTTCATCTTCAAATATTAGCAACCCATATATTTTGATATTGTTGACTCCATGGAGATGACAACCACTTAAAGATCTGCTAATCAGTCTTTTTCATACCAGAAGTTAATTTACTATTTTAAAATTCTTTTGTAGTGATGTTGATAAAGAAAAAGAAAGAGAAATGTATTTTAGACTGAGTGACAGGAACCTTAATCAGGCTACGAAATTCTCTTAAGTAATGTTATTTGTTGTTTTAAGCAAATTATAATGCTGCTACAATCTTAGTTCATGTACTTTTATTAAACCTGTGTTATTCAAAAATGTATTCTAAGGAAATTTTACATTGTACTTATATAATATATTGATTGTATCTAGATTATAAGGCTTCCTTATTTTATGAGAATTCATACCAACAAGACCAAGACCTGTTAGACTAATCAAGGATTAAGGGTAATTTAACTGAATCATCCACATGTGTGATTTATCCCTTCTGTACTTATTCTTTTTGAAGTTGAATACTAGATAACCATAATAGTCTCTTGTGTTGGACATGCTATTAAGCCTTAAACTATTCAGAAAAGCAATACATTTTGTAGCAGCAGGTAGCCTCAGATGCAAGA
The DNA here is from genome assembly GCF_016432865.1 of Antechinus flavipes. NCBI lineage: Eukaryota > Metazoa > Chordata > Mammalia > Dasyuromorphia > Dasyuridae > Antechinus > Antechinus flavipes. The sequence goes on along the minus strand of NC_067401.1, from coordinate 329,818,125 downwards.
ATGAATCTGTATTCTCAATGATGAAGGCAGTTAATTGTACAAATTACAACTCATCATGACTTCTTACCCTTCCTGACCTTTGTCCAGTTTTACCTATAAATTCTACACAGAGAATCAACCCAGCATTTTAGTGTTCTTCATTTAGAACTCTTAATATGTGGGTACCAGCATAACATAAGAGTCTTCCTACATGCCTGGCCCATCTTCTTTTGAAGTCACATCTTTTACCTCACTTTTATACTCAATTCATTGTACATAATATGCTTATAATCTATTTATGTCCTCCTTAGAGTTCTTTATTCTCCTTTGTATGATCCATAATTTTTATTATTTGAAGATATTATAATTTGTGATATACAGTCATATAGCTTTACTAGAATAATGAAGGAAGGAAGAAAGGGAGAAAAGAAGCATGGATTAGGCAACAGTTGTGTTCCAGGCACTGTGCTAAGCACTTTGCAAATTTTATCTTATTTGATCAATAGTGTTATGAAGATGAATTGTTGTGCCAGGAAGAAGTTTGGAAACATTTAAGTGCTGAAATTCCCTTAACACAATCCAGCCTGTTCTTTTTTTTTTTTCTTTTTTAATTCTGGGCATGTCTCATTGTCCATCAGTATTGTCTTTCTAAGATACATATACTGGTTGAACAATACTAAGGATTGTCTAATCAGTTGTATATTGTGTGATAAATTTTTGGTCTACTATCGTTAGTTGAAAATGATACTTTATCACTGTAATTTTGACCGATCTTTTCCATTTTCGTTATCCTCTGTCCAGTTTTATATTTAAATGTTTTGGGGAGGGACTGGTTTATTTGGGTTTCATGCCATGCTTTCCACAAATCCCTCTATTTTCTCAATGTTTTAAAAGACACTACTCACAACTTTTCACATCCTCCATGAAATTTGCAAATAAATTTATTTCCTAGGTTTTTTTTTTTAGGTTTGCCCTAGGCTACCATATATCTGTGGTTGGCAAGGAGATCAATTGTTTGTTGGCTAAGGTTTCTAACTTCTTATGGTTTCTTAATTGTAAGTTATTGCTTTATGTTGGTTAATTTTCTGTAGGAAATGTTATTAGTACATGTAAATTTCTGTTTCATTTCATATTTTTCAGTATCTTGTCAGTATCTTGTTTAAATAGCTCTGGTTGGTATGGTTTTGATTATGTCATACCTTCTTTTTATTCTTCTAATTTCATGTTGGTTTTGATTCTTCTTTAGTAAATTGATGCCCTGATTAAATACTGTTAGTTATTTGGAAATTACTCCCGCATTGGCAACCAATTGTAGCATGTAAAATTTGTTTTATTTTTGTGATGTTATTTGTTGCTTTCCATGTCCATCACCTTTTCACTTTATTCTTGAAGAAAGTATCCATGCCATAGAGGTACAAAACATTTGCAGAGCATCATTTTAAGGGAATGAACTTTAATAAGAGAGATTGAGATATTTTAATTTTAAAATATTGTCATAATATACAAGAAAGATAGGATGGATATTGAATGTTTATTAATTAATAATCTATCATCTATCTATAATATATAATGAAAGAGTTATTAAGAATCACAAAATATCATAGCCAGAATCCAATTCCTTCTTATTACAGATGCTTTAGCCTTGGGAAAATGATTATTCTATTGTCAATAAATTTAAAAGGAGAAACTATGGGGAAATAGGGTGGTAGATACATGAGATTATTCAATCCTTAATACAACAGCTACAATGACAATAATAACTGACATTTATATAGCCCTTTAAAGTTTGCAAGGAGCTTAAGTTAACAGTTAAGTGATATGATGGAAACACTACAGGGTTCAGAGTCAAGAAGACTTGAATTTGAATCTAGCCTCAAAACCGAGATATATGACTGGGCAAATCACTTAATTTTGCCTACCTTAGTTTCCTCTCTGCAAAATGAACATAACTACATCTACTTCTAGGTTTATTGTGAGAATCATATGAGATACTATTTGTAAAGCACTTTAGCATATCAGCACATATTGCTGCTATTGTTGTTGTTCAGCAGTTCAAATATGTCTGACTCTTTGTGACCCCATGGACCATAGCATGTCAATACTGTCCATGGGATTTTCTTGGCAAAAATACTAAAGTGTCTTGCCTTTTCCTTCTCCAAAGGATTAAGGCAAATAGTAGTTAGCTAGCAAGTGTTGGAGGCTGTATTTGAGCTCAGTTATTCATGATTCCATGCCCAGCACCCTATCTACTGAGCCATCTAGCTGCCTCACCTGGCACACAATAGGTGCTTAATAAATGCTTGTTCCTCTCCTCTTCCCTTTCCTGTATTATAATAGGAAAGATAGTATGTACATACATAAATATGTACAACATTATAAAGGAAGCAAATGTAAACATATATAAAGCAGTCAAATGCAAGGTCATTTGATATAGAAGAGTACTTTTAAAGTGTTGAAAGGATCAGGGAGATGGAATGTTGTTATCTGTTTAAATGAGAGGAAGAGAAAAAGAAAGAAGCCCATTGTAGCTGAATCAGTATGAAAGTAATGTTCAGTAAGACAGGAAAGGTAGATTGGGGCCAGGTTGTGCAGAGGCTTTAAAAGCTAAACAGAAAATTTTATATTTTATCCTAGAAATAGTAGGAAGTCAGTGAAGTTGATTGAAGAGAGAGAGAGAGAGAGAATTCTATTTCATTTAAAAATGTGGTTCTGTACTTTAATTTCAATGTGAACATGTTTGAAGTACAGGGACATTAGATTGAATATAACTCTACACTATAAGATGCTAGATGGGGCTGTCCAGTTTTTCCATTGTGCTTTTTCATTCAATTTTTCTACATCCAAGTTTATGTTGGGAAATCATCTGTCTTAGACTGACATAAATCCTATCCTCTCTCAAATCTGCCTTGGAGCAGTAGAGATAGTTCAGTGTTTGGTTTTCAAAGAGCTTTCTTGCCAACAAAGTAAATAGAGGTGGAATGTTACTGAAATTATAACTAAACACCTTTGATACTGTTTAATGGTAAGTTTCTGAGTTGAGTTTGTGGATGCAATAAAAATCTAGGTCTAATATGGCTAGAATAATTAGGACGTTCATGTCAATAGAATCTTAAGAATACTTTGATTGCTTTAGAGAGAAAGAGTGGCTTAATGGGAGAGAGAAATGGATTTAGAGTTAGAAGACTTGGACTCTGGGTTTGGACCACTGAAAAATATTTTCAGCTTGTGATATTAGTTCCTTAATTTCTCTAAGCTTCAGTTTCTTCATTTGTAAAGTGGAGGATAATCTGCTTGGTCCTACCTACCTCATACTATTTTTTTTTGGGGGGGAGGGAAGGAGGGCAAGTAAGGAACAATGATATAGTATACACAAAAGCTCTTGTACATGTAAATTAAGTTGTAACACTAAGTATGTCAACTGACACAAACATTTGTTTAATTTTTGAAAAAATTTTTTTGTTCTATTTATTTTGGATTTTAAAAAATCTCACTATATCAATTAATGGTTCTTGGTTCATCCAGGTATTTTTAAGTTCTGCCCTTTCTAATGTGAAATCAAATGAAAGGTATTCTTATTTTATAACTAGTATACTGTAGCAGAAGGCATTAGACTTTGAATTAGAAAATTTAATTGGTTTAGTGGATCTGATGTTAGATTTGGAGTTGAGAAAATCAAAATCCTGCTAGCTATGTGATTGTGGGCAAATCATTTAACCTCATTAAATGTCTGTTCATTTTTAAATTGTGGATATTTATATCTGTGTATATATATACACACACATATAATATATGTGTACATATATGTGTTTGTTACTCAAGGAATACATTCATGTAAACTATTATTAATATTAACATGAGGTTTAAAGTCACTTATTTCTTATTGCAATGATGTCTTACTTTGCTTCATGGTGCCTGGAGATAACCCTGCATTCTGTAACTCGAAAGGTTGTTGATAGATCCTGTGTATGTTGTCTGAGAATCAGTCTTGCTAAGTACAGAAAGGCTTATGAGGTGATTCATTTTTTAGCTATCATACTTCTCTAAGACTATATGCTAATGCATGCAGGTGTTACGATTACCGTTGGTGGAGGGAGAACCCAGACCTATAGCACTATTTTCACCTTGGTCATTCCATTAGATCCTTACCACAACTCAGGGAAATAGATAGAAGAGGTATTATTTTCTTAATTTCACAGAAGAGGAAACTAATTGTTCTGTTGTTAAATGACTTACTTCTCCAGGTTCATTCAGCTAATAACTCAAGGTATTAGACTCCAAATTCACAGTACTTTCTTCATAAGAAGAAGAAAGACTATGCAGACAGACATAGTAATGCTTTTATTTTATTCACAAAGTTACTACTGAATTTACTGCACCAGTTAACATGCTTTTCTTCAATTTTTTTTTTTTCTGATTAGGTGGAGACTTTGGAATTTTAAAGAAGACAGTCAATAATCATACTCACCTGAATGATGAAACAAATTGCCATGGCTGGAACCAATGATTACTAAATCTTAACTATCAGCAGTCAGGTAAGCGGAATCAGATGTTTTCATACACAGTCTTAGAATTTATTTTATTTCCACTTTTAAGGTATACATGGAACTCCAAAGCTAATTATTTTAACTTTCTCACTGGTTCTTGAAGACCCTCCATGATATATCATCCAAAAAGAAGATATTTATCTTCTTCAGGCTTAGCACTCTGTCTGGCACTATGATCTTACCCTGCCTTAATTGCTCTTCCTTTTTAGAACTGATTTCTAACAGATGGTTTATGGGATTCAGGACTCTTAACTAAGAGAAATTTGGTGTAGCTTCTTATTAAAGAAAAAAAGAGGGAAGAGATGACATTATCTTTCAGCACTTTATTATTGCCTATTAGGCAAAAGATTTTGTGATGATGGGAGACTCTACTCAGACATCTCTTAGGATGTTAATACTGCAGGTCATGGGAACTAGAAGATAGATTACAGCAGTTTAAGGGGTAGATCAGCTTTCCCTTGGATCCTAGTAAAGTGAGTTCTGGCTTATTTTCTCATATTGACAGTCATCTTGCAGGACTTGGCCATCTGTTTTCCATGGCATTGGATTTAAGTGTAAGAAAACTCTTATTTGTTCTTGCTTCTATCACTGAACTTACCACATTTTGGTTCAATTACATATAAAATGGAGTTTTTGTGAAAAGGTACATTTTCATGATGAATTTTAATGTTGAACATTTCAGTAAGCTGCGTAAGTCAGCAAAGTGGACACTTTCTGGGAGCAATAGTTTGCATGCTACTAAGTTGTATCAGCCTTCTAAAATGTAAGCATCTTAAAGAAGAGGAAATGAGGCCAAAAGGATACTATTATTCTATAAGTGTCACAGTTACTATACAATACTCAACTCAACTTTGTCCAACAGTTTTTCATTCTTGTGACAATTGTATTTCATCCTGAATCTTGATTTAGTTAGTTTGATAAAAATCACTATAAGCATTTTGTCACTTTAGAGAAGTCAGAAATTGAAATTATGGGGAATCTTTATTTCTGCCTACTTAGGGACATAGCCAATCATTGATTTGAGACAGGTTAATTTTCAATTTTATGATGCCTTTTGGAAACATTTTTAGAATAATTCTTGACTTGTAAGGAAATAATTCAGTTAAGTAAAAAGCCTCAAACTCAAAAGGTTTAAATATATACCACATTAATTTTTGAGAGCTACCATAGGTATTAAAAGATGAAAAATAATGATATCTATCAGTAATATAAATGTTTTCATCTCTGAATTTTTTCAGCTATTTAAAATTGAGGTCTTTTTAAAAAGGACTTTACAAATTAAATCATTTTAATTTTTCCCAAAAGGTGCATTGTAAGGTGAAAACCAAATTTTGAGAGGCATTATAACATGGTGGATAGAGAGATAGGAAGCCTTGAGTTTAATCCTACTTCATACAGATTCTCTGTATATCTATGGGCAAGTCACTCTTAGTTTTCTAATAACTTTAAGAATCCAAATTTTAGAATATGTGCTGACCTATATTGGTAGAGGGAGTTTTCCATGTTAGTGAAATAAAAGATCAGGTTCAAAAATACAAATAATGCAAATTCAGAATAAATGCTACTCAGCAGGAAAATTATAGCCTAGCCCTTTGGCTCATTCAAATGGACAATTTTTATTGAAATAAACATTTTATAAGTGAAACTACATATTCTTGATTCCAATATCATGGCCTTAGGAATCTCTTTAGAAATATGAATTTTATAACCATCTATGCCAGTTATTTACATAGATGTTGTCTCCTCTTTTCAACTGTTTACCATTCAAAGCCCTTCATAACTAGCACTCCTCCTACCTTTCTAGTCTTCTTACACTTTACTGCCATGTATTCTTCAAAGTGACACTGACCTTCTAGTTTTCCATGAAGGAGACAATCCATTTCTAGGCTCTGGACATTTTCTCTGGCTATCCCTCATTCCTAGAATGCTCTCTCTGCTTGCTACTTACACAGCTCTCTTGAAGTCACAATTAAAAGACTATTTTCTCTAGCCCAGCTTTTTAAATTGTGGTTTGTGACTAGATATGGGATCTTGTAACAGAAAGTGGGGAGGTATTTTTGTTTTTGCTTTTTTTTTTTTGTTTTTGTTTTTTTTTTTTGCAAAATTATGATTTATTATCAGTCAGTGTTTAATTTGTATGCCTATTTTTATGCCTACATATCTGGAGTCATTTAAAAACTTCTCAGGTAAAAAGGGGTCTGGAGTGGAAAAATTTATGAAGTCCTGTTTAATAGGAAACCTTTACCAATCCCTTTAATTCTTTAATTAATTAATTAATTTCCCTCTCTTAATGATTTCATTATTATCCTGTACATAGTTTGCTTTGTATATATGTGTTTGTATATTTTTCCCTCCCTTAGAGTGTAAACTATTTGAGGGCAGGAACTGTTTCGCCATTTTATTTTTTTTTGGTCTCCCAATGCTTAGCATAGTGCCTGGCACATAGTAGGTCTTTAATAAATGTTTATGGGCTGATTGACTGTTTTCTAAATACAGTCTGCCATTATTCTTAGATATATCTGCCAAGGGATTCTGGGGATGCTCAATGGTTAGAACAGATTTCTCTGGCAAATGGAAAGTGTTTCTGTGCTACGATTAGGCAGCATTAGAAGTTATGAGATGAGAGGAAAAAACTCTTACAGATATATCCTCAAAGTGATAACTGTTTATAACTGAAGATGTTGTGAAATTTAAATGCTGCTCTTTGTAAAAACTGAAAAAAGTTCTTCACTGGTTTGAATGGAAATGCTCTTTGCTTTCTTTACTTTTTTCTTCAAAAAACTTAGAATAAAACAATATCTTTTTTTATTCTTAATGTAACCAATATAATATTATTTACATAATTCAATAGAGAGAATATTGGACATCTTGAGTTCTAATCCTACCTCAGGCATTTACAAGCTATATGACCCTAGTTAATCTCTTAACCTTTCTGTGTCTTGGTTTCCTCATCTATAAAATGAGGGCTATATGTATGTGTGTATGTATATCAGGTTAGTTTTCTTATTAGTGACATTTCTTTTTTAGACCAATATGTATAGGAGATAGAATAGGGAGGAAAAGTTTGGGAGAATCAGAAACACAAGCTTTCTTTAACCATTTAAAATTTTGCTTCCAATGATTGTTTTTCTTTTTTTTTCTTTTTCTTTTCTATGATAATCATCATATATGTATTTAAAATTTTGCTTCCAATGATTGTTTTTCTTTTTTTTCTTTTTCTTTTCTATGATAATCATCATATGTATACGAAAACCTATGCAACAGAATTGATTAAACCCAAGGTACAAAATAAATTGCAAAATAATGAGGAATAGTAATTGCCATTATAGAAGTTGTAGGAAGAATTCCTCCAGAAAATCAAGGAACAAAGAGATTAGGGAAATAGGTTTTTTTTTTTTTTCCTTTTTTCCCTTAAGTCACATCGTCTGTGATATAGTACAGAATATTTGTCAAATACATTGTTAGAATGGGCACTTAAAGCATATTGTACACTGGACTAATAAATGAGATTATATTAAAGAGTTTGGTTTATAATCTCGATATTAATACATGGTTGTCATTGAATTCTCATTCTTATTCTTCCTTATCCAACCTCCTCCCAAAAACCAAAACTAAACACAAAGTCAGACAAAGAAATAATACATGAAAAGTGCACAAATATGCACACTTTTAAAAGGTGATACTTCAAGCAGCTAGGTGGGGCAATAAATGGAGTATTGGCCTTACACTGAAGAAGGAAATGGGAAACCACTCTAGTATCTTTGTCAAGAAAATCCCATGGACAGTGTGGTTCACAAGGTCACAAGGAATCAGACATGACCAAACTACTAAACAAAGAGATAAGATAGGGACTCAAGCAATGGAAATCTTGAACATGAGGTTCTCTGAACTCTGAATCATGTGACAGAAGGGCCATGAGAAAATAAAATGATGATAGTGGAGATGAAGTCGGAGAGAGAATTGAACAAATGCAAGAATTGGAGAGAGGCCCTGGTGAACAACATACTTAGATTACCAGAACTCCTGTGCTGGAATGGAAGTGTTAGGAGAAGGTCAGTGCTAGTGATTCTGGTGAGGGAGACCTAAATAGAGCTTTGACAGCTGAAGAATTGAAGAGCCTCAATGTGGAAAGGTCCCAGTTTCAAAAGTTAGGACAGCAGTGGCTGTTTTCATTTTGTATAGACTATTTTAAGTGTCATATTAGTAAGCAGAGATATGCTTGAACTTTCATTTGTTATGAAAATGTTTCAGTGAGATTTGTTTCTTCCACAGTTTTTGCTTGCTTAGCAAAGTTGCAAAGTGGTACTGCTAATCTAAAACAAATCCTATTTTTTCTATAGCAACATTTCCAGTATAAGAATAACTAGTTTAAAATGTATAATTTTCTATGAGTATAAACATAAAGAATTTAACTTAATGTATATGTGTGTGTGTGTGTGTGTGTGTGTGTGTGTGTGTATTTTTTACCAGTAGCATTAAAATGTCTCTTGCAGTTCCTTTTCAATTAGGAAAGCCAAATACATTTGAGTATACATGAGTAACTTATTTTACCACGGAAATTTTACAATTTTTGCATCTTCAAGCTCCTTCATTTTTCCTAAGGTGGCTATTTTACTTTTTGTTACCTTCAGCAGAAGGGCTTTCTACATTAAAGAAGCAATAGCATTTTAAACTGTTTTTTAGGATTGTATTTTAGGCCTGCATAGGAGGAAAAGTTGGCACCAGTGTCCAAAATGCATTTTTTCTATTATACTTAGGCTTTATTTTCTCTGCTACCATGGAAATTGAGAGTTGAAGTGTTTCTTTGTCTTTTAAATTAGATAGCTTTACTATTTTCCTGTAGAAAGCTTTGTCCTGATAGTAGGAGCTGATGATGTCATTATCTCTTTGTGAGGGTTAGTAGATTGCTATTTCACTTGTGAAAATGGCCTTTTGCTTTCCAACTAGTATACCATTAACATAGCCTGTCCCTGTTTGCAACCCAGCAATGGCACTTCACAGGCAGTATAGCATCATGAATCTAATTCTTTGTTGACCTGGCTACTGTGATTTTCCTAGTACTATGCCCCACTGCTTAGAATTATACTGTTTTTTAGTCTGTAGTTTGTTTTTCTCGTTGTTCTAGATCTTTGATTTCACTGGGTTTGGGGAAGTACCAGTGAACAAATTGTCTCCCAAATGTAGACATGTAACCTTGTTATGTTTCTTCTGTCTTGCTCCTGGTCTTTCTGCTGAAGCTTGTCTTTCCCATTAGAGCTGAGTTATAGAGGATATCCCATATTCAAGGGGACTGTGGTTCTTGGATCTCACTGTTGAGTCACTTTATTATGTATTATTACACATATATTATATGTGAGTCACATTATAGTGTGAGTCACACACGGGGCACTGACAGGAACCACTCCAAAATATCTGAGGTAAAATCACATCTTATGAATGAATATGAAAGCATTTATAATGTCTTTACTATGTGCAAAGTGCTTTTCTAAGCACTAGAGAATAAAAAAGTAAAATAGCCCCTACCTCAAGGAGCTCACATTCTAATAAGGGAAACTCACATATATACATGGGATCAGCTGAAGCGTCAACAGGACCAAACTATTTCCTTAGGGTACTTCAAATTTATTGCCTGATGCTACTCATTCACATCATACTGTATGACTCTACCTATAGTGATATACCCTATTTGTAGCAGGTGTTTGGGGGGAAGGTAATGTTCTATTGTTATATATGAAAATTTATGTTGTTTTCCTGAAGGTGGACCTGGACTTTAGTGAATCATGCCCCTGGAGGAAGGGGTCATAAAGCATGATTTAGCCATATGAGAAATAGAAGCAGTTTGAGCCAGAAATTAGCTGGAGGACAGACATCTGATATTCAATGACTTTAGGATGAGTCTGTAATCTGAATGTCACCCATGAGATGAGAACCAAGTGAACCTTGTTGATGCTGGCAGGAAAAACAAATAAGTCAGTTTGGGACAATACCCTGTGATGGGAATAACATGAGGAAGTCAGTCTCAGAGGAGAGAATAAAGGCAGAATTATTTTGTAGAGAGGGCATATTTAGGTGACACCGTGGTTAGAGCACTGTACTGGGAATCAAAAACATCAGAGTTCAAATCAATCCTCAATCACTTGCTACCTGGGTGACTTTACATAAGTCACTGAACCCTATTTACCTTAGTTTTCTCATCTGAAAAATGAGCTGGAGAAGGAAATGGCTAACTACTTCAGTATTGTTGCCAAGAAAACCCCAAATGGCATCACAAAAAGTCACTTGTGACAACAGTAACAAAATAAATAACTGGCCTTGAGGTCCCAGGAATCTGGGCTTCTATAGAATAAAGAACCTAGATGCCAAGGATAGAGCCAGATATTCCAGGTCAACTAGGAGATATGATTTATACAGACCAATTAGGGCAGAGAATATGAGTGAAGAGGAAGGAGTGTGGTTGTGGGAGAGAATGCACATGTTGAGGGACTAGGAGGATGATCCAGATGGCTGCAAGTTAAAAAGAGAAAGCTTCTGAGGACATGAAGGAAAGGCTTTTTTCATCTAGGGAGTGGGGGGGCAGGGTATTTATTTATACAAAATGAGACAGTCTATGTCAAAGGAGGTACTGAATGAATACTGATACATCTACATGCTGTATTTCTCTAAGTCCATTCATGATGCCATACTACCTTTTTATTTCCTTTCAATGCCTTTTGTCCTGTTTCTCCTAGACAATGTTGTCAGGAAAAGCTGATAGGATTCAAAACAAACTAAAAACCCACCAGTAAGCAAGAGAAGCACTTAAATATAAAAAATCAAGAAGTGTGTGGGGCTGGAAGTATCCAGGGAATAAAAGGAATATGATGTTTTGCATGGAATAAATAGGTAAAACATTCTCCACTCTTCACCTCATGGATTTATGTTAATTCAAATAATGCAAATATAATCTCATACATTATTGAATTTTGAAATTGAGGTTTAAAGAATCTGGGCACTTTCACATTCTCTTGAAGAATGGGTATATGCGTTTACAAGACACAAATATGCCAAAGACATATATATGGATCCTTTTCCAAATACTCAAAGGAGGCTTGACATGTGTAGAAAAATTTCCTTCAACCCCTCTACTTAGGAGCAGACATTAATCGAAAACTTTGAGAGACCCCCAGTCTAATTTTACTACACTCCAGAGATTAGACTCTGACAACTCTGCCCCTGCTAGGATCTCCAGTTCCTTAGGAATATGTGTATTTGTCAGAGGATGCTCAGCAGCCAGAAGTGTGGCTCTCAGATTCTTAAAATAAAAACATGGGGTGGGTTGGGGGTAGAGGGAATAACTTCTTTTCCTTTTGAGGAGTATGATCTTTGCCATCTCACGACTCACTGAAATAGCACAAAAAAGGAACATTATTTGGCAGAAGGAAACATCTAGGGAATGTGTGTACACATGCGCTTCTCCCTTTCCCTACTTTGTTTGAGAGGCAGCCTGGTTGAGGGAAGTGGTAGCATTTTTAAACGAATACTTAAAATTTAAAAAACTTTAATTAGTCCATGTGAATTTATGGTTATTCTTTCATTTGGGACCTTTCTAGCTGCAGGGTCCATATGTTCTGAAAGCTGATAGGAGTAATGAGTTGGCTGGATAAAGCCTATTCTACTTCCCCTACTTTATCCCTCCCCCTTCCACTGGAGACTTTTTGAATTTTAAAATAGATGATCTTGATTAAACTAGTTTAGACTATGTTAATGATACTGTAATTATCATTTGTCTTTACCTTGTGTGCTAATGATTAAAGCAAACATTTAATAATTGTGGGGTGGTAAATATACTTTAAATTCTAAGCCATAAAAAGATTTCCATTAGCAAGAATGTTTTTGTATATGATTAAATTATTCATTGGCTATTCCAGAACCTGATTTTGCCATCAGACATAAGTGGGAGTTTGGAGAATACCAACAACTACGAAAGCCAACATACTAGAATCATTTGAGTTGTTCTTCACTTTCACAGAGAATTCTGGGTTTCTTCGTTGTCAGATTTTGATTAAAAATCATTTCACAAATGGAATGATTCCTTAAAGGCATCATTCAGTCACATTTTACAATGAGAAAAGAGCATTGCATTTGGAAGCAGGAGGACCTGGGTTCACACAAGTTTTGTAACCTATGTAATCTTGAACAAACCATTGATTAATTTCTCTAGGCCTTGATGCCTATTAGTAAAATGAAGGATTTAGACTAGAAAATTCCTCTGATCTCTTCTGATTATGAATCTTGAAAATATGATTAAGTTATGATGGGGCATGCCAAAATGATTACTATTAGATGGTAGGCTCAGGTTCATAAAAGAATTTATCTTGGTCAACTTTGTTCATGGGTTAATCTTATAGGTTTTGTTTTAATATGATTTCCTTTAAGTATATATAGATTTCTTCATATATTTGAAAGGCTTCTTGTGCACCTATAACATCTTGCCTTTCTTTCACTCCCACTCAAGCACTTATCCTAGCGTTGTGACCACACCTACCACACCCTTGGCTCAGGGTTAGGGAAGTCCTGGGACTCTCCTTGGCCAATTTCCCATCTAGAGGGAGGTTTCCAACTAGAACAATATAAGGAAATACACACACACACACACACACACACACACACACACACACACACACATTCCTTTCTTCCAATAAAAGATATAAACATATCAATGCATAGACAAGGAAATAATTGTGTTAATGCATAACTTTAATTATATACATGCTTAGAGTCACACACAGAAATCACAGGAATATGATACCATCAACATACTAGAACTTCTGAAGAGCTGTATTAACAATATCAACTTATAGGAATAATTATTGATGATAGTTTACATTCAAGTAAATAAAAAATTTTTATATACAGGATTCAATCAATCAGGTCAACAGGGTGAGATAGGTTGTGCAAGCAAGAAAAGCTTCATGGGAAAATGAGAAGAATATTAGATTTGGATTTAGAATTAGATTTGTCAGCCTAATTATCATTTACTAATTATGGTCTTAGATAAGTCATTTAACTTCTACTTTCAGGTTCCTTATCAGTAGAATGAGGGTATTAGATTAGCTTATCTCTAAGGTTCCTTCCAAGAATAGATAATTCTAGCTTGTTATACCTGTTTTTATAGATGAGAAAACTGAGATCCAACAAAGCTCATTACTTTGCCACAATCACACTTCCACAAGTGGTGGAACTGAACTTTGAAGACAGTTTTTTTTAATATCAGTCTCACTGTCATTACTAGAATCATACCTCTATAGAAATGCAATGGTGTGAAATTTGCAATATACCATACATATTGTAAATCCTGTAGAGAAGAAAAAGCAATTTTTTTTGTAACAGTCAGTTGGAAATTTCAGTTGAATATTCCTTAATTCAGTTATTTTATTTTTAAATTTAATTCAATTTCATTTTCAGTTCCAAATTCTACCCCATTCTCCCATTCAGAAAGCAAGAAAAGTAAACCCATTACAAACAGGCAAAACAAACATTAGCCATGAACAAAACTAGAAAGAAAGAAGAGAATCAAAAAGAAGAGGAAAGAAAGAAAGAAGAAAAGAAAAGAGACATTTTAATTTGCCTTCTGAATCAATCACTTTATCTGGAGGTAGATAGCAAGTTTCCTGACCCTATTAGAAAGTTAATCATAAAAAAAAAACACTTCCATAAACACATTTCGCAAAATGATATTTCAGACCCTTTCAGGCCATTTTATAATGACCATTTTAAGTAATTTACAATGAAAGGCAAGAGAATAGAAAGGCAAAAGGAATAGAAAGAAGGGAAAAGAACATGAGCTTACTTCATCCCATATAAATTGTACTAGAGGCACGTGGAAAAAATTATTAAGTTTGTCACAAGCACACAGTAGATCTGTTAGTGTAAAAATACCTCTTGTGCCAAATACTAATCATCTTTTATCTTTTCCTCTTTGTTCCCGAAGTCCAAATTTTCTATTATTACCTGGCTTATTTTTTAATCATATTTTAAAAAAAACACATCAATGTTTTCACCAATAGTTCTTTAGCTTAAACGATATTATTTATAAATGTTTGAGTTTAACATAATTTCCCTTCATTTTACTGTCATTCTAGACCATTAAAATACAAATTCAGTTTCTCTACTTTATAAAATTTTTATCATGAAAAGCTGCTGTTGAACATGACTTATCTATTTTTTCTTAAACAAATTTGAGCTGGCTTTATAGTATGTGCAACAATGACATTTTCATGAATTAAAAATATTAGCATTTGTGTTGAGACATAAAACACATTGATGTAGAATGCTGCAGAAATTTACAAAATAACATTGTTGTATAAATTGCCATTAAATTATTTTAATTCAATTCAATTAAATAAATATTTGTTAATAGTTTATTATAAGCTAGGTGCTAATTATAATACAAGTTTTCAATTAAATATGGTGTTCTTCCCTATGAAGTCTATAGTCAAGTAAGGACATAACAAATATTCATGTAACTATTAAATAGAAACTTAAATAACTACAAATAGAGTATTAAATTTAACAAATATTTGGAGAATGTGTAAAACAAAGGCTAATAAGGCTAAGAATTAAACCTTTTTAGGATACTTAACAGAGTGAAATTGAAAACATATGATACTGAATTGATTATTTCTATCTCTTATTCCATATGTGATCTTTAAATTTAGAAAGGAAAAAAATTATGTTTTATGTAATTTTCTAAATTGCAAATTATATAATTTTGCATATGCTTTTGTTTTTTAATTGTTTATATATGTATAAATATGTACACACACACACACACACACACACACACACACACACACACATATATACAGAGAAAGAGAGAGAGAGAGAACTAAATCAGATCTTCAAGTTTATCTATAAATCTACAATATATTTGTTTCACAGAAAGGAGCCATGTAAGAGTTTCACTGAAATCATTCTACTATGATCAAAATAGACATAGGTCAGTTGCAGGTATTTTTAAACTTTTTTTGTCTGTCTTGGACCCTTTTTGGTAGAAGATGAAAACTGTGGATCTCTTCTCGGAATAATGTTTTTAAATAATTGAAGGAAATAATAAATTTTAGTTAGCTGTTGGTAAAAATGTCATTCTTTCCCCCATCCAAGTTCACAGACCTTCTAAATTCTATCTATGACCCTTTGGGAAGAGGGGCAACTGTGAATTGTACATTAAAATCCTTAATTAAATTCCATGGTTGGCAGTTGACAAAACATGATTAATTTAGATAATATGTGTACATACATGTACACACCTACATATCTTACAAATATTTTTATTGGTTATCTGTAGACTAAGTGGGTTTGTTGAATATATATATATATTCAACAAACCCACTTAGTCTACAGATTAGAAAACTATATTGTATGTATATTTTATATGTGTTGTATGTCATATATATGAATAAAAGCAAATTATCTGCAGGACATAGGCATAATTAGAAAACTATATTGTATGTATATTTTATATGTGTTGTATGTCATATATATGAATAAAAGCAAATTATCTGCAGGACATAGGCATATGTATTCATATGTATAAATTGCTCAGATTTTTTTGTTAATTGTCACCATGGCTATAGATCTTGATAGAAGGATATTAGTGAATATGTTGTATGATTCCTTTGTAGACCATACATGTATTATAGATAGATTTAAAGTTCTGGCTTTTATATTTTCTTTGGACACACATTGTTCTTTTCTTTTAACGTACTAAGTGAAAATTTAATGATAATTTAAACCAGTGTTTTCATTTTTAAAAACAAGGATCACATGAAAGTAATTTAAGTGATATTTTGTATTTGCTTCTCTGTGTACAGATTATTTTTTCCAAGTAGAATGTAAACTCTCTGAGGACCAAGATTGTCTTATTTTTGTCTTTGTGCTCCTAGTGCCAAAGAGCAAATGATTGATTTATTTCTGTATTCTATTCCAAGATCCAAAAGATCTTGTTAGTATACATCCAAATAGACACACAATTAAAATAATTTATATAAGACTCTCCTATAACAGCTAATGGGAGAAGCCTTGATATTTATTGTTTAATTATCTGAAGCTTTTCAACTAAAGCAGATGAAAAGGCAGCCATTCAGAATTATCATATATTTGAAAATTATATAATGTCTAATTATATGCTTTCTCTGTAAGCTAACAATGGGATAATAACACATGCTTCATTACAAAATCCAGTACTAGTTAAGAAGGAAATTATGCTAAAGAATTTTGAAAGAAGCTCTTTGAATGAGAGAGATCTTGTATACTTCTTTGGAAAAGGCATAGTTGATTTCTAGACCTTATTTATTCAGGAAGGATTTTACCTAAGTGGTTAAGGTAATTTACCTGATAGGAATCATGAAGTCTTTGAACTGAAGATGTTTTATTACTGTGTTTTAATTACATATTGCTACTATTACCATTATTAATAAGTTTTATTGTACATGTACTCTGAATTTTTTTTTTTATATGTTGGGCACATTTGGAAATCTAATGAATAAATTAAATAAAAATAAATTAAATCCACTTTATGTTAAGTATTTTGAATTACTGTTAAGAGCAGAAGCTGTTAGTTAACATATCTTGACCAAATGATTTTGAATCTTTTTTTTCCCTAATGATAACAGGATTATTCAAATATCACTTTAAACACTTTATAAGATTAAATTTAGAGAAGTATTGGGCATAGTTTAAGAAACTCCTATGTCAAAACTTCCTTAATTTTAGAATCCATTGTTTTATTAGTTTTGTACCAAACAAGTTCAGTTTTCCAGTGACATTTACAAAGAGTGATGAGCCAATGTTTTTAGAGGTAGGAAAGTTCTTTAGGGACAATTTAATCCAGCAACCTCTATACTTTAGAAAACCATAGCTTAGAAGGGATAAAAGTAATCTGTCTTATGGGCCACTAGATAGATTAGTGGATGAAGAGACCAGGCCTAGGATCAGAAAGACCTGAGTTCAAATCTAACCTCAGATGGAAGCTGTGTGTCCCTGAGCAAGTTACTTAATCCTGTTTGTTTTAGTTTCTTTATCTCTAAAATGAGCTGGAGAAGAAAATGGCAAACCACTTATATATTTTTGCCAAGAAAACCCCAAATGAGATCACAAGAATTTGGACAAATGTGAAATACAATTGAACAACAAAAATAATTTGTCTATATTTGCATAGACAGTAAGCAATGGACTACTTCTGATTCCAATTCCAGTTTCTATTTCATTATCAAGGTCCCATAATAATCCCAACCTGTGTGTTCTCATGCTATCAAAATTTTAATGAAATGTTACTACAATCAGTAAAATATAATTCAATGTATTAAACATTCCAATAGACTTCTAATAAAACCAGGGCACTGCATTTAGGTAAACATTGGAGAAAAGACAAAATTCAGATTAAACAAGGTTCCAGTTCAGAAAGAGGGAATCGAGGGTTGAAACAGTGAATCAGAGGGATTTAATACATGTTATCTAATAAATGTATTAGTTACAAAACAAATGTATCTGGGAGTATGCATGCGCACATATGAGATAATATAGTAACTAACAAAGCTTTTGCCAGCAATTGTGAAGCAACATGGTAAAGTAAAATGGATGATGGGATAAAGAAGACCCAGATGCTGTACCAGGATCACAGAATCAGAGTTGGAAGGGACTTCAGAAGCCATCTCATGCTATCAGTGGTTCAACAACCTTTGTCTAAATTATTGAAAGGGAGACTGTCACCTTTAGAGGCAACCCATTTTCTTTTTGGAAAGAAGTTTTTCCTTATATTCAGCCTTTTTGCAATTCATACTCAATGTTCTTTAAGGGCAAGCTGAATAAGTCTATGCTCTCTTCTGTGTGGCACCCCTTTGTTGAAGGCAGTTGAAGGCAACTATCATGGAACCTCTAAACCTTTTCTTTTCCCTGCTAAACATTCCTAACATTCAACTGATACTTATATACCATGGTCTAGAGCAGGGGTCCTCAGACTTTTTAAATAGGGGGCCAGTTCACTGTGCCTCAGACTGTTGGAGGGCTGGACTATAGTAAAAACAAAAACTTTGTTTTGTGGGCCTTTAAATAAAGAAACTTCATAGCCCCTGGGTGAGGGGAATAATCATCATCAGGTGCTGTTTCTGACCCGCGGGCTGTAGTTTGAGGACCCCTGGACTCTAGAGATTCTTTAAATACTGGGGTGTTCCTCCATTGGATCCTTCCTAAAATGTATCACTAAAATTTAACATAAAACTTTATATGTGATAGAGTATGGTGGGCCATCACTTGTCCAGTTCCACTAGGTCATTATTCTTGCAGTATAACATACCATGTATCTTTCCCTATTTATAATAAAGTTGATTTTTTTACTTAAGAAAAATGAAATGCTTTGGAGTTATCCTTATTAAATGCTATATTATTTGTTTCATCACAGTGGTCTATCTATCTGAAATAGTTTTGGATCCTGACTGCTATTCAATATATTAAGTACTTCTAAATACTTTGTATAATTTGTACATTTGATAAGCATGCTAGTATCAAATCAATGACAAATATATTAAATAGATTCAAGGGCAAAATTCACCCTGGTTCATGCCCGATTCACCTCACTCTTGGGCCATTATAAGTTGGTATTTCTGCCACAAGCCTCTTTCCCCTCTATCCTCCATTCAGCTGATCTTCCTAAAGCACAGTTCTGGACCATGTCTAATGCAGTCCTCAAGAAACTCAGCAATTCCTTATCACCTCCAGGATCAAAAAAGATTCTTTAGCATTCAAAACCCCTTGAAGCTTAGAATTCTTACATTCTCATTTCTGCCTTCCTGGCTTCCTTTCATTCAGGAATGATTTTTAAAAATAGAAACTCTTTTTCAGGTTCCCCTTAATGTCAATGCCTTCTGTTGATTATCTGCAATTTGTCTTGTTTATAGCATGTTTGTAAACATTTCTTTGTATATTGTCTCCTTTAAGAGACTGAGCTTCTTTAAGACTGGTATTATTTGTATCTCCAGTGCCTGACACAAATAGACAGTTAATAAGGATTTTTTAAAAACTTATTAACTTACAAATGCTAAAGAGAGATGCTAAGTTGACTCTATGCCATTAAAGAATATTCTTTAGGATTGATCTCTTCTTAATTTTATCAACTATTTATGAGAATAACATGAGTTTGGTTTGTTGGAATCATATTTAAACTATATACCTATGATTCCAACTATTTTATCAGTTTAATACCTTTGTCAAAAGAAAAAAAAAAAAAGAGAGACAATGAAGTTAGTTTGCCATAGCAGATCTTGGTAAAATTATAGTAATTCTTTATGATCACTGCTGGATGTTCATTGATCTTAATTTTAAAAAAAATTCTCAAATTTTACCCAATGATTGAAATCAAATTCAATGGCCTTTAAACTTGCAAACTCTATTGTCTTCCTCCCTTTTGAAATAAAGAAACATTTGTTCTGTAGTCCTGTAGAAACTATCCTTTTCTATATGATCTTTTATATGGTAAAGCAGAAATAATGGCTTAATTATTAAGTCCTCTGATTCTCTCTCTCCCTTTTCCCTCCATCACTGAGTTTCCTGGGATATAGTTCAATTTGGGCCTATTGACTAAAATTTGTCAAGGAATAATTAAGTATTCTCTTATCTTGGTTATCAATTCTCAGTTTTCTCCTGTCTCTTTTCAGTTCAAATATCTTTGTCCAATTCAAACTTTTTCCATCATGCTACAATCTTCCCATCCTAACCCAACTATTAGTTTACATGACTTCTGTGATATTGAGAAAATCCATTAACCTCTCTAAGCACTTTATTCATTTGGAGGTTGGATTAACCAATCTCTAAGATAGTTTCTGTCTTTTAAAATTGTGTGATATTTCTGGGCAGTTACATTTTCTTGAGAGAGAATGTACAAGGATAGGTAGAAAATTAGACATGGAATTTATCAGTCCTCTCTCTGACACATGCTGCCTATGAAATAATGAGCAAGTCACTTAATCTCTCAATGATCCAAACATCTTTTTAGTATTGTTCAAGTACAAAGGAGTTGCTGATTTGTAACTTTTTATCCAGATTTCAGTTGAAATCTTCATTGCTGAATGGTGTACCCATAGAGATAAACAATCCCTTAAATATTGAAATATCAAATATCCATTTATATTTAAAACATTTATTTGCTATCATATAAATAGTCCAATATGAATTATGTGACCTATTTGCTGGATTTCAAATTTACTAATCCACTTAAAGTCCATGGAAATTTTTTTTTTTTAATTCTTCCCTTTACATAACAAACTCTCCTTGGTCACACATTTTCTTCCTCCCTTTTTCTAGACCTCTTTGACTCACATAAGTCTGACAAGGGAAACTGTAGTGATGGTATCTGAGAGTCCTTGGAACTCAATAAAGAACAAGAATCAGAGAGTAAAAGAAGGAAAGATTGTAAAATAGTTATTACAACATACTTGATCTTGGGAACACTTTTCAACTGCAATGGAAGTTAGTGTAGAGTTTGATTCTTTCTGATAAACGAAACTGTATTCCTCTCCCTTTTGAGAAGAGTGGTAAAAGAAGAATCACAAATTTAGACATACATACATATATACATGTATACACACACACATACTTATTTCCTTTCTGTTAGTAAAAATTATGAAGGAATTGGGCACTAATATGCCTGTTTTTGATGCTTCAACATTTGTCATTTTCCTCTTGTTTTCTTAGTAGGCTTGGTGAGGTAGATACTTATTACATTAAATCACAAAATTTAAAGCTTGAAAGGATATTATAGTTTCTGATCTTTAAATATTTGAGTAGTGATTATGTGAAGAAGAAAAGTAGGAATACCTAGAGGAAGTAGAAAAATAGAAGCATTCTGATTCTGTACAATGAAAGGCTTTCTGACAACTGTTTATAAGTAGGATGAGATGCCTCAGAAGGTAGCCTCTATTTACATAAAACTTATAGGTTTGCTGAAAAACTTTCTTCACATATTCTGGTGAGTTAGTGGTGTGCATATTATTCCCATTTTGCAGATAAAGGGATTAAGTGAGAGATAGTAGGATTTTCTTAGGATTATGCAATGCGTCAGTGTTGCATTGACTGTATTGGATAAGTGACTCCAAGGCAGCATTGATCTAGTGATGTTTATAGTGGGCTGGGGAGTGGTTGTTTGGATGGGGGGAGTGTTCTCAGGACCCACTTAAAGTTAATTCTGTATTATCATTTTCTCCATCACATTAAAAAAAATCTAGACAATCAACACAACACTACATCAAACTCTGCTCAGGTATAAATGGCACATTGCAAATTGCATATTTTCCTGAGAATCTATATAGTTCTTCCAGCTCTTTCAAGCCCAGTGTCACTGGAGTTGCCATTGAAATAAGCTTGGATAACCATTCATCAAGAATGATGTACAAGGGATTTCTCTTTATTTATTGTTTGAAATAGTTGCTGATAGCTGATACCAATATTGAAATTGTGTGATTTGAGAATAGAAGTTACAAAGATTTTGCTTCTTTCATAATTTCAGCAAAATAAATAATTATAATTGCATTCATTTTGAAAGCGTATGCCATTTTCTCAGTCTTGATTAGTCTTATAGGTAAGTCAGAGGAGTCCAAATAATAAGTTGAGAGTACTATCTATTCCTATTTTTGGTGTCTAGTATCACACTAGACACAGGGTACTATGTCATTTAAGAGTAGAACCAACATTTCAAGAATGAAGGACAAAGACCCCTGGCTGTCTGCAGGTTCAATTTGGAATGACTCCACACAAACCTTTCTAAACTTGTCTCAGGATAGTACTATTTAAGAAAATTTAAAAAATGTATTCTATCATTTTCTTGCTTTTATATATACTAGTATTATGAATAAAGAGGAGGAGGAGAAAGAGGAGGTGGATTTGGAGAAAGAGAAGATAAGGACAAGAAGCATCTTAGAGCCAAAAACAAAATAAGACTTCAAACATTACATTAGTATAGACCAGGACTTCTTGATCTTTTTGCACTTGAGACCCTTTTTCACCTTTTACATGACCATAGATCTATAGGTATATAAAATTGGCATATGAATCAAACATTTACTGATAATAAATCATAATTTCACAGTCCTAAAATTCAGTTTCAAGACCTCATATAGGGTCATGAACCCCATTTTAAGAAGCTGGAATATAGATTAACCCAGGGGTGTGTTGGTAAATGTTTAGCAACTGGCTCTCTGAAAATGTCATATTTTAAGTTTATTCTGCATTCTTCACATTTTCTCCATCACTTTCTTTAGCTTAGGCAATCAACAAATCAAGGCTTGATTTGTAAAGTTTGCTGATTGCTGAGGTGTAAATATTCACACTGAAAATTTAACAATGAGAGCTGGTGAATACTACCTCCCATACACCTTGAACTACACTGAATAACCAAGATTGGTCACTGACTAAGCAAAGTCTTGAATCAAGGATTCTGTTAAAAGTGTTTTTCTTCAAACATTAGAAAGTTTAATTTTTTAAAAAAAAATTAGTATTCTTGTTTTCTGAGAAATGTTTGCATTTTTTCTCTCAATCCATTTTTACTAACTAGTTTAAAAAAAATCTGCATATTTGAATGCCAGCTGAGAAGTTAAGATTGCTTTAAGCAGCCTTCCCCAGATGTCTCAATTTTGACTTAGACCAAAGTGTCAGAGTCTCAGTGATTGCACTCAGCATTATGAGGTGTATAGTTGAATTTTTTTTACAGACTTGCACACTGCAACGAGGAACACAGAATAGCTCAAAACAACAACAAAAAAAGATGATGGAAAGGATTTTTTTTTTTTTAAAGCAGCAGATCTTATTTTTATTTACGGAGGAAGTTTTAGATTTTGATTTGACTGGCAAATGCACTTTGGTTTGATTGCAAGGCATGTACTTCATTGATTTTTGTCTGAAAAAGACACAGCTGAACAGTGTGCAGAAGGGAATCTCTTCCTTGAAGCATATCATTCCAAACTTAACCAGCTTTTTTTCTCAGAAAATGTCTGCAGCTTCTGCATTAGAACTTTCAGGAACCATCAAAATTACATTTGAGTATCTCTTCAGTATAACAGACTTTGCTGTTAAAGCAACCCCAAATTTGATTTTTAAAAAGAAAAAAAGGGTACTCTGATAAAGTCCTGGTCATAAGGACAATTAATCAGCTCTAGGGCAGCTGTTTCCTGACATTTCTGCAAATTGTTGTGGAAAAATTAATGAAAGCTAGATCAGTAATGGTTTCAAGCTTGGCTAGTGGAAAGTATGACAATGTTTCCATCAGCAATTAAGTTAGGCTGCCTTTTTTTTTTTTTTTTCTATAGGGGAAGTGGTATGATGTGTGTTCTCCACAGGAAATAGAAAACACCAGCTGAACCGTGTAGTAGAACAGGTATGGAGTTATGCCTTCATAGTATTCCTGTGTGGCCCCTAAGTAAACTGGTGCCCCTAGTTCAGCCTTTGCTATTTAAAAAAAAAAAAAAGAAGAAGCATTTTTTCAAATTCATACTGAGGAATCATTCATTTCAGAAGAGTAGGATGTTTCAATGTTTACTTAAAATTTCTCTTTGGTTTTAGACTCAAACAATATTAAGCTAAACTTTGGGAACCGGAAAATGGAATTTATGACAAACAGAAAGTGAAACTGATTTACCTAATTTTACTGTTCCAACTGAAGGTAGTAAAGAACAGACTCAGTTCACATCCTGTGTAACCCTATGGGATTTTCCCCAGTATTAGTTAAAAATTTTCCCATAGGGTCACACAGGATGTGAATTAAAGTAAACACATAGCATGCTCCACGAAAAGGAAATTAGCTTTCTAAATGATCCTTTCATTGTTAACATCCTGAGCCTGTTATCAGTAACATGGGAAAGGATCTCTTTAATGCCTACCAAGTTGTTGCATTATTAGTATAATGAAAATTTCATGAATGAAGTTATAGAGCTATGAATTTATTTTTCTATTTGAAAGGCAGAGAGGAAACACAATAAAACTCCCTTTACATTTTTTTTTTTTTTTTTTTTTTGGTAAACAAAGTACGAATACAAGTAACTTACATTAAGAGAAAACATTTTAGTGTGGAAATGGAAAATATTAGTCCTATCATAAATGGGACAGGAAAAAATACTTTCTTAACATGGACTAGGAGTGCAAATTCATCTTGAGAAGCATTTCTATTGATTTCTCAGGGAAAAGGCCAATACTTCTCTCAGAGGAACCCTTTGTCCTTAAACTAGATACTTCTGTGATCACAAATGAGCTTTTATGAGAAGAGATTTCTAAAAAGTGTATATATTTGTATTTGTTATAGTAATTTATTAATGATCAGACAACTATGAAAAAAACTATAAGTTACAGAAAATATTTAGCTTTGCATAGGTAAAAGAAAGTTCCTCACTGGAAGATCTCTATACTGATGAAATCACAGGTCTGGGAAAAATTAAAATCAAAACAACAACAAAAATGTGAATGCTGCAAATATAAATGTTAATTTTAAGTGATTAATAAATAATATTAGATGATTACTAAAAGTTATTAGCTGAAATTTAAGTTTCTAAAGAGTTGGTGCTTAAATTTTTCTCTATTTTTTCAGTCTTAAAAGTAAAAATATATATATAACTTGAAGAAAGTTCATTCTATCATTATATTTTCATAAAATGCTCTTCTGAACCTAGTAATTTGTTGAGTACCATACAAAGCAAGTTAAACAGGAACGTCCCCTGCTTTCAAGGAGCTATTCATCTTATACACACATCATCAATGTAAATAAATATATCAGATCATCACATATTCTTGCAGCTGTGCAAACATGCTACAAACATACCAAATAAAAATTTTATATCAAACATCATTTTCCCAGTATTCTCTCCTCTCCCTCCTCCCCCCAAATAATCTCTAGTAAACAGCTAGGTACTTTCATCTATTAGTCCTTTGGGCTACTAGGTGAAGGTGTGTATTGCATGTATTGAGCAAGGGACACTTGAAAGTAGAGGTTGTATAATTGGTTGATAGAGAACTTGGCCTGATTTGACTGGGAGAAATATAGAAAGGGAGTTAGAGAATAACATTTTCCTCTTTAAATGAAGAAAATTAAATAATTTCTGGTGATTTAATGACCTTCTTTGAGTTATTTTAGGCCCAATCTGCAGAGCAATAGGAAGTAATTGCAGGATGTATAAGTAGAGAAATATGGTCCAAGTATGGATGAATTTGACCTTAATAGAAGCATCAGTATCTATCTACATGAAAGATTCAGTGGAATACAAGTGAAGAGAAATTAGCCAAAGTGAAATGGAAAATTGGGAGATTGAGTTAAAATTAAGACTGGTTCTTTAATATAGAAGAGATTCACTTGAGATAAAAACAGGAAAAATGACAGGATTGGATGCTTGTAGCAAAAGATGATAAGAATTAAATACAACTAAGTTTTCTGTAATGGGTCAGTGAATATTTATTACTATTTAGAATATTCATAGCATCTAATTCTAGATACTAAGGATACAAAATCCTGAAGTTCCTTTTCCTTGACTCCTATAATCTTTGTTCTCAATTATAATCCATTTGTAATCCACCATTGTAACATAAGAAGTTATAGATGAAAAGTAAGAGAATGATTTACTTTTTGAAATTCAAATTTACTTTTTTAATTGTATTTTTTGAGCAGCATGAGACTCTGAACACCATCACAATGTCCAATCTATTATTATCCATTAATTCATTTGTTGTCATTGTTATTTGTCCTTCCTTCTCAAAGAGAACCAATGACTTTAGCAAGGGTGATATCGTGACTTGCAAATGAATTGGATTTAAATGAGGCAGGATTGCTCAGAATCATCAGTCTCATTCTCTCCTTCAGAGTAATCTGAATCCAGGAGCAAGATATAGGACAGTACTGCTGGAGATGACCACAGATACATTGGGAGATCTTTTTTTGTATGATGCTTTATGGATTACAGTGAGGTGCTTCACAAATGTCCTGTGGGGTAGCAGTGCAAGTATTCTCTCCATCTTTCAGATGAGGAAAATGTAATGTAGAAAGGCTAAGTGAATTGTCCAGTCATGGAACTAGTGTCAGTACTAGAAACTCAGATCTTGGTTTTATAACTTTGGAATCCAGTGCTTCTTTCATTATGTGATGTTAATTAAAGGAGCACAAAACAAAGGGAGAGAACTAAAAGAGGTTTGTTGGCTTGCATGACTTAGGGAGAAAAGTTCATTTTAACATGAAGAGCTTATCCTAGTTAGAGAATCTGATTCAGGGAACCAGTCAGAGAAGAGGTGAAATAAGAATGCAAAAAGCTTCCCTTGAGTCCAGGTTGTACATATATCTAAGGAAGGAAGGAAGGAATGATTCAAGCCTAAGATTGTAAAGGAAATAGTTTTGGGACTTAGGGAAGAAAATTTCCTAATTAGAATTACAGTTTGCAGGATTTGAATACAAATCTAGTCTCAGATACTAGCTGTGTGACTCAGGGCAAGTTATTTAACCTGTTAGATTTCCTAAATTATAAAATGGAGATTATAATAGCATTTATTTTTTAGCATTATTGTGGTGATAAAATGAGATAATTATAAAGTGATTAATACAGTGTCTGGCACATGATAGGTGCTTAATAAATACTTATTTCCCTCTCTCCTTCTCTTCTTCCCTTCCTTCCTCTTTCCCTTATTCCTCCCTCCTTCCATCTTTCCTTCGTTTCTTTATTCCTTTCTTTTTTCCTACCTACCTTCTTTGCTACTTCCTTCCCTATCTCCCTCCCTTCCTTTCTTCTTTCCTAGCTATTTTCTTCTCTTCCTCACTCTTTCTCAACCTTCCTTCCTTCCTTTCTTTTTTCTTTCTTTTTTTCCTTTCTTCCCTCCCTTTCTCTATCCCTCCCTCCCTCCATGTTTAAAAGGATGGTACAAAGATTGACTGAGCATAAGGGCTGCATTAGAGAGGAATCCGCAAGGTCCTAGATTTCCTTATGCTTTATTGGAATTGGAGAGGGTCAACACTGATGAAGTCACATGACTATGCTCATTAACTCTATTACAAATGTGTTATAAGTGGTACAATGGATAGAGTGTCAGATCTGGAGTCAGGAAGACTTGCCATCAAATTCAGCCTTAGAAATGTACTACCTCTGCGATCCTAGGCAAGTGTCACTTAACCCTTTTGTTCATTTTCCTCATGTATAAAATCAGCTGGAGAAAGAAATGGCAAGCACTCCAGTGTCTTTGCCAAGAAAACTCCAAATAGGGTCACAAACAATCAGACGTGACTGAAATGACTGAGCAATAATAACAACAATCTCAATTGGATCTTCATTGCTACATGCTAATTCTTATACTCTTTCTTGATTGCCTCTTTCTTCCCACTCACCATAGCATCTGTTACACACTTCTTTTCTCCTCAAGTAACCCCTCACGCCTCCCCCCAGCCGAGGACCTTGCCTCATAATCTACGGAAAAAAACGCAAAGCCATCTGTCATGAGTTAAAATCCCTTCCACAGGAAGCCTTTCCCAATCCTCTTGATTCTAGTACTTTCCCTCTGTTGATTATTTTCTTTTTATCCTGTGTATAACTTGTTTGTACATAGTTGTTTTCATTTGTTTCCCCCATTAGATCGTGAGCTCCTTGAGGGCAGGGACTGGCTTTTGACTTTCTTTGATTCCCATCCCTTAACACAGTGCCTGGCAAATAGTAAGTGCTCCTTAAATGTTCATTGACTACTTGATTTCAATCTGCCAATCAATTCACATGCATTTATTAAGTTTCACTATCTGCCAGTAACTGTGATATATGCATCATAGATATTAACATGAAATCATCCCATTCATTATCTGGGAACTTCTTCCTTCAACAGTCCTCTTAGTCTCCTAATATTTTAATTTTTCCATATTCTTTGTTTCTTTTCCCTATTATTTATAACAATTTCCAGTTAATACTTATTCTTAAAAAACCTTCACTTGATCCTACCATCTCCTCAAGTTATGTTTCTAGATGTCTGTTTCACAGCCAAACTACTAGGGGGGAAAGGAAGTCTACATTTGTTGCCTCTATTTTTGCATCTTTCACTCACTTTCCAGTCCCTTGTAATTCTCCAGTTGTCCACATATCATTCAATTGAAACTGCTCTCTCTGAGGCTATCAGTGAACTCTTAATTGCCAAATCCATATCCAGTGTCTGTAATGTATTCCTTCTGTGATGCATAAATATTTGCCTCTGTTTTAGATAATCCCTAATTTCTTTCCAAATTCTGCTCAAATGCCACTTCCTATAGGAAGTCTCTATTGATCTTCTAGGTTGCTAGTGCTCTCTTTCCCTTTTTTGTGTTTCATATTTAATTTTCTTTGTAAAGACTATTTCTTCTCAGCAGAACATAAGCTTCTTGTAGACAGGGACTGTTATATTTTATTCTATTTCCAGCACCAACCATACTTCCTGGTACATAGTAAACTCTTAACAAAGACTTTTGAAAGGATGAATTCATGAATCACAGTTCTGACTAGATAATTCTAAGGCACTGATGATGCAAAAGAATAAATATTAAGGCCCAGAATAAGAAAGAGAAATTAAAGAAGTGGGGAGCTAATGAGAATGGCATATGGCCTCAGGACTTTTGGAAACTGTGATCTTTTAATGGTTTCATATATCCCTCCTTTCCATAGCTAACATCATCATCCTCATTCATGATTTACTCTGTAGTGGATTTGTTGTTAATAAATTCCTTTTAAAACCATTAAAATTATTGCTGTGCCATTATCAGGGATTAAGGAGGGGTGAGAAAAAGGAAGCTGCATTGTTCTTCCCTCTATAGGTCATCTGAAGACTAGGGCAATCCAGAATGCTACAGAAATAGATGACAACAAATCCTGAAGGCAGTGCTAGTGAGATAGAAAGTTTGTAAGGAAAAATAATGGGATCTCAAGGGGGGACAAAACCTATAATGCCATATACCCTATCAGTTTTGATGGAATCAACCTCAGTAAGATTCAGTTTAAAACTAGGATAATATAGTTTAATAAGTCTATTTCATAAAATTGTGTGCTTATGAAACGACTATGTTTAGTATTTTAAAATAAGGTCAAAAAGGTTGTAGTTCAATTTAAGAGGACCAGAGATAGTCTTGCAAATATGGCTTTTATTCATGGAGAGTGACTAAATAGAATAAAGTAATATAGTAGAGTTGTATACAAAGAAAAACAAATCATGAAATCTATTTTAACTGTTGAGATACTCTTAAAAACATTGTTAATGTTCATCTATATGGTTACTGTTGCCTCACCAAGATAGTTTATTGTCAGGAACTACTGACACACATGCAACTCTGGTATTTTTTATGAATACAAGCTGACACCATTAACACTGTTGACTTTGAAAAGAATGTAGTTTTTTTTTTAAAAAAAATATTTACTCATTTACATAGTGTTCATTCTTTGAAGAACTCAAGGTGCTGTTCAGGGAATTTGTAAATAGACAATTTAATTTAAACACTTAACCTATTCAACATTTTGGTACGGCATTCAGCACTTAAGCCAGGAAAAGTGCTGAGTGACTTAACCTATTGAGCTGATGTTGGGAATAGAAGGAAAAATGAAGTCTGACCTGTTCCACTTTAGTGTCACAGAAAGCCATATGCAGTCCTTTTTTCTTCCTTTCTTTTAAAACATTTACCTTAAAATTTATGCCCAATAAATTCAAATTCAGAAGTTAATATGGGGTTTTATTTTTTCCTGTGAGACATCAAAATAATAGCCTTTTCTTCCTTTTTTCCCCTAATGTGACAGTTTTGAAGAGAGTCACAGTGTGGGGTGGGGGAGGAGGTAGGGAAGAGCTTGTGACATGAGTGAAATTTTAGCCATTGCATAAAATGATAGGGTTTGGAAGATGTAAATAATGTGGTTTGGATGAATCCACCTACTAACTTCTTTGTAAAGCAGGTTTCTTAATTTCATCTTAGATGATCTTTGCTTTCTGCAATTTCTCATCCTCTGTCTACATAGATCATGGATGAGTATGTGGTGTGTTTTTTTAATGAAAAAGTATCTTTCACTGCCTCTGAGGTCATTCTATTACGGAATACTATTTTAGCTCCTCCCACCTTTTTCTTTAAATACACACACACACACACACACACACACACACACACACACAACTAACAAGTTGTCAAGAGAATAATTTTTAACATATTGTTCTATGAACTCTGTTTCTTTTGTCAATATGTCATGCATACTTATAAATTTATAATGTAATATACACTTATAAATTTAATAGTGAATGACAGGATCCCTATTATTGTGTGTGCTCATTGACCTACTTACAATATTTTATGACCACTTAAATTTTGTCTCCTTGCTCACATTCTCTGGTATATTTCTTTGAGCTAAAGGACATAGAGTACCTATTACTGGTAGTATTTCTGAAGTTTCTTGTCATTGAAGATTTAGTCCATGTCAGTCAGGTCACTAAGCTTATCCTATATATATGGATTCACTTTTAGATGAATCTAACCATTCAGTGGACTATTGAAATAAGTAGGGATCAAAATAGTTTAAAGTAGTCAACCATTATATATAATTGTTATATATAACTATCTTAGTTATATATTATGTTAAAAGCAGTACTATGTAAGTAGTTTCATATAACCATATTAGTCACATATTGTGTAACAAGTATTGGTATTAAAAATTATAGTTATATTTTTACCAGAAATATCTTAAACATAAGTCTAGAAGCATATTTTTGTATGCACTTGATTCTCATTTCCAGGCAGTAATACTCAGAATTGTTTATATTACACAACTAATTATATGTAATGGCAGGCTAAATTCCTCTAAGAAAACAGGAAACTGATTGAGTGGGAGATGGGTATTTAATGATAGAATATAAGTTCTTTGAAAAAAACAAGTTTCCCAAAAGTTTTGACATGAATATTGTACATAGTTGAAACCTGCAGTTTCATGTAAAATTCTCTATTCTGCTAAATATATGTAAATATGCATTCTATTTGACATTTTAAAAGTTCAAAATAAAAATTAATTAAAAAAAACTATCAATAGGTTTGGCATGAGGTTTCATGAAGGCCTATCAGTTTTAGAGTATTGACATAAGAAACTGGAAGAAGAACAAACAGATGAAAAAATTGAAAGATCTTTCTGAATTTCTATAACGAACTTTTTTTTCATTGATGACAGTGGAACCATCCCATTTGAACTCTAACATCTCAGTCCCTGATGTACTATATGAGGAAATGGAAATGGCACCAAAAAGATGAAGATGGAGAAAAACAGCTGGACCTGACCAAGTACACACAGAGGAATTCCTTGCTGGAGGCAACACAGTTTTAAAGGCATTAAGGGACTTATTTCCAAGGTATCTGAAAGAGGAGATTATACCACATATTTGAAAACAATTATGGGCAGTATTCAGTATTTTAGTATTTCAGTGGATTTGTTTATTCATTATTGTGGATATTCCACGATATGAGAATTAGTAAAAATTTGAGTCCCTTCATGCCTTCTCATCTTGAATGATTCTTGTCCATGTTTCTCCTATAAATTCTCCAGGGAAGAGGTATCTAATGTGCTTTAGCATTATTTTGATGTCTTTCTGATCTGTGAAAATCAATGCAATACTTAG
Source organism: Antechinus flavipes (assembly GCF_016432865.1). Taxonomy (NCBI): domain Eukaryota; kingdom Metazoa; phylum Chordata; class Mammalia; order Dasyuromorphia; family Dasyuridae; genus Antechinus; species Antechinus flavipes. The sequence goes on along the minus strand of NC_067401.1, from coordinate 329,785,969 downwards.
GCAGTCTTTTCATTTCAAGTCATGAAAATGACTCCCTCCCCCCCAAAGACAATCAAAACAACATAAATAAAAAATAACTTGTACATCTATTTTCTATATAATCTTAAGGAATATAAACTATTCTTATATCAAAGACATCCTTGATGAAAATTTGAGGAGATAAAGAAAGAAGTTTACAAATTATTTTCTGCATCCACTTACTTCTTTATGGTCACTCAATTAACTGAGAGGTTCAGAAAATAAAAGACTATTTGGTATATTGCTTATGGATTATTAAAAAGTGATCTAGTAAAATAAAATTCTCTTCCAACAAAGTGTCTTTCCTGTTAGATGCAATAATAGAGACAACTTTGGTGATAAGTATTGATATCAAAGAAGGCATACATAAAACAAAAAGATCAATACTTTCAAATGATGTTTCATGTTTTGAAGGATGTTCAGCGAATAATCCAAATGGATGAGGTCCTGCAGATGTTCCTGTTTGCAGAAACATTGTTTTGATTACATCAAGCCCAAGAGCACTACAGATCTTCTTAAGTGAGATCTATACTAGCTCAAAAAGAATTTGACCTAATAGTTAATATAAAAAAATTCAGATAGTTGAAGAATGCTTATTGTCAGATTATATAATGGGGCTAGATGGACTTAATAATTCGACTTATCAGTGTCACTGTATTTTATATCTTGGGCAGACATTGTAGATGGACAGTGAGCTGGGCCCTGAACTGAATACAAAGAAGTTATCATTTGGAAAATTATGCAACATTTTGTACAATTTAAAACTGCTTCCTCAAACAAAAACCCCATCTTCTTAACATCAGTGTTTTTTTTTCCTGTGATCCTGTATGTATCACAATATCTGAAGAATAAAAATTATTGGTGACCCAAAAGATGATGAAAATATGTATGATAGATGTAGATAAGCTGCTGTGTATTACTAATGACAAAATAAGAAACAGAATAAGCAATTCAATCAAAGAGTTGTATGACTGGAAAAGATAGTGAGTTGCTCTTGAATTGATTGTGAGGGTTAAAAGAGAGACAGCCCATGGGGTGCATTTACTATTTACTTAATGTTAAGAAACCTGGAAGAAGATCTTCAGGGTACTGAGTGAACTTTTTTGTAGAGGATTTAGAGGATGATGGACAAGAATCACAGAAGAAAGAAGTCATGTCATCTGAATCATTAGAGGATATTTTCCATATCAGTGAAATCAAGTCATTGAAGTATTGATATACTGTAAGTATAATAGAACATGAAATCATTCAAAGAAAGAAATTCTATAAATTGAACTTTGTAATTCTTAATACTTATGATGATGATAATAGCTAACACATATTATTTTCATGTTTGCAAAACACCTTATAAATGCTAATAATAATCCCAAAGTATAGACCCAGCAGAGTTCCTGCAAATAAAATGGAATTAGATCACAAAACACTTCTTGCCCTATGCTTTTGGGTATTCCTTAATAAGAAGCAATCCAGTGCAAAAAAAGGGAAAGAATGGAGGTGAGGTAAAGAAGATGCTCATTTACCAAGCAGAAAAAATGAGGAGTTTCTTATAACATAACATTAAAGAACAGAAGACAAGAGGAATGACTATTTGTTAATTTGCCTGCCAGAAAAGAGAGAAAAGCCCAAATATAAGAAGGGCAGGTCCTATATGATTTTCCTTAATATCCCACAAAATTTGACCTAGTTCTCTCTTTTCAGCTTTTATTGCTGACTCCACAGTGCCCCCTGAGGGTATGTGGCAAAGTGGTGCCATCTTTATTTTCAATTCTTTACAATTATTTATAATTCTTTAGCAGATCTATGGATACTCTCCTTTTTTGGAAAGGAAAAGAAAGAAAAGGGAAAGAGAGGAGAAGGAAAGGCAAAAGGAAGAGAGAGAAAGAGAAAGGGGAAGGAAAGAAAGAAGAAAGAGCATTATTTTGAATCTCCATTTTTGAAAACATCCCTCCTTCTACTACTACTTTTCCCTTCCCTTCTCTCCTCTTCTGCCTTTCCTCTTCATCCCTCTCTTCTACCTAGTAAGTCATTCTTTATTATAAAAAATAAAAAAGGAAAGGGGTAAAAAGCAAATTGACAAGTTAAGCAACACAAAAAATGATAGTATATGCAAATTTCCATACTCATAGTTCATTAAAGAAGAGATGGAGGTTACGTTTATTCATCTCTTCTCCAGAGCCACGTTGGGTCATTGTGGTTTACAGCAGTGAGAGGTAGGTACCTTGGCATAGTGAAGACAAAGGTAGCCTTTGCATCTCATCTTTGCTAAATTCTGGTTTTGTGACTCTTGGCAAGGCAATTAAATTCTTTGAATCTAGGGAAACTCAGACAATAAGTTACATAGAAACTCTAAGACTTTTTATAGAGGAATCTTCTCAACTGGAATTTCCAGTGCCAGTGAATTCTGAGGAACCTAAAAAAAAACAAAAAACAAAAAACAAAAAACAAAAACCCAATCCTCACATGACAGTCAGTTTTATATTGCTTTTGTTCTTTCCATTTGCATTGTTATAGTCATTTTATATATTAGTCTTCTGGTTCTGTTTGCTTCATTCTGTATCATATATATATGTCTTTCCATGCTTCTCTAATTATTCATATACATTATTTTTACAGGATGTTCCATTGCATTCATGTGTAACAGTTTGTTTAGCTATTCATCAACTGATGATGATCATGTTACTCTATTTTTATTTATATATATTTCTACTCTTTTGTTATTACAAAAAGTACTCTACATATTTTGGTTTATATAGAATCTTTCTATCTTTGATTTCCTTGGGGTATATGTCTAACAATGAGATTTTTGTCTTAAAGGCTATCTATATTTTTGCCACCTAAATTCAAATTGCTTTTTGGAATGGTTGCAACAATTTCAAGTTCAGCTAACTATATATTAATGGACTTGTTTTTATATATGCTCTGTAGCTGTGGAGTAAATGGCTCTTGCCCCTAATTCTTCTGTTGTCTTTTCTATTTTGCTGGCTTTGGGGTAAAATCTCAGAATTGTTTTGATTGTATTTCTCTTATCATAGTGATTTGGAGTGGCAGCTGTCCTTTAAAAACAAAACAAGACTCATAAGCCCTCCAGGGAGGTCTAACCCTGTTAACTACAGAAAGTTGAATCCCAAATCTAGTCACCGAGACTATTGTTGCCTTCTCATCAGAGACCTATTGTTTCTCTTGGACCCAGAGAGAGAGGAAGGTAATATTATCCCACCTCTCCCATTTCACATATCTAAAAGATAATTATCAGCTAGTAATTTGCAATTTATAATTTTGCCAGTAGATAGGTTGACCTGCTCTTAATAAGTGACCTTTCTAAAAAGAGCTTGTTCAATAACCTATTCTGCCCTAAGTTTATAAAATATAAATGTGGAAGTTGCTATGACAAAATTCTAACTTCTCCCCCCAAATCTCTTTACTAGGGTATAATTGTATGTAGTGAATAATGTCAACACTGGTGAAATTGAATTAACATTTGATTATTTTTAAAGTTGGGCTGGTTTGTTAGCTACCTATCATACTTCTGTGATAGGAATAGGAACTGGAATTGAGATATTCATAATGGAAATTCTCAGATGAGGAAACTCCCTCTATCAGACCAGATCAATATCTTGGCTATCGCTTCTAGTCTTGTCTAGTTTCTTCTAGAGCACTGAGCAGTCAAGTAACTGCTCAAAGTCACACAGCTACTATATACTCAGGCCTTTCTAGTTTCAAGCACCACTTTCTATCCATTACACCAAGCTGCCTCTCTAATTCTGGGAGAATTTACTCTAATTCTATTTTAGACTCCAAGCAATATCATCTATAGTTAAAAGTTCAGTAAAAAATAAAGTTCTTGATTTATAGATATTTGATTCTAAATGATTCCTTGTCAGAGGCATTCATTCACTCATTCATTCAATGAACATTATTAAAAAACACTTTATGAATATTTCCTATATGAAAGGAAATTGATGTGGGATATATAAAAATGAATGAACCTGTCTGGTCGGGGCAGTAAGACATGTATAGTATAACATCTATAAAACAAGATGGGATATGATAAGTGTTAGGAAAGAATTGTGTTGGCATTCTAAGACTTGGCCTCCAAGTTATAAATATTTTTAGCCACCTCAGTTCAGTAAGGCTGTTTAGTAATAATAGAATAGAATAAGAATAGAATGGATTAAGAACAGAAAAGTTTGCAGCTAGTATAATTGGAAAATGTGCATAAGTCAATGAAATCATAGCTTCTTCAGACATTAAACTAAATATCCTTTAAGGTCTTTAAATCTACCTTTGAACTGGAAATATTGGAGAAGGAATCATAGATATTTGAGCTGGACTTTGAGTGATAGGTAGCATTTCAGTTAAGGAAAATAAGATGAAGAATATTCCAAGTTAGAGACATAGGTGTGATCAAAACCAGAGAGGAAAGAAAGTGTGGATTGGGCTGGGCAGTAACAAGTTCCACTTTGACTGAGGCATGCATTACATATAGGAGCATATAGCAGTGAGAGATTAAAGGTGAAAATGGAAAATTGAACCAGATTATGAAATGTGTTAATATTAGACTAAGGAGTCTGAAATTTTTTGTTAGATCCCGAGGAAATATCAGAAGAGTTTGTTTGTTTGTTTGTTTTTGTTTTATTTTGTTTATAAAGAAGTGACATTGTTGGAGCTGTGCAATGGGAAGAGTAATCAGACATTGGGTGACATGTCAGATATGACATGACATTTAGATGTGGGAGAGTCTGGATATTGAGAGGTCGTACAGTCAATAAGCACTTATTAAGCACCTACCATGTTCCAGTGAACTAAGGCTAACTGTCCTAAGCACTGGAGACACAAATATAAAAAGTCAGTCCCTACTTTCAAGGAACTCACAATATAATGGAAGAAGGTAACACACAAAAGAAAGCTAAAAAGTGGGAGGCAAAGAAGGTGTTCTAAACAAAGGGGTACAATGGAATTAAGTTCAAAATAGTGCAGCCAGGTGGGAAATGAAGAGATGCATGATTGGGAATCCCTTTATAAATAGAGACTTTTGGATGAATTATTTATTCTGCTTTCTAGCCTTCCAAAGAGAGAAGCAGAGTACACTGAGGGTACTGTTGATGTGTACAGTCTCACATATAAAGTGAGTAATACACAGACCATCACTCAGACACTAAGTTTCTATGATTTAGTGTAGGATCTTGTGTCCATCCACCCTTCCCATTCCATATATGTAATTCTGAACCTTTGATAGTCTTGTCAGTCATTTCAATCATGTCTGACTCCCCATTTGGAATTTTCTTGAAAAAGATCAGGAAGTGGTTTGCCATTTCTTTTTTCAGCTCATTTTACAGATGAGGAATTGAAGTAAACAGGGTTAAGTGACTTGTCCAGGGTCATACAGCTAGTAAGTGTCTGAGTCTAGATTTGAACTCAGGGAGATGAGTCTTCCTTACTTTAGGCCTGCCACTCTATCCTAGCTGCCCCAGGTAGCCTCATCCTGCCCTGAACATGTTTCTTCTTAAAACGTTTGAGCCTTGAAGTCCCTGGAATAAACTTAAACTCCTTGCTAAGGATTCCAGACTTTATGATGGCAGAATTGGGGAAGTAATTCACCAGCTCTTTCCTCACGTAGTCAAATTCCTTTCCTGAAGATATTTTAAGTCAACTAAATTAGATACATCAATTAGGGTATGCTATGTTTTGTTCATAAATACTATAGAAAGCATCACACTATTCCAGATCTCCAAATTCATCTCTGTAGGGAGCTCCCTGGCTATGAAACTATTTCTTCTACTTCAGATCATTTTTTTTTTCTGTAAGTACTTAGTAATCTGAGATCCAGAGAAGGTACATGATTTGTCCAGGGCAACACAGCTGGCATATTTCAGAGGTAGAATGTACACCCAATTCATTGTTGGCTCCAAGACTGGCTCTCTTTCTCTTTTCTATATCATGCTGCCTTTCAGATGGAGTCAAAATAATGTCTAATTCATTAAAAAATTTGTAACAGTCTATTTATATTAAAGAGTTAACCTTGGGTCAATATTGCAGAAGCATCCCTTCCAGCCTCCCTTCCAGTACAAAATCATTGTTTGGGGAGATACATATTTGACTTATATGATTTTACTCATACTTCCTTTTCCAGTAACTTAACTTGTTGTATTTTAATGGACTACTTGCATGAAAATTCAGTTTTGGCTTTTCCTCCCTCAGACCAAGCCTATATGACACAGTACTCTTTCAGCATGACATATTAATTTGAGTTACTTGGCCTTAACACAAATTAAACATAGTGTGTACTTAGGGAGTGCAAACTCAGTTTTATATTTGCTCAAATTATACATTAAGATTAATCTTACCTCAATCTATCTGTACAACTTTATCTTCTGTTCTAGGTCTTTTTAAGCTTTTTCCGCTCACAATCCCTTTTTGCCAAGAAATTTTTATGTGATCCCAAGTATTTAGGTATATAAAATAGGCATACAAATCAAACATTTATTTTGATAACAAATCACAATTTCGCAACACCCACATTCAGTTACATGACCCTCTATGGAGTCACAACCCACAGTTTAAGAACTTTTATTCTATTCCCCTATACATATTCTATGTATTAGGTAAAATTAGGTAAAAATAAAATTAGGTAAAATAGGGGTATGACTATTTCTTGTAGACAAGTTTTTTCTGTATCTCTAGTTTTTGCTTATGCTAATTCCTAGGGGGAAAAAAAACCAATTCTCTCCTCTTTTCACGTTTTGAAATCCCATTCTTTCCCTTTTTGAATTCATTCACTTTCTGTCATTCTTAAGAAGCATCAAATAATGTCTTTTAATTTCATTTTTAAAATTCTACTTAAACACCAAATAAAATGAGCATTTCCATATATACACTGTAGAACAGAAGGAGAGAGAAATGTACATGAAATTGAACATCTCATTATATATAACTTGCTTTTCTTTTAAAGCCTGTAATAAATTTACCATGTAACTTTTAATGCTATCCTTATAGTCTATACTTTGTATATCTGTCTATCTCTCTGTCACTGTGTGTGTGTATACACATGTACTCCCTTTCCTTATTACCCTTTAATTAAAAAGAAACAAGTTTTCATATTGCTCATATTTAAAGAAAAGAAATTATATCCTATTTGTATCTTGAGTTCATCATGAGTTCATCACTTCTCTGTCAGGAAATAGGAAGTTTGATTCTTTATTGGAGTGATAGCTGGTCATTTATTTGCAATTATTTTTGTACATTATTTTATCCATGGTAATTATATGTTCATCTTTGTAACCTTCTCCACTCTCTTCAGTAGCACTTGATCCAGTGCTTTGCACCTGGTAGATACTCAAAAATATTTGCTAAATATGAATGAGTGAAATGACCTTGAAAAATATAAATCACATGTTGCAATAAGGATTATCAGCTATTTGTAAGGTCTCTGCTTCTATTCCCTATCATTGAGATGACTAATTGAATTGTTACTTATCTTTTTATCTTAATAGTATCTTCTCTTTCCAACTACTTTGCAAACCTTTTGAAGACAAGTATTCCTTGTGTCTTTAGTATTTTACATAAGGCTCATTCACATAGCAAGTGTTCCATAAATTCTTTTTGAAGATGATAAAGTTTATTGAAAGTTAGCTTACAATTTTAATGCTGCTTTAGTTTTTTTTAATAGGACTTAGTCAAATTGCATACATTGGTCTTTAGAAAGACATCATGATATAGGAGGAAAAACTTGAACTAGACATGAGAAAACTTGAGTTTTAGTCTAATTCTAATACTTACTGACTGTGTGCCCTGAGGTATGATACTCAATTTTTCTAGGTTTTAGTTTCTTTACCTGTAAAATTGGAATGAAAATATTTATATTATCCACTATGTAGGGTGCTATGAGGAAAATGCTTTGTAAACTTAAAAGTACTATGTAAATACAAGTTTTAACTTAAGACATAGTTACATCTAGACTATTTTTAAAGTTACACTCAAACTCTAACTTTTCAGAGACTGTTTTTATGACTATTAATTAATTCCATCTCTATATTGTTTTCTTATCTCTTCTGCTGACAGCCTAGGAGCTGTTTTATTGCTCATTAGCACCTTTACCAGAAGGTAGGCAAGAGACAGAAGAGAGTTAACACTTAGATGAGTTACTTTTGCTACCTAGTATAAACTTTGGTGAAAAGTTTTAGAGGTAAAATGTTGAAAGATCAGCTGAATTCATCTCATTAGTACAGCTATCTAATTATAAGTGAAAGAAGAAACTTAGGATGATTGGGTACCATATGCAAATTTTTAGTGTAGAGAACTCCCATAGGCTTAGATAAAACATAAAAAATAGGAATATGCTAAGGAGGATTATTCCATCATTGGAATGAAATTCAGAAAATAATTGCAGTTCATATAGTTTACATATATGAACAGTTAGCAAATGAATCTAGTTTTATTTACTCCACCAAGATGCTATTGTAATGTGCTTCACAATACTAGAGACTGTGTATTTTGAATCGAGTCCTCTTTCTTTGGTGTTTGAGTGAAGAACTATGCTATAACATGAAAACTATCAAAGCTAAGACTATCCTTATCCTCACAACACTGAAAATGGGAAATGATAGTCTCACTAACATGTATAATTTAAAAATTATAAAAGGAAGAAACTCTAGAAAATGATTGGCTGGTATAACATTTGATCATCCTATCTTATTCTCCCTCCCTCTCGTTCCCCCTTCCTTCTTTGCTTCCTTCTTCCCTTGCTTCCTTCCTTCCTTCCTTACCCCTTGCCCCCCTTTCTTCTTTGCTTTCTTCTTTCTCTCCTTTATTTCTTTATTTTAGAAAATAATATGTATTTTAATAACATAGAACCTTTTTCATTTTGTAATCTTAATAAAAGGTAGTATGTGGTCAACATAGTAGGTGATAAGGTTGACAATACCTAATTATTACACTTGAAAAGATGCTCTAGCCAATTTTAGTAACTGCTGCATGTGATTTGCTGAATAAAAATGACTTATCTAATTCTTACTTCTAATGCTGTGTGATAAGTGTAAAAGAAACTTGTCATCACAGTGAAACTTATTACAACATTTGAGACTGTTACTTTGTATATTAACAGAAGACTATAAACTCAGGCAGAAAATCTTAAGGCATTTGAAATGTGAAAATTGTGCCATATGCCATTCAGAAGGTAATTTCTTTGAAATTTTTATCCTCACCAGAATCATTTTCATTACAGAAATATTCTGATTATAGAAGAAAATGAAAGATAGTGGGAATAGTGGACAGAACTTTGGATCTGGAATTAGAAGGATTATGGTTCAAATCTTCCCTGAAATGCTTTACTTTTGTGATTTGGGCCAAGTCACTGTTGCTTAAAACTTCAGTTTCTTCATCTATAAAACAAAGGTGATGGCCTAGAACTTTAATAAGTCTATCATGTCTCTAAATCCCATGACTTAAAAAAAAAAGCTCATGATTTTTGAAATATGTTCTGTGCTTTTTGAGAAATATTTAATCATTACAATTGTATTCAGTCTTCCTTGTTTCTCTGGAAACAAAGATTGGATGAAAAATTTGTCTCAATATCTAATAATACATCATACTTTTGTGTTTTTCTATATCTTGGTTTGTCTTATATTTGCTTCTCTATATGAGTCTTAGTTCCCATGACAGTTTTTTAGTTAGAGCCAAAGATTGTTCCTATAAGTTCCCAGCACCTCTCCTCCCTTCTTTGATTTACTTGGAACAGTAAATCATATTGGGCAAATAAATGTATGAATGATGTATGATATTGCTCATTTACTATCTGTCAGACATACATTTCGAGTTGTATTTTCAATAAAGAAAGGATGATGGATTTACATTGATTTGGCTGTACTCCAATTGTTTCCCTAGCCATGATCAGTGTAGCATTATTGGGCAAAATAGCTAGCTGGGATTTGAAGTGTAGTTATAGGAGGATCATTTCTAATCATACTGATCTATATCTTGCCACTATACCCAGGTAGTTCTGGAGAAGAAAGTAAAATTGGTGACTCTGCACAACCTTTCTCACTTAAATCCAATTTACTTGCATGTCATGGTACCACCTCCCTTATGTCATGATTCTCTTTGAGAATGAATGACAAATAACCTCTGACCTCTGTGAGTAGTAATAGGAGCAAACCTGCCGCAGAGCCAACTGGAACTGGTCAGTTGAGAAATATGGCTTCTTTCTTTTTTCTTTTTCTTTCTTTCTTTTTTTCCCTTTATCTTCCCTTCCCACAGGGTATCATACCCTTATGGTGGGTGCTCTGCCCAAAGGAATATAAATTTTAATTGCTAAAACCTCCCAAGATATCTTGGGATTTACAGCTAGATTTCTTTTTATGTCCACCATACCTTAAACACAATCATTCTGGCTTTTATTGGTTGGCCGACATTAGATCCCAAGAGAAGTCCCACTTAATTATTGTTTGGACTCCGATTGACTCAGACTGAATATAAAAGGCATTGTTCCAGTTTGGGCAAGTAACCCTTAGGATCTTCCTCTCTCAGACTGATTTTTTTTTTCCTAGGTAAAAGAGGCCGTTCTCTGCTTTATTTCTTACCTTACCTCAATCACTGATTTTGGGGAGGGGGGGAATGCCTCAGTCAAACTGAGACCTGTTAAAGACCTTAGCTTAAAAAAGCCTTAGCCTCCCACTGCATCTGGGTCCATTTCGAGTCCTTCTGATCTATATCTTACTATTGGACCAGATGGCTCTGGAAGAGAAAGTGAGGCAGGTGACTTTGCATAGCCCTCCTTCACTTAAGTTCAATTCACTTGCATGTCATGGAATAACCTCTCTGTTGGCATGGTTCTCTTAGAGAACAAAGGAAAACAACACCTATGTGTTAGGCATTGTGCTTTACATAGGTGCTTTACAAGTATTATCACAAAAACCTTGGGAGTTAGGTGCTGTTATTATCCCCATTTTACAGTTGAAGAAAATGAGGCAAGTATAAATTAAATAACATTAAGGAAGGAAATCCAGTTTTATCAGCTTCTGTGCCCTTACATGATGTTTATTCTTCTATGGACAAAGAAGAATCTTCCTGTAGAATGTGGGTCCATGGCTTGATCTTAACCACCAAAGCAAAGAATAAGTAGTTATATTATATTTATTTTTATATATATATCTATATATTTTTATATCTATAATACATTTCTCGTAGTAATAAATACTAGACTGTAATCTTGGGGCTTTGCCTTCCTCTCCAGACCTTTGAACAGGCTGTTCCCCCCCAGCCTGTGATTCATTGCTTTCATCTGGGACTCTTGTTTTCTTCAAAGACAAGCTAAAGTAACAATTTTTGCATGAAGCTTTCCTGATCTATATAGCTACTTGTGCCTCCCTATCGAAATTAACTTGTATTTATTTTCATATATACTTATAAGTATGTATGTTCTTTTTCCCTTATAGAATGAATGTAAATTTTGAGGGTCAGGGGTAGTTTCATATTTTTCTCTGTAATCTCAGAACTTAGTTCAGGGTCTAGCACCTAATAGGTATTTAATAAATGTGTGTTGATTGATTTTTCTTAAATCTGATTTTCCCCTCCTCTATTGCCTTCTTTCCATATTGCTATGAATGTAGTAGAAATTGACAAATTGGAATTTTTGAAAGTACTGAGCCAAAAGTAAAATTTAAATTAATATTTTATCATTCTTTCAATCATAAAGTATTTATTAAATGCTATAAAGTGCCAAGCACTATACTAGTTTCTAGGAGCACAAAGTCAAATGAAATAGGTCTATAATCTGTCTACTTGTAAAGGAGGAGAGGTACAAGCAGTTGGGGGTGGGGGAACTGTGGGTGAGAAAGAAATGAGGAGAGGCCTGAAAGTGGCATTTGATCTCTGCTTTGAAGATAATTAATTCTGAGAGACCAAGGTTGGGGGAGAGGGGGGCAGTACCTTCCAGACATGAGAGACAACTTGTACAAAAGAGGAGGTGATATTACTATGTGTAGTCTCAACTCATTAACAAGAAAGCCAGTTTGGCTGGATAATAGAGTGCTTGGAAAGGTCAGTTGGAACAGGTTATGAAGAGCTTTCAGTACAAAACTGAGATTATATTTGATTATAGAAATAAGTGGGAGATCCCAGAGTTTATTGACTAGAAAGATAACAGGTTAAGCCTGCACTTTGGGACTATCATTTTGGCAGCTTCTTGAAGTCCGTCAGTGTAGCTGCTTCTCTAATTATCTGAAATTAAACATAATTGGCTATGGCCAAGCACAGTAGGAATAATATAATTTAGAATAAATAATTTAGAAACTGTCACACCCTTTGCCTACCTGTTAGCTAACTAATAAAGTCTTATAATTTGGTGAGGGGAAGCAATTCTGATTTTGAACTAAGAGGTAAATTTTCTTGAACACCACCAAATGATTCAAGGGATCAAGGCATAATTTAAACATTCTCTGATATTGGAAATATAAATTTATCTGTCTTTTCTCAGAAATTTCAAGTTTCATAAAACCAAACCAAACCAAACAGCTGCTAATTCCATGGTTTACACGGAACTATATGTTTGTCTTTTTTCTCTATCTTCTCCCTTCCCATCCCTTCCCTATTATACAATCATCATAAGTAGATAGTGTTTTCTTTGGTTTTACAGGGAATAAAATTTTTACTTTCCTTTTGTATAGTGGAAAGGGAATCACTTGTAATGATTGAATAATTTTGCTATTATATAATGCTCTGATGGTTTTTCTGCCCTCTTTCTCTTGATGTTTGCTATCATCATCGGAAAAAAGAAGGCTCTGAAATAGAGTTCTTGCTGAATAACAGGTGTCTATGTATTTCTTGTTTTAGGGAAGCTTATACTTAGCTCACTAAGTGGTTACATTTTGTTAGGCTGTAGCAGTGAAGTACTCAGATAATTTCATGGTCAATTCTCATGTTTTTCTCTATTTATGGAGTATGGAATGACTTAAAAAAAAAAAACCTTTTCTTTTCATAAATGATATAGTTTGCCTAGGCCCGTGTAAATGTAAAAGGCAAAACCAAAGCCTTTTCCTTTTAAAAATATGCTTATTAAAATAGTAGAAATAAATCCATTTTAAGAATGTGTGTGGTGAAGCTACTCCTAATAAAACAAAAAGATCCCTTGTGTGAGACACTAAACTGTAAACGGTTTCATCACCTCTTAATAGAACAACCAGGAATTCTTAGGCAGATGGTGAAATGCTTGACTTGTACTTAATTTTTGATATGAGAGTACTGAAGACAAGTTTTAAAGATCATAATGTGAAAAGGAGGTGCTAAAGTTGTAGTGAAAAAGATAGTTCCTTATTATGAGAGAGTGAAAGAGTAAGAATAAAAGAGACAGGGGCAATAGAGAAAGATGGAAAAAAAGAGAAATGGAGAAAGGGAAGAAAGGAAGAAAAAAGACAGAGAAGTAGGAATAGTGATATAAGGAGAGTAAGGGAAGGAGGGAGGCAGATACATAAATTGAGAGAATCGGTCTAGATATTTAAAAAAGAAAAAGAAAGTTAAACTTTGCATGCTATACTAATGCCTTTTCAAAAACCAGAAATTCCCCCTTAGTGAGTTTAAGCCATCTTCTTGTTTAAAATAAATCTCAGCAAACTTGTTCAGTATTTAAATTGAAATTGAAACCATCCAGATATTAAAGCAACCAAGGAAGAGGTTTTGATGGAAAACCTAACTTAATCTCAGCTGTAGCAACGCAACAGGACTGTGCCTTCCAATGGAACATGAAAAAGAACTTCCAAAATAAACTAGACCACAAATAGATTCAGTCATCACCTCCTCTCCTTTTCCTTGCTTTAGTTCCTGGTAAGCCTTTTTTCTATTATTCCCATTTCTGCCTATTGCTTTATTATCTGCTGGTTCTTTTTTCAGAGGCTCTGGGGTTAGCTGTGTTAATTTTTGCAGCTCTCAGTTAAACCTTTTACTCAGAACCGTGGATTCTAAATTTAACAAGAAGTGATCAAGGGCTAATAAAATATAATAGAGATACAATTTATATAAATCTGTCTGGATAGTAGATGATTTTAAACATTGTCTAATGCAATTGTACATTTGACAATTACATAGGTTCAGTCTCTTTTCATTTAAAAAATGGCAAGTTGATTAATAGTCATGTTTAGACGGGTATTTTTACTGAGCCACATGTGTATATGGCCAAGCAAATTGAAAGTATGCATATTGTTGGCCCTATTCAAAGATGACATTCAGATAATACACTTCTTAATGTATGTATATATATGGTGTAATGGTGTCTGAACTTGAAGTTAGGAAGATCTACATTCTGATTCTTCTTAAACCATTTAGTAACTATATGATATTGGGATATTCATTTAACTTCATTGAGCCTCAGTTTTTCTCATGTTTAAAATAGAAATAATCACCTACCTCATAGAGTTGTTGTGAGGATCAAATGAGAATACATACACACATACATCCACACACATGTGCTTTACAAACCTTATAGAGGTTTGTACTACTACTATTACTACTACTTCTTACAGGGAAATTGCTTAGTCTCTCTTAGTCCCAGTTCATTCATCTATAAAATGGGGGAATTAGTATCACCTACCTCGCAAGATTGTTGTGACGGCCAAGTGAGATAATGAGTGTAATGTACTTTGCAAACCTTAAAGTACTATATAAATATTAGCTATTGTGACTGTGCACATAGTCCTACAAAGATTTACTAACATTCTTCCTGCTATATTTCACTGACTAAGTGCACAGATAAGTTTTATTTACACGATGCCCAAACGTTCTGATAGGAAGCAAAAAAAAAAAAAAAAAATTAGTTAGCTATTCAGCTGTCTTGCCTATATATAATCAAAAAGGGTTTTCTTCCCACATCAGCTATTTCTACAGGGCTCCACAAAAGAAAAGTCTGGCATCATGTAGTTAAAACATCTGGATGAATTGATCTTGCTTTCATTTAGATGTTTATATAGTGCTTGGATATGAGCTTGCATTCTAGGTGGTGATTTTGCCGTTTTCAGCTTATGTACATGACATATGGCTTGAGAAGAGTCAGACTAGTTTTTCCTGGGACAGATGTGATGCCATTTGTAGACATTCTATTTAATCTTCATAATAATCCTGTGTGTTAGATAGAATGGAAATAGTTATCCCCATTTTACAGTTAGGAATGTGAGTTCAAAGAGTTTAAGTGATTTGCTATCATTCCCTTAGTTTGGAAGTATCAGAAAATTTGAATTCAATTATCTTATTATTTTAATTCTAGTATTATTATATCAAAAGCTTCCCTAAAGTCTCATACTTTTTATTCTATTGATTGTATTTGAGGTGTGAAAACTAAGCCTACATTCAAAGCTACTTCAGTTTGATAGGAACTGTGGTTTAGGAAATGATTCAGTTTTAATAAAACATTAAGTGCCTATTCTGTGTAAGAATCTTTACAAAGCCCTACTTAGAAATCTCATGTTGGCCTAAAGGTGACTCCTTGGTATATCATATCTGCAATGATCCTTCTCTTCACTTCTATTTTTTTGAACCTCTAGTTTCCATCAAGAAAGCTTAGATCCTACAAGAGGTCTTTTCCAGTTTTCTTTATATCTGGGCCATGTATCCATTTTGATTTTATCTTGGCAAATGGTGTAAGATATTGCTCTATGTTCAGTTTCTTCCATACTACTTTCAGTTTTTTTTTTTTTTTTAACAATTCCTTAGCTTTTCTCCTCTGCTTTACTTGATGATACCTTTTCTCTGAAATTACCTTCAGCTTACATTTTTATATTACTCAGTTTTTTTTTTCATGTTGTCTCCATAGATACTTTATTAGAATATGAGCACTCTGAGGGCCAGAAAAAGTGATTTTTTTCTTTTCTTTGTATCTCTTGAGCTTAGTATATTTCCTAACATTGTGCATACTTAATGCTTGGTTGGATGACTTGCTGACTCAAGTCTGCACCAATAAAATGCATTCTCTGGCAGGTCCTCCCAATGTGAAGCAGAATTCCAGTGACAGATTGTCTGTTGTGTTAAAACAGCCTAAGTATTGCATGTGTTTCCTGCCAAACATCATCAGTAACTGAGGTCCTGATGACCTATAAAACAATGACAAAAAAAATACAAAATGACCTCACACCTATAGGGCCACATCCAAGAGCTAACAATAGGAATACTAGACTACATACAAAGCATTTGCATCACAGAGATGAAAAATGACAGCCTCAGTCCCTTCAATCAAGAGACATGCAACAAACAATCTTTGATATTTGAATAGAGCCAAAAAGACCTGAATTCAAATGTGGTCTCAGACATTTACTAACTATATGACCTTTCACAAGTCACTTACTCTCTATCTGCCTCAGTTTCCTTATCTACAAAGTGAGGATGATAATAATAGCACCTACTTCCTACAGTTGTTGTGAGGATCAAATGAGACAATTCTAAAGCACTTAGTTCAGTGTCTAGCACTTAGTAAATGTTTTTAAAGTGTTAGTTTATTATAGTTATATGATTATATAATTATATTAATCCACATTATACAATACGTTATTGTAATCACAATATTATTATAATTGTAATAACTATTAATAATCCATACATTTCAAGAAGGACCACTGTGATTTTCTTTTCTTCTCAGAGCTATAACTAGGGTAAGGCATAATGATATCAAAATTCAGAAGATACAAGAAGGTAAAATAGTGATTTTAAAACATCATCTATTTAAAGAAAATATTGTATTTACATTTTGATAGAATTTTCGTTTTTTTTTTCAGCAATGTAGAAATTAGTCAGAAGTAATAGCTAAATTAAGGAGCTACTTCCTTCTCTCACCCATTCCATAGATATTTTAGGTGAGCTTTTCTCCAGTATTGTCTTGTCTGCTTCCCATCCAGGTAGCAACTTCCATAGATCAATGTCAAGGTCTCCTAGATCAAAGACTCGCTTGAATATGTGAATAATGCTGCTTGCCACACATAAAAAATGCTAAGATTCTTGTATCTCTCATCCATAGCCCTCTTCTCAACCATCATCATTTCCTACTAGAGTAGAAATATAAATATTTTTATGTCATAGACTCCTTTGTTTTCACCTGCTAAACAACCTATATACCTGTTCCCCCCCCAAAAAAAAAAAAAGTTTTCTGCCTATATGCTTAATTGAAGGAAATTTTCCTTTTTAGTTAGAAGTTATTGAGAATAAAGATGTATTTTTCCTCATCCAAGTTCATAAATCCCCTGAATTCCTTGATTGAGTGGAGTGTCCTAGAATAAGAATATTTGTACTAGAGATTTATTTGTTTCAGTTAATGAAAGCCTAAGGAAACCCTAAAGATTTGATTCTGAATCCTAGAATTTAAACTTCTGCTATTAAATACTTACTTTTCCTTTTAAATAGGCAGTACATTATTTTTAGGAACATTTACACATGTATTTGCATTTTATATTCAATTGTACTTCTCTGATATCTCAAGATATTGGGGATATATCACAATGAAAACTAAAGTCTGTTTTAATATGTGAAATTTATTATCTTGGAACAGAATCATATGCTTCTTTGGGGAACATAAATCAAATATAGATGTTATAGATTTCCATCTTATTAAGTTAGCACTCTGTACCTAGCAAAGCAGATGTGCTTAATAAATGTCGATAATGATGAATGTCATTCTGTAGCAGATAATGTACTGTTGAATGGTATCCTTAAAATTACTGTAATAATGCTTCATATGGAATTCTGAACACAATGTTTTTCCCTGGGTTTAATATAAAGAAGATGTAATGACTATTCATTTAAAGACATCATCCAAGCAACTGATATAACACTGAAATGTAAATGATAATTCAACTTTTACTTAAAGACTTCCAAAGGAAAAGTCTCCTTACCTTTCTAGGCAGTCCATTATATTTTTTTGATGTTTCTTTATAACTTCCTCCTGTTGCTCCTACTTCTGTTCTCTGGAGCATCCTGACTCTTATCTGATTTGTCCCATAAATCCTTTATATTTATTTCCTTCCCCTTTTTTTGTGTTCAAATATGCCACATAGTCCTAATTATAACCTAACTTTTAAGTCATAAACACAAAGAGTAAAACAGCATTTTGTTGTAAAATATTTTGAATTTTCAGTAAATGAAAGATTTAAAAAAACTGAGATCTTCAAAATATTGGAAATAAATAGTAATCTATACAATTAATAGAAAGATGCAGACCAGATTTATAGAGGAAGTGCTTTGTAAATGGATATAAAACATATAAAATTGTTTATTTGGCTCTATGTGTGATGTAAGTTTCATAGTAATTCAAGGAAATAAACTTTTTAATGAAGTTTAGCTCATTTTTCTTTATTTTATTTTTTCTTTCTTTTTGCAGGTGATTGGGTTAGGGTCTTGTTCAGAGTCACATAGCTAGGAAATATTAAGTGTCTGAGACCAGATTTTTACTCAGGCCTTCCTTACTCCAGAGCTGGTATTCTGCACTATCCAGCTGCTCCTTAGCTTACTCTTTAAGGAACTAATGAAAAGTGTGCAAAAGTTACAGATTTGGGCCAGGAGTCAGAATACTTCAGCTCTAGTCCTCTTTTTGCCATTTAGTGACCTTGTGATCTTAGAAAAGTCAATAGATCTTTCTGAACTTTGTTGATCTCTCAGAAACAAAAAGAATAAAAACATGTTGGTGTGACAATGTTGATGAGAGGATCAAGTGAGACTGTGTATGGTAACTAGTTTAGCAATTTTAAAGCATTATACAACTTTTAGCTATTCTTACTACTATGATAAAGGACAGTCGTCAACACTGGAGATTACAAAGGCATTATAAAGTGATAGATTTTTGACCTGGAAAAGATCTTTGAAATTAACCACTCTAACTCTTTCCCTACTCAAAAATTTCTTTATAATATCCTCAACAAGTTGTCCTCCCACCTTTTTTTGGAGTAATTAGTAGGACCCAGAGATCTCTAGAGATAATCCTTTCCACTTTAGGAAAGCTCCCACTGAAACTTAGATTAAATTCTGTATATATTTTTGCCCTCATATTTTAATTAAATAACCCTCTCAAAAGAAGAAATTAGTTTACTTCAATATTACTTATTCTTAATGATCCCATAATAATCTCTTAGTCATTGCTTTTTCCCTTTTTAAGTGTTCACAACCTGTCCTTGTAATAATTCACTATAGTATTTTACCAGGAATAAACCAGCCCATCAGCTTATACATTTCCCCCCTTTGGAAAATGGGGACAGAATGTGCCCATCTCTATTACAATTGTACTTTTCCTATTTCCTATGATTCCTCACATATCATTCACATCAGTTCAGCAATCACATTTATAAATAATTTTTAACTCTGAGATGAGCTAAAAGTAGCTAAATAATCTTTTATTACCTCTTTAGTTACCTATGTTCCCATTTTATGTAAACCGATTTTATTTTCTCCCTAGGTAAGGAAGGGAATGATGTGGAGGGAAGTGTCTTCAGTTATATGACCTGATTTTTCATCTCTTTTACATATTTCAGTGTTTCGGTGAATTTATAATGTCATCACAGAAAAAAAAGAGAGTTTTGGTCTTTAGAAGCCACCTAATCCAATTTGTACCTAAAAAAAAAAAAAAGAATTCCCTATCCATCATAAACAATAAGCAATCGATTATTCAGCTTTTACTTAAAGACTTCCAAAGAGAAAGTGTCTCTACCTTTCTAGGCAGCCCATTCTATTTTTTTGATGTCTCTTTGTAACTTCCTCCTATTGCTCTAACTTCTGTTTTCTGGAGCCTCACCTTCTCATCCTGACTCTTATCTGAGTTGTCCCATAAATCTTTATAGGATTTCCACTCAATTTCCTTCCCCCTTTTATGTTGACTTTATGTTTGTAGCAGTGGAGCACATAAGCTTTCTTGCTATAGGACTGGTCCACCTCTTCTGGACAGCCTCTTCTTTGTTATACAGGACACTGATTCATAGAACAATTCTTGTACATGTTTTTTTTTTTTTTTTCTTTTTGCTGACCCTTTCTCAGGGTCTTTTCCAATGAGACTTATCTTCTCATTTTGTGACCAAAGTATTTAAACTTCAGCTTTAATTTGTCTTTCCAATGAAGAGTCTGAATTAATTTCTTTAAATATTGACTGATTTGATTTCCTCGCTACTCAAGGGATTCTCAAAAATCTTTTCTAGCACCACAGTTCAAAACTGTCAATTCCACAGGTCACAGCTTTTCTTATAGTCATCTTCATTTTCAGCCATCAGAGTGTTATCTCTGTCACTATGGAGTTTGCAATCTGAGTTGTCTTCAGTTACAGTGAGAGCTCCTTGAGACAGGGCCTCTGCTATTTTCATCTCTCATTTTCAGAGATCTAGAATAATATCTTAATGCATGCATATATCTAGACTTAAAGAAATCACAGTACATCTATGTGGATATTCAGCTCTGTTGTAGATCTTCACTGTCTTAGTAAATGATCTTTGTGTCCCTGTGCCAATCCTTACCCCTCAATATCATAAGTTCTATGAGTTTCTCTGAACTTAACCAAGCTGGTTCTTTGACAACAGAAATTCAGTTACTTTCTAGGTCCTTACTTTTTTTTTCCTTGGTGGCATATTAGAGTTTGACATCTATTGGCAATAAACTTTGAGAACATAAAGGATTTCCTCCAGACCACAGTAAGACATTAGAATAGAACTTTAGTAAGGGTTCTGCAGAGAATAGAAAATTAATTAATGTTTGTTTAGTTAAATTACATTGTTTTGGAAAGAAACATTCAATTTTTGAAAAAATTTGCACGTTTTTAGATCATCAGGATACTATTTGCTAAGCTACTTTCATCCAGTTCCCTGAATAATATCTAATAATATTGAAAAATATAATTTCCCTGTAAAAAGTAGATAGGGAATTCCTTGAAGAGAAGGCAGTATGGTAAAGTGGAAAGGATGCTGGATTGGAGTCAGAGAGTTTGGGTTTAATTCTTGGTTCTATTACTTTTAGACCAGTCACCTAACTTCCCTGTGCCTCAGTTTCCTCATATATAAAATGAGATATTTGCTTCTCATGGATGACCAAATTGAAAACAGAGAATCATAAGAGAAACTAAACAATAACTAGTTATTCAAAAGTAAAGTGGACTGCCTATCGAAGCAGTAATTGGTATTTCACTGGAAATTTTCAAATAAGGGTTAAAAAACCTTTTAAGCAAAGGCTAGATATCAGGGGTATTGTTAAGGGAATTCTTATTCAAGTGTTAGTTGGACTACTTGTCAATGGTTTCCAACTCCAAATCCATTCTTCTGAAATTCTTATTTCTTCAATGAAGGATTTGGGCACATTGTTCTAGTTTTCTTGCTTTATTAGAGAATAGAGCTAAAGTGGTAAAAGTTATTATCTCTTTGGTACCCCTATGAACAAGTTAGCTTTTTTGTGGTCACATATGATATTACTCATCTCAATTAGTCATCTTTTAGTTATATGACACTAAGGGAGGAAGAATGGAAATTATAAGAAAAAAAAGTTGTTCAGAATATCATCTCAGCCAATGGTAGGTCAGTATTATTATCTTTGTCTTTGAAATATAATAAATCACTGTTTATGCAAAAGATCATTTTGCCCTATTGGCTGGGCCTTTGCTGAGAGATGTCCTCTCTTATGAACTTGAAGGTTGCTAAAAAGCTCTTTCACCCTCAATATCATCTTAGGTTTTAATTAAAGTTTCAGATTGCATGCCAGATCTATGCAGCTGATTCTGATTCAGAATTGTGTTATTTGGGAAGAAGTCTCTCATTACACTTCATGAAAAATTTCACTTATTATTTTTTTCCCCTAACAATAGATGAATTTCTAAATTTTTGCTTGAGAAAAGTACCCACAGTGATCAGAAAATCTCCAGTTAATATTCAGTACTTAAAAAAAAAAAATAGAGGGAGCCATGAATAACAGAGCAATTTCAATGACTTTCTGAGAGGATGCTTCTTCCCATCCATGTCTTAGTCCTCTATAGGTCAAATCATCCTTGTGACTGACATGATTCACATTCACATCTTTCTTTTAATGATGTCCATATATTATCCATGTAATGTGCCATTTAAGTTATATGTTAGTACCTGATGACTTTAGTACCTGAATGACTCTTTTCCCTATAATAATCTGAGAAGTGAGTTACTATATAAAGTACATTGTCAACATTAATAACAAAAGCAACTATTGAAGCATTCAGTAGTCTACAAATAAAATGAAATAAAAACATGTTCCTTTAAGAAAGATATACACACATGTATATATACACATGCCTATGGAATTATTTATTAATCTGAATTAATCATTCAGAAGCATGGAAATGTTTGACATTCATGTAGAAAGATGGTAACAAAAATCCATTAAAAGTGACAATGGAACAATCTAGCTCTCCATATACCTTCTTCTTCAGCCAGGCAGTTAGTCAAAAGGCATTTATTAAGTGATTACTATGTGTCAGGCACAGTGCTAAGTCCTGAGAATACAAAGAAAGGCAAAGATAGGTTTTATTCACAAAGAGCTCACAATCTGAGGGAGAGGAGACATACTTGAAAATACAAAATATATACAAGACAAATACAGATAGATAAGAAACCTTTTTTCAGACAAGAAACAGATTGTTTGCCTATGTTTATGGTTACTAGAGTTAGCATTTATCTTTTACTATTCAAAGAAAAGTGTTTTTATTTGCTCAGAAGCCGTTAGAAGCAGAATTGCTTCTCATTTTCAAAGGGTGGGTCAATTGTATAAATAACACCCATTTAATAGGCTATAGTACTAGTTTTATAGGCAGTAGTCTATATTGAACATTCATTTTGTAAAGATACTTTATGATAATTTAGCTTAAAAAATCTACATAGGGAAAGGTGATAATTTTCTTCAAGCAATTTATAGTTTTCTCTAAATTTTAAAGGTGGTACAAACAATAGACAAGCTATTATCCTCATAAGGCTCTATCTCTTCTATCAAAACCTCAAACAGTTAAAGTAAGGCAACATGACTGATTCTAATAGTACTTGGTTGTTAGAGATAAATGGATTCCCTTCTAGGTCGGGTTCCAATTTTATGGATACCAGGACAATACTCAGTTTGTCTATCTAATATTATATTATTGGCTGTCCTCCTTCCTTTTTCTTTTTATCATACATATCTTGACATACAATCGTCAAGTGTATATCAGTGCTTTTATTATGGTACTTCCTATTCAACACCTACTATGGGTCTCTTTGCTTACCTTTAAGTCATTTAAAATTGGGTTTCCCTGAGATTATGATATTTCATGATTTGAAAATATGCAGCATCACAGAGAGAATATGGGTTTTAAAATTATGAAGTTTTACAATTAGGAGCAACCTAGGAGTCATTGACAGAATGACATGATTGGTCAAATACATTCTAGCTACTCCTTCTTCCAATTGAATTCAGAATTCAGTTCGATTCATGAATAGTTACTATCTAAGATCTGTATACTATTGGATTCATTAAGTGGTCTGTCTATCCAACTGAATGGCATAATCTGGGCAATGTGTATTCATCCATTCATTTTTTCTACTATGTATTATTTTGTGTGAACTTATATCTTATTGAGGATGTCTTAAACTATTCCAGAATTTGAGACAATCATCATAATTCCATTTGCAAACAGGATTATCTGGATAGTCTCTTACTTTATAGGGAATTACTTTTTATTGGATTTTCCAAAGGACATTCTTTGTGACATTGTCAATCATCTATAGAGAGTGAATATTTCCCTTTTTATGTTTTCCTTGATGTTGAAAGTCAGAAAATTACTGAACAGTTATTTTTTGATCATATCTATCAAAAATATTGTATAATCATAATCAAAGGAGGCAGCTTTATAGAAAATCTGTATTCATTATAATTTTGACATCCAGTTTTGTATATATTTATGGACATTATTATTAATCTATTTTATATACATATTGCACCAGCAGCAGTCAATAATTATTTCAATTTATCACAAATATCTGAATGTCTACTATATACAAGGTATTGCATTAGAGAATGAAAGTATTATGTGAAGGAAAAGATGAGAATACCTTACATTTATTTGGTGAGTTATCATTTTAAATTATCTTATATATTTACCTCATTCTATCCTCACAATGTTCTTGTGAGGGATAAATCATTAAGATACATCTACGGCTCTTATATAGATAAGGCTCAGAGAAATTGTCATTTTTTCCTCCCATGGTTAGTAAGTGAGAGAGCTTAGAATTCAGGTTAGGTCATTTAAGCATGGGAAAGAAGAGGCATTAGTTTTTCTTTGGAGTCTACCACTACATGTAAAAGAAAGAAAAAAAGAAAAGAAATTTCTTTAGAGAAAAGTGATGTTATAAGAATTAAGAGTATGTATCTGTTGCTTTGGAAGAATTCTTTTGTCTTTACTAAGGAAGGATTTGCAGTGATTTGACCCCTCTGTCTAATTTACTTTTTCAACATTCTAAAAGTTCTAAACATAGGGTAACTCAGCTGAAATATAAGCTGAGTTGATTTTATGTGTAAGTGGAACAAAGGTTGGAAAGCAAAGATTGAGATTTGAATCCGGACCTGCTAATAGCTATACTTCCCATGCCACATTCATTATCAGAAGTATATCTGAGAGCAGATCTAGAAATAGGATGAAAACTCAGTTAAAAACCTTGCTAAAAGTAAGTCTAGGTTGAGTGAGAAGGGAATGAGTTGCTATAGTATTTTAATTTATTTGTTGGGTTTCTCTGCTCCTTTTTGCACATTTTTATTTAACTTCCCAGGAAGAACACTTTCTGTTCATGTAGAGAATATTCAACAGTGATGAACACAGAAGGCTGGAAATTCAGCTTAGAGTCATTCACTATCATCATACTTGATTCAAAAATATTATTGACAGTGGGAAGACCCTTGAACTTGGAGTACTGAAGTGAAAGACACAAGATGTTAGTTGGAATACATGCTCTTCCTCTTTATCCCTTTATGAGTTTAGTAAAATCTCTGGTGTCTCTGGCCCTCACTTTCTCCATATGCAAAATAAGAGTGTGAGACCAGATGATTTCTTAGGTCCTTTCTAGCTTGAAGTCCATGATGTTATGTATTATCCAGAGAAGAAAGGTGACTATAGAATTTATTTTGAATCTAGAAACATCTGCGTTCAAATTCTCTCTCTGTCTCTGTCTCTCTCCTTCTTTCATTCGCTCCCTCCATCCACAGCTCTCCCTCCAGTGTTCTTTTGTCACTGATGAGTTATTAACCTCAGTGTCCTGGCAATTCTCCATGACTAAAAAGTTATAATGCAGTTACCGATATGCATCAGTGAAGGGAGTTTTTATACCAGGAATCCCCCATTCTGATGAACTCACAAGTCTAAACCTCTGGCCCTTCCCCCCCAAAAAAGGAGTTATCAAAGGTGGTTTTTTTTTTTTTAGACTTATCTGTATTTGTTGTTTGGATGCAAAAAATGTTTGTGCAGCACATTGGATGACCATTGACTTGGCAAGGAATATACCATTTTGAGGTAAAAGTATCTTGACGAGATATCTTGTTGATATACTGTCAGATCTTATTTTTCACTTTTGTGTCTACATTGGTTTCAAAATGTTTATTTTCGCCTAATTAATGAAACAAAAGATTTTTTTTCAAACAAAAGATTTGGCTCTTATTTAGTCTTAATGACTTTCTTTGACTTCATATAGAAAAGTGCATGGTGGGGGAAAATATTTTTGACTCTAACAATTTAGTTCAGTTCCAAAAAAAAAAAAAATTAAATATAGCTAGGAAAGTAGAATCAGTCTTATTTTATAGTTCTTCAGTGGTTATATGATCTCATTAATGTGGAGATCTCCTCTACTGATACATGTCACAACTAATTCATACCTGCTCAATTTGAGTGATTCTTGTTTATTACGAATCAAATGAGATGTTTGTATGGCACTTAGCACAATGCCTGGCACATAGTTGTGACTTTAAAAAAAGGTTTATTCTACTCCATTATGTTTTTCATAAATTCCCATAAATTTGTCACAGGAGAGCCACCTACCACGCTCATGACCTTTCTCATGTTTTCTAAACATTACAGAGTAAGAACTGATTGTACTTTACTTGTGCTATGTTAGTGAACCTTCATTTTTCACTATCATTCTTTCCTCTTATGACTGCCTTTCCCCAACTTCTGTATAATTCCTCATTTATAATATTTTACAACCTTTTCATTCACTCACCCTATTACACTGATGGACCACCATATCTTTTTAGTAGCTCTAAAATTGAACCTTCACACATGAGTTCTTTACCTGGATTGAAATGTGAGCTAAGGACTGTCTTACTTTTCACTTTCTATCCTTACTGCTTAGTACTATAATTGGCAATATGGCAAGCAGTTGATAAATCCTTTTCCATCTAATCATCCATTCATCATTCTATCTAGCCATCCACATAGAAAAAAAGTGAATAAATAATTATGTCTCCATATATATGATATATAAATTATTAAGCTCACCCATTAGTATATATATGTACCTATATGTACACACACACACACACACACACACACGTATTTGAGACAAATATTGCAAATGGATGACGAGAAAAAGAAGAATGGGTTGGATTCCCTTTGAGAAATTGAAGTTCTTTTAATGATCCTAAGCTTCTCTCCCTTATATGTGAGCCTATTTTTTAAATGCCCAATTCTAGCATTACCTATTTGAATAGGTATGTTTATAAAATTTAAACTTGTTAAGTCCAATAACTTCTATTTTGTTCTATAAGCTTCCTGTCAAATAAATGAACAGAAAGCAATATGAAAAAATCCAGTTAATATAAATTCTTATGTGATATGTGTTCTGTACATTTCTTTAATATGTTTTTTCTCTAGAAAGAAGATGAAATTGAAAAACCTTAAAAATTATACATACATCTTGTGATAAAAAGTAATTTAAAAAGTCTATTACTCTTCCTTTATATACAGGTGGTGAATAATAATTTTATTGTTAAATTAGAAAAGGACATAGTTAAGGTGAAAATTAAATAATTGTATGCTTCTCAAACATGAATGTCATATTTTCTTTAATAAATAAATACTTTAGTAGTTTGATATGTACAAGATTTTATTAATGTATTCACTCCTTCATGCTTAGTTCTAGGAAATGTCTACGCATATTTGTCCGTGAATTATTCAGAAAGGATCTATCCTATCAAAATGTCTTCTATTCCTTTAAAATCTCAGAAGTTCCAGTTACTCCTTAGTCTGTCCATTGGTCATCTCTATTTTTCTTCCAAGATAGTCTCTCCTAGCTATCTTTTTCATACTATTTTTCATATGCAGATCAGTGAAAACAACAGAGTAGGTTTGAACTTCCACATATCTCTCCACTGAGAGATAATAATATAACATATTATATTATTATGTAATATAATATAAAATAAATAACATAATAAAAATAGTATCTTTGTATTATTTGTAATTTAAATTCTTCTGAGATAGAGTCTTATTATTTGTACCTATATAGACTCACAAGGAAAATATTTCAAATCATTGGATTTTTTCCAGTATCAAGCAATTTGAGATTCTTGAAACCACTCTCCAATTTTCCAAGTTCAATTCAACCCAATTCTTTATTCCAATGTAGTACCATGGTCAAGCTGTATTATTTGTCCAAGATCAAATCTTGGAACTGTTGTCTACCAACTTCAAGACATTCCTTTTACTTACTGTTTTACCTCTTTCTATTTCCTGTATTATTACAATTTTAAAATTCAGTTAATTTTGATTCATATCCAGGTGATTGTATTCCAAACTCTCTGAATTGTAAGCTTTATTTGGATTGTATGGGCCAATTTATACCATATATACTTGATCAATTTTCATAATGCCTATTAACATATTATTGGAAATGTTTTTCAAGACCATCAAAGTCGCAGAAATCTGTGGTTTTAAACTTGAAAAATTTTTAGGAAAAAGAAATTCACACAATTAAGATTAACTTTGGTTTAAAATTTGAAATGCATTGCCATCAAATGCTCTCAAATTTAACAAAATAAAAGTTTTCTATCTCTAACATTTAGACAATGATGTATACTCAACAGATATGAATTGCTCACCTAACTCTCTTAAAATATTACACAGCACTTGTATACAGCCTATGCCAATTTAACTTATCTGGGTCCAAGAGAATGTCAAACACAGTTACCATGTCTGCTGCTGAGCTTTGGCAGTCATTGGAAATTCAACCACAGTCTTAAATATAATATAATTTGACAGCATCATTTCCACCCTTATTTAGTCCTCTAGAGAAAACACACACACACACACACACACACACACACACACAAGTACATATCACACAAGCTTTTGTTTCCAATATTGTTTTTTAACCAAAATTATACTTTTATATGATCATGTTTTTAAAATCTATTATTTAAGAATCATTGCAGATAGAAAAAAATAGCATTCAGAGAAATGTAAGTTATTATTTATTATTATTATTGCATGTTAGTTAATATATGCTTTAAATAAATACCAATGGTTTTGTTTATGCAGGCATTTTTTCCAAACATCATTAAGGGATAAACACATTTGATCTAGGAGAAGCATTATGGTAGACTTATATATGTGTGTGTGTGTCTATAAATATATATATGTGTATATATATATATACATATATATATATAGACACACACACTATATATATATGTACACACTATATATATATATATGTGTGTGTGTTAAATATACATTATGCATTATATATGCCTTTTTTAATAGTCTCCATTTCCATCATACCCTTAAGTAGAATAATTTTATATATATATATTTTTTTAAATCAATTTTTGACAACTTTTAACAACATTAAATAAACATAAACTAAACATACACTTAAAACTCTGGCATGTAATTATAATTTCTGATTACAAATGACTGATTAAAATAATGGAAAATTGATCTTATGACTGTCAAAAATACCATTAAGAACAGCTCTTTAAAGCAAACTAAGAGCTATTTATTGACTCAAAATTGAAATGCAGAGTGCCACGATATGATCTTTACTATGTGGGAAGCTCAACTTTAGGGCACTGAATATCTTTTTTTCTCTTGTCTTCTACTCACAGACCAGGCTCTCCATCCCGTTATTTTTACTTCTGGACAAATAATATATCTGGAAAGTGAGCAAATATTCAGAGGTGTCAAAATACAAAGATGACAATAGTCACTTGTTACTTCGGTGATATAATAATGAGAAAGATTACTCTACTTTGGTTAGAAAATAGGTTAAGACAAAAGCCACACATTTATCCCCAGATGAACTAGTTTATCTTTTCAAAGATAAGTCTTTCAGTTTACTAAGTTTTTCAAACCCTTGAATTTCTGAAGAACATAGAATTTAGAGATACAAGTGCCTTAGAGATCACTCTAGTTCAGTTCTGTCATCTTGAGACCCACAAAGTGAAAGTTACTTGGTTAAGGTAATGTAGGAAGTAATAATATAGCTGGAAGAGAAACTCGAGTCCAACATTTCCAAATTGAATGGTTTTCCCACTTTACCATATTTCATGTTGTCTAGCATTTTCTCTAGAGATTTCTTCTTTCTTTCAAGTAGAATGTAAGATTCTAGAGGGTATGGGTCATATCTTATTCTTTCCTTGTTATAGCACTGAACCCATTATGGATGTTCACCAAATACACAATGATTCACTGATTGAAAAAATGGATTGAAAAAAAGGGCTATATCTCTAGCCCTTGGGCAGTTCCCTCCCAAATGCTGCTTGCTAGCAAACAGGACTACTAGAAAAATAACTTTAAGTGCAAATTCTATTGAAGAATAAGGTTGCTACCTTGTTTCCTTTTATTCTTCTTCCCTGTCAAAAATTGGCAAAATGTTTTTGCCAAAAATATTGGTGCCAGGAAATGTTTTTAAATCAATCAGTAGTTAGATTAAGATGAATTGGATCTCATCTGAGTCCAATAATATGAAAAATCATTTTATGCTATTTCATCAAAATAATAATAATAATTATTATTAGCTGTCAGGTTTAGGAGGATTCCAGAAATGATTTTGTTGTTTTTATTGTTGTTCACATCCAGGAATTACTTTTAATATTTTTAAGATTGACAGTGTTATGATTTTTTTTTCTGATTGTTAAAAACATTTGGTATGAATTCTGAAGATACAGAATCTCTTAAGTGATGAATTTGCCTCTAGGCAAGGTCACCCTGTTTTATTTTATGCATATTCATATACCAGAATGTTTACAATTCATTCTTTTTTTTTTTTTCTACTTACACAATTCAGAGTCTTTTCTGAATTTTAGACTTGCCACAGAAGAGAATAAGAGGAACTTGGGAATAGGGATCATGATATTATTTATGCACTCTGGTATCAGGGTCTGAGTAAGATATCAACACCAGAAACCTGAGCACTGTCAATGATGAAGCTTGAAGTCACAATGTATTGTCATTACTATAGTCATGTATCATATTTCTCACTAGAGAATAGAAGTGAAATGGACTTACTTGGAAGTTTGTCTTGATTCTTCCAAATATTCATGTAGAGTACCCTATTTTTTTTTTTTTTTTTTAAGAATCAATAACCTGAATAATTTGGCAGGAAGTAGGTACTTGTCTACTTTAGCAACATGGTATTTAATGGAAAGAGGAAATATTGAGAGAAGGAAAAACAGGGAGAATACGTAGTAATAAGTGGGAAATAAGATTTTAATAATACAAGATACCTAATTGGTCCTGCCCTTTAGCAAAACAATGTAAGAATACGTCAGTCTACAGGACAAACAGCGCCTGTGGCATTGTGATTACCATATCTGAACAGGTCTTCTTTGTGAAAATTTGGTACTATGAGCCAAGTGGTTTACCAGCAGCAACTGTCACTAAAACATTAATCCTTACCTTTGGGAAGATAGTCTATTGACTGCCCTTCATATGTTTGCTTTGGAAAGTTTATTGTAATCAGATCATAATAAAAAAAAAAGTACCAGATAGGTGGGATATGAGCTGTTAATGATTTCTCTTTGCTTTTGATTTTAAAACAATTAATTTTTACTGAAAAAGGATTTATGAACACAATCATTTGTGAAGACAAAGGTATAAAAACTGGGCATTTTGCTAGTAATCATTAGGGAATCATTTTTAAAGTTAAATTGTGAAATTTATGTAAATGTAGACAAGTACTTCGCAAGGGTACTTGCTTTATTTGATATTTTTTTTTTTTCTTTTTGATCCTTAAATTGGGAAATCAGGACATTTGTTATTATATTTTTATCTTCAAGAGTCTTTACTTATTTCTTCTTCAATTGCTTTATTTTAGATTTAATTTAAAAGTAGATATAAAGTAATTCTGAACTTAACTCAGTATATTCTTTATTCATTGTGATATAAATTTTAATAAATTAATATTATGCATGTTATTGAGAAGGAAAGAAAACATTGTGACAAAGATGATTCAGATATAATCTAAATCTTCAATGACCTTAAGCTTTCATGTAATATGGAGAAAAGTTGTTGTAAAATTTCTATATAGAGGTTCATAAAATGTTGAGAGGTTCATAATATAACTAAGATATGAGACAGAATACAAATGTTTTAAGAGACAAATGACCAAAATCCTATGGAATTTCAGCAGGAAAAATCACATTTAAAGTGAAAGATCTGAAGTATGTATATGGAGTCTCATTTCCTTTATATAGATGAAGAAATAATTTGGTGAAGTAACTTATTTATGGTCACACATAGGATCAGAGACAGAATTCATACTTGGCTCTCCTGACTCCAAATCATATACTCTTCTGTTTCATATTGCCTTCCCATCAGTACAAAGTTTTATTTAGGAAATGACATTAGTTTAGGCCTTTAAAGTTGGGCAGAATTTTTACCATTCTAGGCAGGAAGAATTGGTTTCAAAAATTATCAAAAAATGAGGTTAGTCTCAGTTAATCAGAAAATATAATTGAGATAATATTCCTTAAATATATCAAAGTTGATCTGTGAATAGACCAGTTTGAATTTGATGCTCAAGATCTGTGTGGTAACACTGGGCTAAAGCTGATTTCTCTGAATTATACAGACCCATTCCCCTTCTTATTGTTGATTGAGTTAATGATAGTTGGGTTGGCAGAATTCTTGAAGGACTATCTGGCTTTATCAGGCAAAATAGCAAAGTTGACAAAGATTATCTTTGGTTAAGGAACATGTCCATAGTCATTCAACAACTATTTATCAGAAATAAGATTTGAATCTGGCTTGTTGACCTTGAGGCTAGAGTTCTATTTTTTGCATGACTGTCTCTTTTCAAGGAACTTAATAAGAATGTTAGTTCTCTTACACTATTCTGTATTTAGATGTCTTTTCCTGTAAGCTACTTTTAACAAATTTTAATCTATAAAATGAGACAACAAGACTAGATGATCTCTTAGGTAGCTTCCTTCTCTAGTATTCTGTGATTTGTACTTGTATCCTGTTGTTGGGTACCTTTTCTTAATTTTCTATAGTTTTAATGATTCCAGCTATATGTTTTCAAGTGAAACAGTGCTTTTTTTTTTTAGGAATGTTGTTTAGGGTTCAAGTGTACTTAGGGTTCTTATCTGCTACTCTGCAGTATTCCTGATCTGTTGTACATTTATTTAACCTCAACCCAGAATGAATAATGGGAGGTGCTTACATGTGTCTGAGAGGAATGCACAATGAAACATTAACCTCATGTAGAAGTCAGCCAACAGAGTAATAACATTAAGGAAAACCATAACTTCCCTACTAAAATAATTTAGAATCATAGAGAATTGAAATAACAAAACACACTTCCAGCAATGCACATTTTAAACAATTATTGAGAAATAAGGAAAAAAAATACATAACTTAGTATGACCTTAAGTTAGTTTTTATAAAGCATAAGTATCCAAAAATTATGTAATGCCAAGGAAGTTTTTTTTTTTTTTAAGCCACTAGGAAAGAAACTGTGGTGTATAAATTTTCTCTTTTCTTGAAAGTTAAATTGTTATAAGTAGAAGATACTTCGTTACTTCAAGGATTTTTTTAAAAAATTTCATCTATGTTGGTATTCCCTCTGCCAGTGCAAATAGAAGTCATCCCATGCTTCAGTAGAATAATCTTCATTAATTGTTTCCAAAATAAGTCATCATCTCATTTCAACTAGTTTTTTGGTGATGAATTTTTGTAAATTTAGTGAGTCTGTTCTAGCCCAAAGACTAAACTCATTCAGTATCTTGTATTGCTGGACTCAGGCATGTACTGAGAAATGTCTAGGCATCTGAAAAAAAATACAAAATACATTTTTAATAAACTATTAAAGTTTATTTTCTATATTATATCTTCTCAATCCCTCTCAACTCTACACAATGAAGTCCTGATTTCTAGCATCTGTCACAAATTTCTGAGATGTAACTGCTAACCTTGAAAATTTAAGCCATTTTGCAGAAATTGGTTTGACCTGGCTCCAATATACCACTGTACCTCAACCTAGCCATACTTGATGCTTTTCTAGCTTTATAGTTAGTTATTCAGCCAACTATAATTTATTAAGACCAGCACTGTACTAAACACTTACCATACAAAAGAAAGGCAAACAAAGAAAATCCCAGCCCTAAGGAACTCTGTCAAATATAAAAAGCAACATAAAAAATGCATATATAAATGATATGTACAGGGTAACTTTGTAATAAAAAGGCACAGCACTAGTACTGAGGAAGATATAGGAAAGTCTTTCTAATAGAAGACAGAATTTTCATGGAAGCTTAAAGGAAGCCAGGTAAGTCAGGAGGCAGAAGTGAGGAAGGGGAGAGCATTATAGGAACAAGATATAAAAATATCCAGAGTCTAGAGGAATGTTTTAGGTGAGGAACAGGAAGGAAGCCAGTTTGTAAGACCTGCCAAACCTTGGGCTGTGCTTCTAAGAACATAGGGTGACTGTGCTGTGAGATATTAGTGGAGGAAGTAGGAGATTTGAAAACAACACAAAGCTGTCTATTTTGTGATCCTGCAGTTTGGTTTTGTGTGTGTGTGTGTGTGTGTGTGTGTGTGTGTGTGTGTGTTTTCTTTTATGGGAAACTTGTCACTATGTTTTTAATTCTTTCCTGTAAAACAATGCTAGATAATTTTTATTTCATTATTTTGTATTTAAATAATTTAGGAAACTTATCTAATGCTTAATAACAATTTGTCTTGATTTATTGATTCTGTTTACTAGGGCATCACTGCATGATGATTACTTAGAAATACTAACCATCTGAATGCAAATTTAAAGAAATAAAAGTTGTTTCCTCTTTGTTCCACGCCATTGTTAGTTCACATGACATTTTAAGTGAACTGTTGTTTTCTGTGGAACATTAGCATATGTGCTGCCATTTTGCACACCCATAGGCTATTTATGGAAAAGCTTTCTTTTCTCATGAGTGGAAAAAGTGAAACTCATAAATTCACTTCAGCAATAGCAAAGAAAATATTTTTTCAGAGATGATTATCTCCTTGTCGTTATTTTTGTATGCCACATAAAGAAGGTAATAATGAATTTTAGAATTCTTTTTATGTTCTATTTTATAAGCTGAAGGACTATAGCAAGGTGGCTGAAATCCATAGCAAGTTGAAGATTTTTATAATATCCTTTTTCTTTCAGAAAGCTTTATCACTCTAGGGTTAAGTATTGATATGTGAATGAATTGATATAGTGAACTCTTTATATAGAATGGCCCCTTCTCTGTAACTTACTTAAAGTTTTAGAAAGTTTTCTGGAGAATTGAAAACTCACCAGAGACAATGATTGAACTCATGTCTTCCTGGCTGTGTGGCCAACTTTTTATCCACCGTACCAGCCTGCCACACTCTACCATAATATTTTAACCACAGAAATGTACATAAAAATAAGTTCATGACTTTTAAAAAATATTTATTTTATTTTGAACTTAAGAAATGAAACAAATATTTCCATAGCACAGTAGAATAGGGAAAAAAAAGATAATTGTACCTGAAACTGAAACTTGATTATGTAAAACTTGCTATTTCTTTTGAATACATAATAAAGTTATCATGTAACTTTTTTTACTTCTTTTTCTTCTCCTTCCACCCAACTCAGGAAGCTACCATTAGATACATATGTGTGTGTGTGTGTATGTAGTCATTCTATACATACTTCTTTTTCTGGATGTAGACAGCATCTTCCTTCATATGTCCTTTATAATTAGCATAGATATTTATGATAAATAAAATAATATTCATTCCAACTTGTTTTTAAAACAAACAAAAAAAAAGTTAAAAAAAAAACTTTTTAAAAAAAGTTTTAAAAAATGTTTAAAACATTAAAACAATATTGCTATTGCTGTATACATTATTCTTTTGGTTCTGCTCATTTCACTCTTTATTATTTTGTGTAAGTCTATATATGTACTTCCATGGATTGTCCAAGGTCATCAAGCTCAGCATTTCTTTTAGCATAATACTGTTCTATTGCAGTTGTATACCAAAACTTTTTGAACCATCCCCAGTGGAGAGGCATCCCCATAATTTCCAATTTTTTGCCACCACAGAGATTCTATAAATATTTTAGAATGTCTAGGTTCTTTTCCTTTTTTCCCTAATTATCTTTGGAAACAGACCAAAGTGGTAATGCTAGGTGAAGGGTAATAGAAGTTATGATTTATTTAGAAGCTGAAATATAATAAGTAGATTCTTATAAATTGGTATCTCTGGGACATATTTGAAAGTTAACATGATGTTGTAAAAATTTTTGGACGTGGAATTTGAATTGAAATAGGTTGCTGAGATGTGTCTATGCATATGTACATATACACACATAAATGTACAAAATTTGAATCTGCTCTAGCACAAAGACCAAACTCATTCAGTATCCTGTATCTCCTCACTCAGATGTGCTGAGAAATGATTAGCAACTAGCTATCTGAAAAAAAAAAGCATACAAAATACACTTTTAATAAACTACTAAAGTTTAATCTCCATATTAACATTTTTTCCACTATTCTCTTAAGTCTAGACAATCAAGCCCTGATTTGTAGTATCTGTTCCAAATTTCTGAAGTATTTTATAATGCTTCATCGATGAAAGGAAATGTGATTCCACTTTGGTGGAGAGAATGCACAAACATACAGAGCTGATTTTTTTTTCACTTTTATAGAAGCTATATCAATGTATTTTTTTTCATTGCATTCACAAATTACTTTCATTCTGTGAACGATCTCTTATAATATTTAAGTAAACTAAGTAAATGATGACCCTGTCTGAAAGTGTGTATAACATTCCAAATCTGTAGCACACCCCTTTCCTTCTCTATTAAAAAAAAATAACAGAATATATTTTTTCTCATTCTTACCTCCCACCCTTTCCACAAAGGAAAAACAAATTCCTTGTAACAAATATACACAGTCAAACAAAACAAATCCCTTCATTGACTGTATACAAAAATAAATCCAATTTTGCACCCTAAATCTATCGACTTTTTGTCACGAAGTGGAAAGAGTGCTTCATAATTTGTCTTTTCTACATTTGGGTTTTTAAGACACCTCTGTCTTCAGGATCTTGGAACCTAGACTTTCCTAGTTTGCATCAATCTTATGATTATAGGAAGAGAAGAGCTTGTCAGATGTCATTTTGAAGCTCTGCAAATGGTTGATTTAAGGCATGAAGAACAAAGCTGATTTTTTTTCAAAGATAAGTATTCTCTTAATAATTTGCCCTTTGCAGCAGCAGTACCTTATCTGACTGCCCACGTTCATCTGGCTGCTGACGCTGTACATGCTTCATTTGCACAAGCTATTTTTACACCTTTTGTGTCTTTTGAGGAACCAAGTGGGCATGCTAGCTTGTAATGATTCACATCTCAAAGTGAACAGGGTGTCCTGAGATGTTGCTACAGTGATGTGCAGAAGAGAAGAAAAAATTTTTAGAGCAAACTAATTAATTCTTGTAGGCATTTTGAATGTTCAGATGAAATAGCATTGATAGCATGGTCTCATTAACATGTATTCTCTGCTCTTGGTTGGCAATATGCCTTCATGATTTGCATTAGTAACTTATCTGAACCAAATGACAATGTTGTAAACAGATAATAAATCAACCATTTTGTGGTAGATTTGTGTTTTTCTTAGTCCCTCAAAACTTAGAGAAAAGTGCCTTTATGAAGAATGATTGATGGGTGTGTTTTTAATAAAGTATGGCATTGTCCTTTAATTGAATTCTTTGGATCCTATTTGAATGACATATTGTATTAATTCAAAGTGTTAAGTCCTTAATTTTTTCCCATAGGTGTCATATTAGTACTTTATCCTAATTAGTATTTTTCTTTTAGAAACTACTTTTAGCCTTAAATAGTAACTTAGACTGCAAAGAGTTAGGAAAACTTGAAATAAGGTAGATCCTTCTGAGACTTTATCTAGAAAACTTTAGTATTCTAAACATGAAAGGGCCTCATTAGAAACTGATCCTTTCCATGGAAATTTTCTGTGGCATATATCACTAGAACAATATAAATCCCAGAATTAGATGATAGAATTAATTTCTTATTTGTAATCACTGGTTGTGTTTTTTGTAATTTACAGGAATCACAAATATATAAAGTTTAAGCCAGGTCAAAAGAATAGAAAGTTTTAGTTGACCTTGGGCTCCTTGAGAGATTTAATTGTCATGTAGAAGGGCAATCCATGGCTAGAGATTGGGTAGGGAGAAGAGGGATTCTAAGCTTTGTATTTTACTGTATTTTTAGCATAATCCTTTGCATACAGCAAGTACTTAATGTTTATTGAATTGATTCTCCAGGCAAAGTCTTCTTGTGCATCAAGGAGTAATGAGTCTTTGTTAATTCACACCAATGGCACTTTACCATCTATTCAAATCTCATTAATTTTTAATGTTCCATATATTTTGCAGGAATTCCTATGGGTATTGTTTTGCCAAAGGCAAAACAGTTTTATTCTATTGTTAATATGAAAGTAAAAGATTAATAACCAAGAAATATAATTTTACTGCATTTTTTTTTGAAATTTAATATGATGTAAAATTCTTTTTTCCCCACTATGAATGCAACCAATTTTTTTTTTTTTTAAGAACCTGGAACATTTTTCATGCAGCTGCACATGTGGAGAGAAATGTGACTCCAGATTGGTAGAGAGAATACTAAATACAATGTTGCATTCTCACTTAAAATTCCTACAGAATAGGTTCTACACACTTTTTGGGGGGAGAAGGGGAAGATATGCATAGTTCCAGATCTTCTTGCTGGAGACACATGTGTGGTTCCAGTCAGTCTGTAGGGACATGAATAAAGATGTAGCAAATGATCAGCATTTTCTCCACCAAACTAGAGTCATATTTCTTTTCATAGATGTAGTATTATAGAACACCCCAGGCATGGTTAGAATTTCTGTTCCATATACAAATGACATTGCAGTCAAGCTTGAGAGGAAATCACATGTTCACTATTTTGGGAAAAATAACTGAACAACATTTTTATGAATGACTAATTTTACATACACAAAGTGAATATTGATAGACTTCATTTAGTGGTTAGCAATAGCACTCTGGAATGGAAATACCACTGCACTTATAAGTTGAAAGACTTGGATTTTAGTTCAAACTTTACTACTTTCTAGGCATGTGACCATAAAGTTATTTCTACCATAATAGGCATTAAAATAAATATCTAAGATTTCTTTTAGATCTAGGCTTCATTATGAATCTTATTGGTATTATAAAATGAAGAATAAATTTTTTTAAGGAAAAAAATCTTTGCTGTATGCAATAAAGCCATATTTAAGGCTACAAATCAAAATTTCTGTTAAAATATTAGCAAGAATATTCAAAATAGGAAAAAAAAGGTGATTCACTCCATGAATATTATAACTGTTCCCTGTAAATACACAGTAATTTTGTTGCTACTTTTACAGAGAGAGGATATCACAACCACATTTCAAAATGGGTCCAAGTTAGCTAGCTCTTTTCACATTTTCTCTACCTTCCTCCAGAAATGTCTCAATCTCCCATTGTATTTGTTTGTAGTCTAAAGTACTCTTCTGATTCTGGTGATATGTTCATTTCAGGGACAACTATAGTTGATAAAAGAATTCCCACTCCCTCCCTCCTAAAAAATTAAAGTAATTTAAGATGAATTTGACTCTCAGGTAATTTTGGGTTTTTTGTATCTTGTGGAAATAAATGTATTGAATGGAACTCTGGCAATAATGAACTTTTTTTTTTTTTTGCTAGATATCTCCCCTTCACCCCGATTCAAATATGTATACCATAATTGGTAGTGAGGCAGGAAATAGTTACATATTTTGAGTAGATAATCCTAGGGTAAAGTTCACTATTAAAGGAATATTGATCTCAGATTTCTATGTTTCCTTAAAATATCTTAGCTTGTGTGTGACATTTTGTAGATAAAGAAAACTGTCTCTAAGAATTTATTTGATATTTAATATAGCAAGATGCATAACTGCATCACAATCAGCATCTATTAAAGAAAACTGCAGGGCCATTCCAGATGTCTGTCATTTTTTGTTGTTGTTGTTTGTTTAACTCATGAAGACAAAAAGAATACAGTTTAGCTCAAATAGTCATCTTAAACCACTATTACTTTATGGTGTTACCATTTCATGCTCACTTGAATATTTCCACTACTCTGTTTCTTCAGTTATATTTTTTCTCCCATTTTTCTAAAGAATTTCTAGGCTTGTAAAAATTCCCAGATGGACAACAACTTGAATTAACCCAAACTTTCATTCAAATCTAATCCAAAGAAATCAATTAAAAGCAAGTCTTTTTACTTATTCAGAATATGCTCTTCAACCATCTCCTTAAAGCTACTTTTCTTTGAGTCAAAATACCTTTATTAGCAGAAAATAGCTGCACTTCCTTGTTGAAATCAATTTGCACTCTGGAGAGACCCATGTTCAAGTTGATATGCCAAAGAGATTTCATCTCATTCTTTACTGGGCCTTTCTATCAAAATTATTTAACTGGATTGTCAAATAATAGCAATTTGATATGAGACCAAGGAATAGGACAAGTCATGTTTTTAGATAATAACTACTTTTCTTCTCTTTTGACTCTGTGGAAGAGTCTAAATTATTTTCTAATCTAATTATTGCTTATCATGATAGAAAGGAAATATTTTCAACTATCTGAATATGATAACAGAAATAGAGGGAAAAGTTATAATATCTTATCACATGTGGGACAATTGCAGTAGGCATGATAATAGTTACTTTGCCTCTTTGAATATTTGCGCTAAAATATCCTCATGGAAATGATTATAGAGGAAAATAGTTCCTTGATGTTCTCTAAAACCATGTTTAGTTTACTTACAGTAAAATGTTTTCTCTTTTCATAACTTTTATATAAACTAGGACAAATTTTAACTCTAAATGTTGTCAAAAATTTATTATCTGTTTAATGACATTTCAAAATTATTTAATTTTTGTTTCTCCCTCCATAAGAGAGATTTCAGTGAATTAGATTGACATTCTTTACAACATACTCAGATGTCTCTTCATGGATAGTATAGCAATGCTTGGGTTTTTGAAGATTATTTTAAAATATTACAAACACTGGGAAATCCTACTGAATTATCTAGTTTTTCAGTATGACCTAATGGCAGACTGTGTTAACCTTTTTGAGTCTCTCAGTCAAGTAAATTTGGCAAGGAGGCCATATATTTCCAAAGGAACATATATACTTTTGGCTACAATAACCTGTGAAGATCACCTACTAGGATAGTTTAAAGCTATACTGCTGGACAAAATGCTTCAGTACTTAACCAATGTAATTAAAGATTATTAAAGTTATGAAGTGAAATTTTAATTTTCATCATTTTGATATTTTTTGTGTGAAAATTTCTCTAGTGTTTCATTTCCCAAAAAATATCAATGAATTAGGAAACACATAAACATTATTTTCATATTCTTTTAGAAGACATGGGAAGTGATCTAAATCTATTTTGATAAAACTCTTAACAGCTTCTTTAAGATTTTTGAAGTAAAATTTTACTCCTTGAATACAAAGATATGATAGCAACAGAATTGCTTTTCCTATCCTTGACTTTTACTTTGCATCATAAAAAAGTAAGTGTAGTGGTAATTGACAAATTTTATTGATACTATATGAGAGGTCCAATTTAATTTTTTTCAATTTTTTCAGAATAACAAAACTATAGGTTAGCATCTATTAAGAACATCTTCCATATTTTTAATGGTTTGCTAATAGTACTTGTTAAAATCCCCCAAAAGGACTACTTCTTCCCCCTCAAAGTATACTTCAAAAGCTCCTAGGAATAAATGAAATAAAAGTTGTTAAATGAGTAACAGAACAAATAGAGATACCAAGGAAATGTTGAAAAGAACCATACACAATTTGTTTCACATTTTGATTTAATAATTCCAAATATTATATTCCTGTGCTTAAAACTTTGTTGAAATGAAAGGAAAAATCACTGAAAAGAAAATAAGGTCACTGAGGGCAGCCATAACTTTCTTTTTGTCTTTATGCTCTCAATGCTTTGTCCAGTGTTTTTAATGAATTTCTTGAGTTGAATTGAATGTAAAAAAGTTTACTAATATAATGTGACTACTTGGTTGTAATTCCTGGTTTAGGAAAAATAGAATTTCATATTCTTCCAGAATTATCTTAGTAACTGAAAGCAGATCTCTTTATTCATGTGCTATTATTCATATAGTAATGGATCATTTTAAGTAGGTTCACTTTAGTCATTATAAAGACTTGATTCCAGTCAGATGTTAGCACATCATTTAAGTTTTTAAAAATTTGTCAAAGATTTTATTTCAAATGTTTCCTGTGATGCATTTATTTCAGAAAAAGTCAGATAGAGAAAAAAAAATTATCTTTTGTAATAGCCTACAGAAATGAATTCATTACTATTTTAATAAATCACCTTATGGGAAAAAAACAAAAAACAAAAAACAACTAATGTCATTGCTTAGATAAAGATACAGTGATATAATCCAATCTAAGAAGGAATGGAAATAGGTAGATTATTACCTGTCTATTGAATTGGTAAACATAGAACTGAGCTGCTGATATAACTTTCTTTTTATTTTAAATTCTTCTGTATTCCCCTCACCATACCTTTTTACTGGGAAAATTCTAGGGGAATTGATAGTCTAGGCAATTTAATATTCTGTTTGACTTCTGATGATTACATAATCTGCTCCACCTTCTTTTTTCAACAATTCATGGTGAAAATCATTCACAATACTGCAGTGTCTTTGAGGGCCTACTTATCTGCCCCTTTGTTGAATCAATACTTCTATGTGCTTGTTAATTCTAACTGGGTTTTTCCAAGATTCTGTCCTATCCTTTAATTTTTCTTTCCCCCCTATACTCTTTAACTCTTGCTTACCTTATCAGTTTCCATTGGTTTAAATATCATGTCTGTCTAAATGATTTCCAGATCTATATATCCAGCTCCAGTCTATTTCCTGATCTTCTGTTAGTAATTTCTTAAGTTTCAGTCCTGCATCCCCAGTGACTTCTTAGACATTTACAAATGTCTAATCCTTAGAGACATTCAAAATGAGCTCATTATCTCCCCTGAACTTCTTCCTTATTTTCAAATCTCCTTATTCCTATAAAGTACCACAATCTGAGATTTGTATCACAAACTTTAGATCCTTAACTTTTAAATCACTGCAGAACTGTATCCCAAATAATATTTCCATACTCATTGATGATTATTTCCCCTTCTGTACTCTGCAAACATATTAATCTGGATTTGTCATTCTTCCTCTTCCTCATATGTGATATTTCATTTCCTATTTCCATGCCTATGCCATGAAATTGAATTTTATGCATGCATGGAATGTGCATTCTCCTTACTGCTCCCTCTCTTCCTTTAAGGCACAAGTTGGCTACTATCTTCTATATGAAGTCATTCCTATTCCCCGCATTACCCTCCCCATATTATTTTATATTTAAATATATTTATATCTGCATACACATATGCATTTATTCACTTTATAATTTATACTCTCTGTGTGTATGTATGCATTTGCTATATTTCCTCCCCTATTAGAATGTAAAGAGTAAGGATGATTTCATTTTCTGTACTTATATCTCAAGAACATAAGATAGTGCCTGGTATATATTAAGGTCTAAATGATTATTTGATGATTTTAATCTGAGTACGTGTCTTCTTTATATGAAATTATAGTTATTCTATAGTTATAGAAAGTAGATTGAAGCTATATTGAATCAAGTACAATTGTTCTGTACTATATCCTGGATATTGTTTTCTTTTGATTTGCCACCTTTCTCCTAAAAGCTAGGTGTAATAAAAATTCCAGTTAATTGAGGTTTCTAGTGAATATGGTTTTGACCAATTATGGATTACTAGAGTTGAAAGGAATTTTAAAGGCTAGGGAACCTAGCAGATAAAGTTCTGGTCTTTATAAGGAGGGCTTGAATTCTCAAATCCTGATTCAAATACTTACCACCTATGAGATCCTGGATAGATTTCTTAATTTCTCAGCCTCAGTTTCCTCTTTTATATTATGGAGACAACAATAAAGCATCTTCCTTAAAAGAGTTATTGTGAACATCAAATAAAATGTACATGTGAATTCTTGTAAGTATAGCATTTTGCAAATCTTGCAGCATAAACATTACATTATTTTTGCTATTATTATTAGTTCACCTTCCAATTCAATGTAACGATTATTTCTCTAACATCCATAAAGTGGTTATTTAGTGTCCAATTGAACACATTGCATACTGAGGCAGCTACTACACTGCTGAACCACTCTAATTATTACCAAATTATTTTTTACAATGTGTAATGTTCTCTCCAAAATGTAATATTCTCTGTTGAGGTTTTCTTGGGATCTCTGGGAGCAGCCTTCCTTTCAGTTCAATAATCACCACAAATGCAGTCAGGTGTTAAAGTCCAAATCTTTTATTATCTCTTTCAAAGTCCTATCTCCTTCACTTGGGGCTCGGTTAGTTTTCTGGAGGCCTTCCGGAGTCTTGGTTTCAGTGGGAAAATGAAGGAAGAGAGCCTGCCACCATGGTGGTGTGAGATAGGATGAATCTGTCTGAGTCCAAGGGCTTGTGCTCCAGCCTTCTGCCTCCAGCCTTCTGTCCACTTGTCTCTGAATCTCCCTGGCTGAGGCTTCTAGCTTATAAGCTCCACACTGAGTACAAACCAATCATTATATCATTAGGAAATCATTATGTGTTATAGGATTAATCAATGCTAAACTAGATTTAACCATTGTCTCCTCAATTCCACTTAGTATCTTGTAAGCATCTTTTGTTTCAAGTTCAGAGTTCTGACCCATAGTTTTCTCAATTCTACTTAGTATCTTGTTTCAGGTTCTGGCCCATAAGATCTCCTTGTAGGATTAAATCAATCATACTGAACCATGCTAAATTAGATAACTAATGTCTCTATCAATCCTACTTACTTAGTACTGTGTAAGAATCCTTTGTTTCAGGTTCAGAGTTCTGGCCCATAACCAGTGAATCTAAATTTGTCTGCTTGTAAGTCTTACCCTCTGTTGATAGATTTCCCTTCTAGAATAAGAGATCTTCAAAAATAGCATTCTTTTTCTCTGTAAAAATCTATAAAATATTTGAAAATAGGTATCAATCATGTCTTTCTTTAATCTTCTCAACATTAAACATAACCTGTTCCTTCAACCAGATTCCCAAATGATATGATTTCTAGACTCAATATTCTAGTTACTCTTATCTGGGGGAACTCTGATTTGTTAATGTTACTCTTAAAAATTA
This sequence comes from Antechinus flavipes, assembly GCF_016432865.1. NCBI lineage: Eukaryota > Metazoa > Chordata > Mammalia > Dasyuromorphia > Dasyuridae > Antechinus > Antechinus flavipes. The sequence goes on along the minus strand of NC_067401.1, from coordinate 329,741,217 downwards.
ACTTCCAAAACAGAACACAACACTTCAGATGTGCATAATACAGTGGTGTTGCTGGGGTTTAAATTCTGTCTTTGATAGTTGCTAGATATGACTATTGAAATCCTTTGTGTCTTTGAATCTCAGTGTTATCCAGTGACGATAATAGTAACAGTAGCATTGTAATTATCGTAATGGCCAAATGAAATAACAGATGTATATGAACAATTTTTTTCCAACTTTAGGGACCTATTCAAATGTTAGGCATTTTAGTACCATAATGTTACTATAATTAGGTACTTTGGAATTTCATATAAATTATTTTTATTCTTTTAACCCATTGTCTTCATCAAGATGATATTATATTTTTATTTATTTCTTTGTGGATGACTATATTTCAAATTAAGGTATAATAGCAATAAGTAATATAGGTAGGTCTCGTTTTAGTGACTTTATTACTATATTACTGCAAATATTCTGGAAGAATATTATCTCAACAATATTGGCTTTTCATTTTTAATTTCCCAAATGTCAGGTAACAACAGTACCTTCTGTGTCTGCATGGTGCCCAGATTTCTACAGAACTTCAGATTTGGAAAGGGTTTAGTAGTCATTTTGCTTGTTTCTATTCAGTAAACATTTATCAAGTGCCTACTATGTATATGCCATTGTGCCAAGTGCTAAAGAAAAACATGTATCAAGATATCAAAGAGCTTATTTTTGGCATGGCCTTTACCAAACATCTGATGATTGATTGATGTGTAGAGAGGACTATTTTTAGTATAAAAACACAAATTCAGTTTGAAAATTAATGGTCTGTTCCTGTGGAGTATTGTCAAAAAAAAGTGAAAAAAGAATTAAGATCTTTAAGTTTTTGTCATCTATTTGAAATTCCTGTGTTTCTTCTTCAGCTGTTTTTGAACTCATTGTGCTCTGCTATTTTAATTGGAAGAATCTCCTATTTAGAGGTGATATACTTATTACTGTGAAATTTGTAACTGTAATTTTCTCCTCAGAGAATTATGACCTATAGTATCTTTGTTTTACTTTCTATGTAATTTTTGTTATCACAGCAGATTTTTGTTTTTGGTAAAGGACAATATAGGAACAAGGGACATTAGACTATTTTCTGCAGTAACATCATTTGATCTGGCAATGTGAAGTATTCTGTAGCAGCATCTTCATTGTCTATCACTATCATTCCTAGGGTAATTATTAATTTATTTAAATAGTATTGCAAGATGCAATTGTAATAATCTAAATCTAAAAATGATATATATACATATATATGTATGTGTGTATATATATATTTAAAGTTATTCTTAAAAATATTTTCCATATGAGGTTTGCTGATCTTTTATTATAGAAATTAAGAGATGCATTAAAAAATAATTTTATATTGCCTAGAATAATTAAAGTTCTAAGTTGGTCAGTACTGGCCATATTTACAAATTAAATTTTCAAGTGAATTATTATATCCTGATGCCATGAATACATTATGTGATATTTCCTAATTGTATTTATTTTGTTCTTAGGAAGCAACAAGACAATCATGTACATTACAACTCTAAAATATGCAGGTAAGAATTTAATTATTTAAAAATGAATCTTTATCACATATTTAATTTTTTATAATACCCATAAACCTTAAAACCCATAGGTAAACTTTCCTAGATTCTCTTTTCTTTTGTTTCAGGAGAAATAGACTCCCTTCTTTTGAAAAAGCATTTAAAAATCATTTTATTATATATTGTGTTAGTATATATGTATATGTGTATATATTTATTATATATTTATAAATACATGCATATCTAGATAGATAATATTAGATATCTATATACATATATATGCCTATATAGCAAACAATCAATCAATAAGGCATTTATTCAGCCACTATTATGTATTGGGTACTGTGTTAGGCAATGGGGATACAATAGAAAAGAGATAGTTTTTGCTCTCTAGAAGCTTGTATTTTATTTGGAGAGAATGCAGTGTATTCATAGATAATTAAACCCAGGATTGAGACAAATAATTTAGAGGGGATTTCAGTTGGAGAAATTAGCAGACTGGTCAATCAGAAAGGAAAATAGCAGTTCTAAGAGTTAGAGATTTAGGAAAGATAGTTTTCTAGGCATAGAATTAGTAGATACAATGTTGTATACTATGAACAAATAGAACAGTTTGGCTTGACCAGAAAGCACATAAATAGAAGAAAAGTATAGTCAGCCTTGAAAGACCGTAGCAACATTGTGAAGGGCCTCAGATACAGACAGAAGGTTTTATATCTATTCTGAGAGGAAGACCTATGCTTTGGAAATATCAGTTTGTCAGTTGTATGAATCAGAGAGAAATACATTCAGGATAACAAGATTAATTAGGAGGCTAAGTATCGACTGGGGTTCTTATGGTGTGTATAGAAAAAAAGGGATGAATTGTGAGAGAACTTGAGAAAGTAGAATAAAAATTAATGAATTAATAAATATTTGTTGACTGACTGGATATAGGGAGAATGAGATGACTCTTAGATTGCAAATCCAAAAAGCTAAAAGAATCTTTAGTCAAAATGGAGAGTCTGTGAAGAGCTATCAATTTGGGTAAAAATTTTGTTTTGAACATAATGAATTTGAGATCCCAGTAAGAAATCAAGACTAAACATGTAGATATGAATCATGTATATACAAATGACAATTGTACCCATAGGAGCTGTTGAGATTACCAAGAAAGTGTAGAAAAAGGAAAGAGCCCTGGGTTATACAAATCTACATAGAGGGTGGAACATAGATAATGATTCTGCAAAGGAGACTTAGGCCAGGTAAGAAGAAAGCCACAATTGAACAGTCTAATGAAAACTTAGATGGATATAATGATCCACAGTGTTAAAAATTTAGAGAAATCAAGAAGAACTTCAAGTGGGAAATTTCACTTAAATTGTGGGGATAGAAACCAGATTGAAAGGGGATAAGAAGTGATAGAAGTGGAAAAGAAAATGGAGACAATGAATATCGACAGCTTTGTTGTTTTTCTAGACATTTGTCTGTGAGAGATATCAGACAATAGTTTGAAGGGATGTAAGAGCCAAGTGAAAATCTTTAAAAGATAGAAAGAATCTGGATGTGTTCCTAGGCAAGAGAGAAAGAAGGTCAAACTTTCAAAAAAGAAAAAAAAAGGATATATATATATATATACATATATATATATATGTATGTAAGTTTATCTCTGTATACATACAGATATGTATGTACATTTGGGGATTTATATAGACATACATATATAGGTATTTATATATATAAAATGTAACTGGAGATGTGTTGCACTAAACATATGAAGTCCTAAAATCTGTCTAGAAGCCATATAGTAATACAAATCTTTTGATTCAGGCGATTTAAATTTTTCTTTTAAAACATACTGATATTATGATACATTTTTCTTCAGGTTATCTTCTGTTCAAAATAAAAGCAACATTTCAAAGTGTGAACATGAAAGAAGCCAAATTTATAACTTTAAGTCAAATTTGAACTTAATATATTTTCAATAGGGTCTAGACCTGTAATTTTACTGACATAGGAAATTGCTCAATAAAGGATCACCCTCTCTAAAAAAGAAAAGGAAAGGAATAAGCATTTACTTAATGTCTATAATATACTAAGTGCTGTGCTTTACACTTTACAAATATCTAATTTGATTCTCACAATAACTCTGGGAGGCAGATGTCATTATGAACCCCATTTTATAGTTGAGGACACTGAGAAAGACAGAAATTAAATGATTAACTTGCCCAGGGTCACACAACTAGAAAGCGACTGTGGCCAGATTTGAATACACATCATCTTTTTAAAAAATATTATTTTATTTTCCAAATACATATAAAGATAATTTTCAACATTCATTTAAAAAAAAAAAAAACAGTCTTCTAGATTTTTCTTCCTCCTTGCTTTCTTTCTCCTCCCTTTCTTTCTTCCCAAGACACAAGCAATCAAATATAGATTAAATATGTGCATTCCTTTTAAACATATTTCCATGTCCTGTTATACAAGAAAAATGAGACAAAAAGAAAAAAAAAACCACAAGAAAGAAAACAAAACAAACAAAAACAAAACAAAAAGGTGAAAACACTGTTCTTTTATCCATATTCAGTCTCTATAGTTCTCTCTCTAGGTATCACTGGCATTTTCCATCCCAAGTCTTTTGGAATTGCTTTGAATCACCACATTATTGAAAAGAATCAAGTCCATCACAGTTGATCATCACACAATATTGTGAACACATATCTTCTTGACTCTGTCTACCACCTTTATGAATGTAGGCTGGCACCTTTTCTGCAACTTACAAACCATTACCTAAAGCTCTTAGAAAAGAAATTATTTGCACAGGGTCACATAACTAGTACATGTCATAGTTGGTACTTGAACTCAGGTCTTTATGGTTCCAAGGTTAGTTTTTTATCTACTATGTCATAGCTGTCTCTCATCTTCTAATATTAAAGTTAAATGTTATTCATGTAAAATATTTGAAGATTCAAGATATTTGAGAAAAGACTTTTAGCTTTTTGAAAAATCAGGTGACTAAGATAACTTTTTTTTTGCCATTATATTTTAAAATTGGTAATTTGGAAGTTACTTTCATTTTAAAGATAGTTGCTTAGCATGCCAATCCCTTTTTTTTTCTTCCTTCAGGTCATTGCATCTTAGTGAGAATAGCAACTGATCTACACTCTAACTGATCCACAAGAATTCTGCTGAACTAAATTTTCATCCCAATATTTCATCACAGCAGAAAATACTCCAACTTCCTAAGAACACTGCAGATTCACACAGCTTTGTGATGGAATTACCTTTAATGAACAGGACTGTCTTATTGTGTGATCCCAGAGACATTGCCATCTAATGCCTATAGATTACTGTGTAGAAGGCTCCAAGGAGAAAGAGACACCAGTAAATTTTCAGAGTTCCTGGAAAAATGGGAGCAACAAAGATTTAAAAAGCACAGCTTTGGACACACTCCATGTGTGTGCACAGCTTTCAAGTGAACTAGCACTTAAGACCGTGTGTAGCAAAATGGACTCTGGGGACACGGCTATAGGGCAAAAAGTTACCTCAAGGTCTGGAGAAATTGCTAAAGTACCGAGTAGATGGAGACAAGAACAATCAGCTGTTATTAAGATGAGCACTTTTGGCAATCAAGAAGGACAGAGGCAACCACAAATAGATCCTGAGCAAATCGGAAACACAGCATCAGCACAACTTTTTGGTTCTGGGAAACTGGCATCATCTACTGAAGCTGTTCATCAGGCTGTAGAGAAGTCGTATCCGCCACACCGCCCAAGTCCTTACTCATGCCAACATTCACTTTCTTTTCCTCAACATTCATTGCCACAGGGATTTATGCACAGTGGTACCAAACAGCACCAGAGCCTGGAAGGCCATCATCCATGGCAGTTTCCTGGTCACATGCAGTCAATCTCCTCTGAGGACTTATTTCCTTTTCCTATCCATGGCCATAGTGGAGGCTTTGCCAGAAAAAAGATTCCCAGCCTGAACCCTGCTTATAGCCAATATGCACAGAAAAGTTTAGAACAATCAGATGATGCTCATAAGAAAGAGCACAAACCCAAAAAACCTGGCAAGTACATTTGCCCCTACTGTAGCAGGGCCTGTGCCAAACCAAGTGTACTGAAAAAACACATTAGGTCCCACACTGGTGAACGGCCATACCCTTGTGTACCTTGTGGTTTCTCTTTTAAGACAAAGAGCAATTTATACAAGCACAGGAAATCACATGCCCATGCAATTAAGGCAGGATTAGTCCCTTTCACGGAGTCGGCTGTGTCTAAATTGGATCTAGAGGCCAGTTTTATTGATGTGGAAGCAGAAATACATTCTGATGGTGAACAGAGCACAGATACTGATGAGGAAAGCTCCTTATTTGTGGACCGCCCTGGCAATCTGAGTCCAGGACCATCAGTTCCATTGGATATTGCTAGTAGAAGTAGCTATCATGGGTCTTTGGAAGAACCCTTAGGATGCCCAATGAAGGTGCCCATTTTGATAATACCCAAAAGTGGGATTCCATTACCTAGTGAAAGCTCCCAGTATGTTAGCTCTGATGCACTGCCGACTCCATCCTTAAGTACTAAAGCAGATGACTCTCATACTGTTAAACAGAAACTTGCACTAAGACTTTCTGAAAAAAAAGGACAAGATTCTGAGCCATCTCTAAACCTCCTGAGCCCTCATAGCAAAGGAAGCACTGATTCTGGTTACTTTTCCCGCTCAGAAAGTGCAGAACAGCAGATAAGCCCCCCAAACACAAATGCCAAGTCTTACGAAGAAATCATCTTTGGAAAATACTGTCGGATTAGTCCAAGAAATGCACTTAGTGTTGCTACATCTGGTCAGGAGCGCACCATGATGGGTAGAAAGAGTATAATGGAACCATTACCTCACGTAAACACAAGGTTAGATATCCCAATGGTTGAAGATCCCACTTCACAGCTGATCCCAAGCAAGGGAGATGTAATGGAATCTAGTCAACCAAGTTCTCTGAAATCCACCAAATTCAACACCGAGCCCCGACAATCCCAAACTCTCCCAGGATCTACGAAAAATGAAGGAAAACTTTATCCAATAAATCACCAAGGTAGCTCCCCAGTTCTCTTAGAGGCACCTATAGATTCTTCACCACTTATTAGAAGCAACTCTATGCCAACTTCTTCAGCAACTAATTTAAGTATCCCTCCATCTTTGAGAGGGAGCCACTCATTTGATGAAAGAATGACTGGTTCAGATGATGTGTTTTATCCAGGGACTGTGGGAATAGCTCCACAGCGTATGTTAAGAAGACAAGCTGCATTTGAATTGCCCTCAGTACAGGAGGGGCACATAGACACAGAACATTATGGGAGAATAGCAAAAACTATCAGTGTTGCTTCTAATAGAATGGTTGGTGAAATGGGTCCATCCCTGAAGGAAAAGAAATTGATGGCTGGTGATAGGATTGGTTATGATTATGATGTCTGTCGGAAGTCCTATAGGAAATGGGAAGAATCAGAAGCAACTAAGCAGAGCTTCAGGGATATCTCATATTTAAGTGGCTTAAAACATGGAGGGGAATATTTTATGGATCCATCAGTGCCATCACAGGTAGTACCAACTCTATTTGGAGTCACATGTGAAACCAGAAAACGTAGGAAAGAAAAGAGTGTGGGAGATGAAGAAGATACCCCAATGATTTGTGGCAGCATCCCAGGCAATCCAGTGGGCATGATGACTTCAGATTATATCTCTGGTCATGATAACCCTTCTCATAGTCACTCTGAGCGTTTTGAAGCATGTAGACCCCATCTGCAGTCTGGAACCTCCTCAGAAGAATCCGCCCTATCCACAGATACTGAGAAGATGGCAGACTCAGCAAATAGGAAACCTCCCGGAAATGTGATTTCTGTAATTCAGCACACAAACTCATTGAGCAGACCAAATTCATTTGAAAGGACTGAATCTACAGACCTCGTCACTAGCCAGCAGGATAAAGCCTATTCACCTTCTGAGACTTATGAGAGTGAGATTTCAGAAGCCCCCGTGAGCCCAGAGTGTGTCCAGCATGGGGATAGTACTGAAATGCGGGGGAAAGCAGCATCCTCTTCCCAACAGCAGCATCAGCAGTCCTACCACATGCAGCCCAGGTTGGTCCGCCAGCACAACATCCAGGTCCCTGAGATTCGGGTTACTGAAGAGCCTGATAAACCAGAGAAAGAGAAAGAGGTACAGAGTAAGGAGCCAGAGAAGCCTGCTGAAGAGTTCCAATGGCCCCAGAGGAGTGAAACTCTTTCACAGCTCCCTGCTGAAAAACTACCACCGAAAAAGAAGCGTTTACGTCTTGCAGATATGGAGCACTCTTCTGGAGAATCTAGCTTTGAATCCACAGGAACAAGCCTCTCTCGTAGCCCCAGCCAAGAAAGCAACTTATCCCATAGTTCCAGTTTTTCAATGTCTTTTGAAAGAGAAGAATCCCTTAAACTTGTGGCACCTCCCAAACAGGATGAGTTTGGGAAGCAGTCAGAGTTTTTGACTGTTCCTGCTGGTTCACACTCACTTTCTGTCCCTGGACATCACCACCAGAAGGAGATGAGGCGCTGCTCATCAGAACAAATGCCTTGTCCTCACCCGGCTGAAGTTCCAGAGATCCGGAGTAAGTCTTTTGATTATGGAAATCTGTCTCATGCTGCTATGGCAGGTGTGACCCCTCCCACATTGTCCCCATCACGGGAGAGGAAGAAATGTTTCCTGGTACGGCAGGCTTCCTTCAGTGGCTTCCCAGAAATCAATCCAACCGAGCCAGGCATGGAACAGGGTATAAAGCAGGAACAGATGGAGCACATGCAGGCTGGTCTCAGATCTGCGTGGCATCATTCATCCTCTGTGCTTCTTCCTATTCTGGCAGAGGACTCTGGGAATCAGCTTGGGGCAGGTTCAACCCACCTAGCACAGCAACCAGTCATGCATATGGAAAGTCAGGAAACCTTGAGAACTTCCCTAATCCCTCCAGCACCTTACATCTCAAGCAAACACCCACCAGAACAGCCACACTTATTTGCACATCAAGAAAACATCCCATTTCCCCCAATTCACAATGCCTTGTTTCAGTTCCAATATCCTACTGTCTGTATGGTTCACTTACCAACTCAGCAGCCTCTCTGGTGGCAGGCATGTACTGAACCTTTGCAGAGGCATTTTCAGCCTCACTTTGCGCTACAGAAAAATTATGGCAAGTCCCCTTTCCAGCCAGAAATCCACACCAGTTATCACTTAGAGCATGCTACTGACCACCTTGGAAAGAAATCTGATGATTATGCACACCCAAAAGAACAATCTTACCTGCACTATTCAGGAATGTCTGGAGAACACTCGAAAAATGCTCTTGCAAAGTTTCAGTCAGACCATAGTATCAAGTCAACTGATATGTCCTCTGAGCAACATCCTCAGGCTGATTTTGATTCACCAAACTCTGGACCCATGCAGTCATTACCTGGAACAGTGGTTCCTGTCAGGATTCAGACCCATGTACCATCATATGGCAGTGTCATGTACACCAGCATTTCTCAAATACTTGGGCAGAACAGCCCAGCCATTGTCATCTGCAAAGTGGATGAGACCATGACTCAAAGAACATTAGTCACCAATGCTGCCATGCAGGGAATTGGATTTAACATTGCCCAGATGTTAGGGCAACATGCAGGCTTAGAAAAATATCCTCTTTGGAAAGTACCTCAGACCTTACCACTTGGTTTAGAGTCCTCAATCCCATTGTGTTTGGCTTCCAGCTCTGACACTGCCTCTACTCTTGGTGGTAGCAAACGTATGCTTTCTCCTGCTAGTAGCTTAGAACTCTTCATGGAAACCAAACAGCAGAAAAGGGTCAAAGAAGAGAAAATGTATGGTCAGATTGTTGAAGAGCTGAGTGCTGTGGAGCTAACCAACTCCGATGTCAAAAAGGATTACTCTCGCCCACAGAAGCCTCAGTTAGTTCGACAAGGCTGTGCATCTGAACCAAAAGATGGTTTGCAATCCGGGTCATCCTCTTTATCTTCACTGTCACCTTCCTCCTCTCAAGATTATCCATCTTCCAGTGTGCCATCCAGTGAGCCATTCCCACTCAATAGGGAAAAACTTTCTAGCTTCAGTGCAACACCACCAGGGCAGAAATCCAGTGGCCCTTCTGAAGGCAAAGAATCATCAGATGAATTAGATATTGATGAGACAGCATCTGACATGAGCATGAGCCCACAGAGGTCATCTTTACCACCAGGGGATACTCAGCTTGAAGAGCAAGGGAAGCAGCAGAAATTCCCTGTTGGTATGTTGTTCCAGATGGCGTCTGGTCCAAGTGGAAAAATGGGAAACTCAACTATACTTCTAACAGATGTGGCAGATTTCCAGCAAATTCTTCAGTTCCCCAGTTTGCGCACGACAACTACTGTGAGCTGGTGCTTCTTAAATTATACAAAACCCAGTTATGTGCAACAAGCAACCTTCAAGTCCTCAGTTTATGCTTCATGGTGCATTAGTTCATGTAACCCAAACCCATCAGGATTGAATACCAAGACTACTTTAGCACTTTTGAGGTCCAAGCAAAAAATTACTGCAGAAATTTATACTTTGGCTGCTATGCATAGACCAGGAACTGGCAAACTCACCTCATCAAGTGCTTGGAAACAGTTTGCTCAGGTAAAGAATTTCATTTTAGAAAGTATTAGAAATTGGCTACTGCTAAGCAGAATAAGTGTTGAAACAAGTAATGTCAGAAAAATTATAAGCAGAACAAGCAACAGAGGTTGGAACTATTATGCTCAGTAGGATCATTACAGATAAAATAGGCATTTGCTTATATGGTGTGACCTAGGAAAGATCCCAGTGCATTAAAATTATTCCCAAACCAATGTGACACAATATCTGAAATTTCACTGTTAGATAGACATTCTTTTAGGTTCTATTTTTTGCTCTTTTTTGGAATCAACACATTAAACTGTTTTTCACTAACAATGAGGCGTTAATAACTTATCAATTACATTTACTTTTGAATGAATGCAAGGGTTGCTGAGAATTTTTGAGAATTAGATTCTAAATAGAGATTAAAAGAAAGTTAAGGGGAGCTAAGAGGTTTCAAAGAAAAGATTGTGTTATTTGGGTCATAATCTTAGATTAAAAGGGATTTTAGATGTCAGCTAGTCTCATCCCCTCATTTTACAGATGAAGGAAAGTAAAATAATTTACCTAAGGTCATAAAGGGAGCAAGTGACAGAAGTAGAATTGAAACTCATGACCTCTGACTTCAAAGTTGATATGCTTTCTATTTGACAACATTTCTACTTTGCTATCATTATAATTTTATATAGATTTTTTAAATCTCAGGAGCAGTAATGTCTTCTATACTATTAGCATATAATATAGCTTATCAATCATATTACATATTATATATTAAATTAACTATCTTTAATATTTTCAATGTCTTCTATGTATTTTATTTATTTATTCTTTTAACAAGAATTTTATTTAGGACTGATATGTCCCAGGTACTTTGCCAGGTACTGGGAATACCAAGACAGAAATGAAAACATTCTTCCCCTCAAGGAATTTATATTTTATTGGAGGGGAACAATACAGACATAGGAAAATAGATGCAAATATATATATATATATATATATATATATATATATATACGATGAGTTTGAGAAAGAAGGTTCTGAGATGAGGCTGGGTAGGCTTCTTGAAGGAGATGGCAATGAAGTAAAGTTCAGAGGAATTGTGGAATTTCAAAAGTTGAGAATGAGGAAGGAACCCATTCCAGGCAGAGAGCACATGCTATGGAAAAAGAATGAAATTAAAGATAGAAGGTCACATATGAGGAATAATAAGTAATTCAGTTTGACTAGATTGTAAAGTGCATCAAGGAGAATAATGTGTAGTACTCTTAGAAAGGTATGTCAGAACACCATTGTGAGGGACCTTAAAATCTAAACTGAATATTTTATCCTAAAAGCCAAAAGGAAAGCAATGGAGCTTCCTGATTAAGGGAAAGTCTTACTTCTCAAAGCTTATGCATTGCCTTGCCATTTTACCTTAGAATCAATTAGTTCATCATCTACAATAATATAAAGAAATATTATTTTAAAGAGGTATAAAATGGGAGATAGGTGAATGGGAAAAAAAGAGGGAGGAAAAAATTGTTTTAACCTGATGAGAATAAAAAATGATAGTGGGTTTTTGAACTTTTTCTCCTTTTTTATCAAGTGCCTTTTTAAAAAAAATCATAATGGTATTCATAAAATAAGGCCCGTGCTCAAATATTATTAAAGAATATATAAAATTAAAAAAAAACTATACATCCTTTATCCCTTCCCTATATTCTGCTTCGTACAATTCAGGATTTTTGTTATTGGGAAGGTTGTATGACTATTTCTTTTGAATATATTGAGATTCCCTTCTGATTTTCTCTCTATTGCCTTTCACTTAAGTGACTTTCCAGTGTGAATATGACTTGCCAATTTTCAAACATTAGAGTAGACTCGCTCCTCTAAATTGTCTCTTTGATGCTTCTTCATAGTATTGAGGTGAGTAGAGTCTAAATCCTGGAAGGTCTTATCAAACTTGAAGAACTTTGGGTATAGGAGTGATGACATGTTTTTGTTGGACACCCTATATTAGTTAAATTCAAAGAAGCTTATCTCTAGGAATGACCAGAAAGGATAATGAATTTTTTGACTGCATTAGTTCTCATAAAACCACCTACATAGTAATGGAAGGGTTGCCATCTTCTCTGATTGAAAGAGTACTCACTCTGCTGAAATCATAGTGCTTTTTGTATTAAACTATAAAAGACTTGAAATGTTAGATTAATCTTCTGAAGACCTATCATTGGAACAACTGGTGTTGCTTGAATTGTTACCAACTCTGTTTTCTTCTAAATCAAATCCTATATGCATCCCTTAAAAAAATTTCCAAAATGTTAATAGCTGAGAACATGTTTTTTACTTACTTTGCACAAATGCATTAACTGATTCTTTGTTTCTGTCCCACAGATGAAACCTGAAGCATCATTTTTATTTGGCAGCAAATTTGAAAGGAAATTAGTAGGAAGTATCCTAAAAGAAAGAGGCAAAGGAGATATTCATGGGGATAAAGATATTGTGTCCAAACAAACTGAGCCAATCCGAATTAAAATCTTTGAAGGAGGGTAAGGAAACATAAATGGAAATGTAAAATCAGTTCAATTGTATTTCAAGTTAAATTCCCCTGCCTGGGCAAGACATTGAGAGAAATGGAGTTCCCATGTACCTGCCTGGTATGTTATTTTTCAGTGCACAGCTCAATAGTGTTGCTGGCTTTTGAGAAAGATAATAAAGTCAATGCCCTTGTGTTAAGGTCTGCTGTGCCATTAATGCAAATGTGCTTGTTATATATGTTATAAGCATCCTTCCCAATTTACCAGAGCCCTCCTTTAAGTAGTGAAATTGGTGAAATTGATGGGCTTTTGATGACCTCTAGCTTTGTTCTTTCTTTAACATTCTTCTCATGCACATATTTTTATTTTCAGTTGAAAGATTTTGTACTACTTAAAATGCTTAAATCATGCACATTTATTTTTAGGCAATAAAATAGTCATATATTTGAAAATGTTGATTTTTGAACTACAGACATTTCTTATACTAAGAATCATATTAGCTATATGAAGTCCCTAAGGGACATTACATAGATAAATATATATGGGTAATTACATTACACATTTTAATAGAAATGTCTTACCAATCATATCCTATAAAGGTAAAAGTAGAGCATTAAGCACAATCAAATTTTAAAACATTAACAATTATTGGGATTTCAATTACACTGAAACTAGCCTTAGATTTGCAATAGATATGTTTCATATTATGTTTTCCTTGAGTTCATTCTAATTATATTTAAATAACTAGAATTGTGTTTTTGCATAAATCTATAAAATACTAGCTGTTCAGATATCTGAGTTGATTATTTCTTTCATAGTTTTTAGCACCTAGTGGGACAATTGCTTAGAGAGAGGTCAGGAAGCTTTTGTTTTTATGCTAGGATTTCCACATCACTATCTTTGTGTACCTAGCATTTCTCTCAATAAAAGAAGTGTTTTTGTATTCTCCATGAAGATTTTATCATTTGAATCTCTTTCAAACTCTCATCTTCTAGTACAAAGGAGAGAAATGTAGCTTTTATCTTTCTCCAGAGACTGAGGGTCACTGTTCCTGAATCAACACTCCCACATTCAACAGTCTTCTTCATAGCAGGGCATTTGCACTTCTAGTGTAGAAAGACCTTCCAGTAGAGTTGCTGTATGCTTTGGGGAACCACATCTCTACTAAGGAAGGAAGCAAGTGAAAAAGCGTATGTGCATACTTTATCGCTGTGTTTTGATCATCTGAAAGGATTGTGCTTATGTTTCATTTTCTCCTCCCTTTCATTAGTCTATATAACGGGTCATATTTTTATTAATTACTTAACTAAGGACTTAATCTGAACATGATAGTAGATAGGCTACATTTCAATAAATATGAATCTCTTTTGAAAAGCAGGTTTGAGAGGGGATATCTTTTGTTATATTATTAGTATTAGAAATTAGTATAGTATTAGAAAGGAGAGAAGAGGAGAAATTATTTATTCTTGATAGCGTCCAATTTCTTATATTGACTTTGTTAGGTTTGACTTTGCCAATTTCTTACATTGACATTGTTCAGAATATTTTTATATTTATTTCCCTTAATTAGTTAATTCCTTTATGAAATTCAACCTATTGATCTTGTTCCCAGCTTTTCATTTGTACAAGTTAATTCTTATATATTGTTAAGGATTATCTAATTTTTTTACTATATTCAAAAGGAAATTTGCTTCATTTATATTTATTTGTATTCCATTTCCCATAGGACTATATTGGGCTTGAAGGAATTCTCCCTGGAGAAAATTAACTTTTTCTAGCACAGTTTCCTTGGCTCTTAATCCCTCAGTGCACTTCACTAAGTTAGTAATAATATTTTATGAGACTAAAGAATCTAGCTGTCCCCGTCATTTAATGGCAACACATTATATCAGAAAAGGAGTTCAGATTATCTTGATATCTAGGGACAAGAGCAGTTCGGACTTCTAATATAAAGGAGCTGGGGAGCATCCAAGAAAGCTTAGCTGCATGGCTAGTTGATCATTCCTTTGTCTATGTTTTGATAAAAATCTTGCCTATTAATCAATCAACAAGCATTAATTAATCACACTTACATGACAGGCAACATGCTAGGGTCCTGAACCTGGCAAAAGGTTTTACAATTTAATGTCTGTTTGGTGGCAGATGTAAAGTAACTTTTGCAGTAAAATGAGTGGTTTAGGGGCATGTATGAATTTCACCTGAAAATTCTAGGATTTTAGGAACTATTGAGATTGAAATTCCTTTTGTTTGAATTGATAAGTTTCTTTAGAGCAGAATGGAGAGTGGGTGATGGGAGGGGATGTGGTAGTGCTTTTCTTCTGGGAAGAGTTCTGTAAGCATCATATATCCCTTAGCATTCTTATGATGTTTATAGACCCCTTTCAGAATAATTTATTAAAATTGAAGGAAATGTTACATTTCAGTTAGTGGCTGATGAAAATGAAGTACTTTTCCCATCTATATTCATAGACCCCCTGAAATCTATACCTGAACACCCAAGAGGAATCCATGGCCCCCAGGTTAAGAATCTCTGTTTCAACTTGAAAATAAAAACCTTGAATATTCAAAATTTGTAATTCTAGTATCTTTCACAAAACATATCATGGATGAAAATGTTGGGGATTTTGTATCTCTGCTACCTCTCTGATACCAAAAATATGCCTCCATAGTATATTTAGAATTATCAGCCAGATAATATTAGGCTCAGGGTTTTTTCTTGGATTCTAGTGCAGAATTTGGCATCTGGTAAATGTTTTAATAAATGCTTGTTGATTCAGAGATAAGGATTAAAAGTGATTAATAATAAGTGTAATAATTCAGTGAATGATTACTATGCATTCTGACATTTCATGTTTGTTTCCTTCTGGGTCAAAAGTAGGGGCTAGGTACTCAAAACTCTTAGAAATGGATGGAAATTTGTTGTGAGGGGAAATGATGCCCTGTTTCCTAACCAGATTTCATCATGTAATAGTTTTCAGAAGTCTTTTGAATTTTAGGAGACCCTTTCCTAAGGATTTATATTCTATCAGGGAAGAGCTGATCAAATCTGCAGACAACAGTTGGTGAGCTGAGCAAGCTCAGTCAATTTAAGCTGGCAGTTTGCTAAGAGTTACTGTGTTGCCAGGGTTTCAAAAATAGAGTTAAGAGTTGAAATGAAGAATTCTATTATCGGTTCTACTTCTTTTTAGCAAATTTACTGATGTATCTTTGTGTGTGTGTGTGTGTGTGTGTGTGTGTGTGTGTGTGTGTGTGTGCGCGCACGTGTGTGAAGTGTGTTATATATATACTTCAGAAAATGTCATTGCATTAGAAAAGGATATATGGTAGTTCAAATGTGTTCGCATATTTTATTTGTTATCTGTTGTCTTAAGGCAGTCCTGGCAACCAAAAACAATAATGCATAAATTCCCAACCTTTCACTTCAGTGAACTCATTTAAAAATCTGTACTCTCCACATCCATATTCATTTATATATTCATAGTCAGAATAACTTTTATTGTGATATTTAAGCCAATTTACTTCTGAGATATGACAAGCCTATCAAGGAAGTACTTTTCAATAAGGTAGCATTCCCTTCCAATGCTATAGCCAGATTTTGGTTATTTCATCTCTTTGTTCTCCAAATGTCTAATTTCACATCATTTATATTATTAATAAGAATATATGTGAATGATTGTTGCTAAAAAAAAAGCTTTGTGAAAATTTATAATGTTGCATTTAATTGTTTTATAATATGCTTCAAAATATGTTCAAAAATATCTTGTACTTTCTCTTTCTGACAGATATAAGTCAAATGAGGAGTATGTCTACGTTAGGGGACGTGGACGAGGAAAGTATATTTGTGAAGAATGTGGGATTCGCTGTAAGAAGCCCAGCATGCTCAAAAAACATATCCGCACACATACTGATGTACGGCCTTATGTATGCAAGTTATGTAACTTTGCCTTCAAAACAAAAGGTACATACATGCATGTTGTTTTTGGGAGGAAAAAATGGCTTTGACTCTGGCTGCTTAAAGTTCTGATCTCTCTTTCATTTCCATCTTCTATTAGTTATGAGGTAGTTTCATTTATAACAGTATGACTACATGAAATGTCTTCTCTCCCTCAACTAAGTGATCAAAGGATGCATGTGAGACTATGAGACTCCATGAATCACTTGATTAAAAGCCATAGGTTCAGGCCAGCTATCTGCTAAGGAAGTGGCATGAAAACTGCCTGGGCAAATATGACTTCATGTTAGAAATGTTATGTGGTTTGGGTTGTAATTGCAGCAAATATTGAAATGATATGGGGAGACAACATATGCGGTGGCATAGAAGTAAAGCTGCAATTGAAACAGAAAAGCATGTGCTCATGGTCTTTACAGTGGGTCAGTTTCAAGCTTATAAATAATGTACAGATCCATAGACTCCCAGGTGGGCTCCTCCATCCAGAGTTGCATTAATTATGCATAGAAATCTGATAGCTTGTATTCACATGTATTTATTAGCAGAGAGAAAATCTTCCATTTACTACTCTGAAACCACAGCTAATGTTATCTCTTAAAATGAGGATTTGCCTTATAAATATATTTTTTAAATTAAAAAAAAAGTGTATTCATTAAGACAATTACAGAAAACATTTCACAGAGGAAGCATAGCTGAGTCTATTTCTGCTATTTTTTTTTTTAACATCATGAGAACTTTTCTCACTCCAAAATTCTGAACATATAGACAGTAGTGACTGAGACAGTGGTTTTGACTTCATTATAAATGTACTTTGCATTAGCTCTAATGGATCTGACCACTCACTCCCATAATTTTCAATGGGTTGATTTTAAAATCTGCATACCAGAACAATCTGTACCACTGCTTATCAAGAAGTCAGACAATATACAAGTTGGTAGAGGAACACATTAATATACTCCCATTGCCAAAGTTCTAGATTTATAGCCAAAAATTGTGACTTATTTTCCAGGCTTTTCTGATACAAGACTGTTATTCACCCTAGCTCCTTAAGCAATTTCATTTAAAAATCCTTGTTTCTGAATCACATGCCTAAATCTCCTTCCAGATATTTCTCTTGCCTCTCTGTCTCTGCCTGTCTTTCTCTTTCTCTCACACCCTCCCTCACCCCACACACAGTCCTTGTTCTGTCCTGTTCTATCCTGTCCTGTCCTGTCCTTTTCTTTTTTCCCCCACCTCCCTTCATTCCTCCATCTTCCCTCCCTCTGCCTTCCTCTCTCCCTTTTCCTCCCTTCCCTTCTCTCTCTTCCTTCTTTGCTGTTTTTCTTTCTCTCTCTCTTCCTTCCTTTCTTCCTTTTTTCCTTCACCTCTTCATTTCTTTTCCCCTCCTTCCCTTCCTCCTTCTCTCTCTCCCCCCACTCTTGTTCCTTTCTTTCTTTCTCACTCCCTTCCTTCTTTCTATTTTTCTTCTTTACTTTTCTTCTTTCTTTTCTTCCTTCCTCCTTTCCTTTCTTCCTTCCTTCTTTTCTTCTACACTCCTTCCTTCTTCCCTTCCTTTCTTCTCTTTCTCTCTCTTTCTCTCTCTCTCTTTCTTTCTTTCTTCTTTTTTTCTTTGTATTTTAGACATATACATATCTCTTAAAGCAGAACCGACAGTTCCAACTTTCCTATTAGTTTAGCTAGGACCAATCTACTTTCCTAGGTTAGCCTATCTATACCTTTTTTTTTTTTGCACTACTAAAAAACACCTGAAACTGGACCATACCTCACAGAACCTTCCCTTTTATGTTAGACACTCATAATCTCCCAAGGTGGATCATTCAATTTTCATTTGCTTGCCCTAAATTCTACACATCTTAAAAATCTGAATTTGTTTCTGAGGTAGTAAAAAAAAATTTGCTTTTTTACATACATCCCTCCTTTTACTCTCATAGTAAAACACATTTTAGTGTTATTAGACTCTCAGGGATTAAGACTTAAGACAAGAATAGTTTCTCAATTTAAGGGGATGCTAATGTAAATTTATCCCAATTTGGCGTTTCCCAAAGATCCTGACCAATCCATTCCTCATTGGTCTCTATCTTCATCTAGGAAATTTAACAAAACATATGAAATCTAAAGCACACATGAAAAAATGTCTGGAGTTGGGAGTATCAATGACATCAGTGGATGATACAGAAACTGAAGAAGCAGGTAGGTCACAACTTAACTGATCAACCTTTACGCAATCCAATTGAATCATTCATACTTGGGCTTTTATGGTTAAAGGGATAAAATTGGTTTAGATTAAAACTTAAAAAAATAATTAAAATTTTTCACTTTAGTAAACACTAAAGATAGAACCTACAACTATTTTTTGAAACCATAGTGAAGAAGCATATGTAGCTAAAATTTATTGGAAAAAAAGATACATAAAAAGGTCTTTTTTTAGAATTATGGTAAAATAAACTGATAGTAAAAATAGTGCTTTTTGGGGGAAAAACATTGAAGAAGAGTCTTCTTTATTATATCCATTATTAAGAACTCATTCTTAGTTGAATAAACCCACCACTGAGAAGTGAAATTATTGAAATTTATTTTGGCCATATACTTATGACACAATCCTCTAAATCTGTGTCCTCTGGGATAGGATGGTATCTCCCCCAATCCTCAGTATCATCCTGTAAAAGATCAATCAACAAATACTGAATGTTTTGTATATGTAACACAATGTTCATTAGATTCTGGGGAAAATGTGATAGTTCCTGCCTTCACAGGAGACTTTCTATCCATAAGGATACAGGCGATTCATATAAAAAAACATTATAGCATATGTTAAGTACTATATGTAGTTGTTAGGATTGGTCTAGGAGCCAAGTGCCATAAGTCATCCCAGAAAATAGTCTACCTTGTAAACAATGACCAAGACTTGTTAGAGGTAGGTAGTAGGATTCTGAAACAAGTTTTGATTATGATTTTATTTGTATCTCATTCTCCACTACCTTTATCAATTATTTCAGAAAATATTGAAGACTTGCACAAGGGTACAGAGAAGAGTAGCATGTCAGGCATTTCAACTGATCATCAGTTTTCTGATGCTGAAGAATCAGATGGTGAGGATGGAGATGATAATGATGATGAGGATGAAGATGACGATGAATTTGATGACCAAGGAGACTTGACACCAAAAACAAGATCAAGAAGCACTAGTCCACAACCACCCAGATTCTCTTCATTGCCTGTAAATGTTGGAGCTGTATCCCACAGGGCTCCTACTGATGTTTCAATGGGGCATTCTTCACTGATCAGTTACTTAGTTACTTTACCTAGTATTCAAGTCACCCAGCTTATGACACCAAGTGACTCATGTGAAGATACACAGATGACACAGTATCAGAGATTGTTCCAGAGCAAAAGTACTGATTCAGAGCCAGACAAAGACAGGCTAGATATACCCAGTTGTATGGATGAAGAGTACATGCTTTCTTCAGAACCTAGCTCCTCTCCTGGGGACTTTTCTCCCTCAAGCCGACAGTCTTCACCTGGATATGATTCTTCACCCTGTCGAGATAATTCACCAAATAGATATTTAATGCCCAAAGGGGATTTATCACCCAGAAGACATTTGTCACCAAGGAGAGATCTTTCACCCATGAGACATCTTTCACCCAGAAAAGAAGCTGCATTGAGGAGAGAGATATCATCAAGAGATGTTTCACCCAGGCGCCATCTGTCACCAAGGAGGCCCTTGTCACCTGGGAAAGATATAGTGGGTAGAAGAGACCTCTCACCCAGAAGAGAGAGAAGATATATGCCCACCATTAGAGCACCATCACCTAGAAGGGCTATATATCATAATTCACCATTGTCCATGGGGCCGTATTTGCAATCCGAGCCAGTTTTGTTGGGACCTACTGTAAGTATGAAATCTATATATATTTAATATACATTAAAGAACCAACACATTGAAGTCCCTCTATAACAAGCCATTGTTGAGTGGAATTCATGATAGTGTAAGGATGTCTTAGGGAAGATAGGTGAAGTTAGGTAAAAAAAAGGGCACTGAGAAACATTTTAAAATCCATTTTAAAAGACACCACATATTTATATAAGTAAATACAAATGTCATTCTATTTAAATGCACTAGCAAATTGTTATAACAAAGGCTTGAAATGTTGTAGCAGGTCTCCAATGTGTTTTTATTTAATAATTTTTGGAGATTTTTCTAACTACTTTTTGAAATTTATTAGTCATATGAATTAAACGAGGCTAAGAAACTTTTTTTTTTTAAACAGGAGCTTTAAAACTATTTGAACTCATATTATGGCATTTATGTAAATCTTATCTAAGTGGAAGATTACATCTCAGCCTCATACTTTGATGTCATGATTTTAAAAATCCACTATATTTATCACAGTGACATCAGAGAAGGGAGAAAAAAAATGCACATGTTATTTATGAGGAATGTGTGTCTGTGTGTGTGTGTGTGTGTGTGTGTGTGTGTGTGTGTGTATGAGGGCATAAGAACAGGTCATTTGGGAGACCTATATCTGCTTTTTCTTTTTCTTCTTCCTTCTTGCAGTCACTTAATGAAGCTGATCAGAATGAAGAAATGGAAAAAAAAAGATTCTAAAAGTATCTATAAAGTTAGAAAGAACTAGTAAAACTTAAAGAGGAAGCTAAGGATAATAACTAGATAAACTAAGATAAAATCAGAGATAAAAAATTTAGGGATAAAGCTAGTAGAGCTAGGGGGAAGCAATTATTTGATGATTATTGGGTAAGTAGGTGATGAAGTAGATAGTGTGTATGGAGTCAGGAAGACTTATTTTTCTGAATTAAAATTGGCCTCAAACATTTCTAGCTGTGTTTCTGAACAAGTTACTTAGCCCTATTTGCCTCAGTTTCCTCATCTGTAAATTGAGCTGCAGAAGGAAATGGTAAATGACTTCAATATCTTTTCCAAGTACATCTCAAATAGGATCACAAAGAGTGGGACAGAACAATAATAACAAATAAGTATTATCCATCAGTAAGCTTTTATTAAGTGCCTACTATATGGAAGATACTCTGCAAAGTGCTAGGAATAGACATAGAAATAAAGCAATCCCTGTCCTGAGGAGCTTGATTGCTATGATTTAAGACAATATGTGGTGATATAAGTAAATTCAAAATATATTCTAAGTGAATACACTAGCAAATCATTTTGCAGAAAGAGAGGAAGATAAGTATTAAAATAAGCACTGTATACCAAGCATTATGCTAAATACTTTATAAGTATTGAAACATTTGATTCTCACACAAACCCTGTAATGTAGATGCTATTACTCTCCCCATTTTATAGTTTAGGAAACTGAGGCAGGCAGGTTAGGTGTCTTGGCCAAGGTCACACAGATAGTAAGTGTCACAAGTCATATTTGAACTAAGGTGTTCCTGACTCTCAGCCTAGTGCTTATTACCTAGCTGCCAGTATCATGTCAGCATTTAATGAATACTTATTAATTGATTACTGGCATTGATTCAACAGAAACAAAATAACAATATCAATAAGGATTTACTGGAATGGTATAATACTATAAAACCTATAATAAAAGAACTCACTTTTGACATTGAAAAATATAACCTGGCTATTTGATCAATGCTTTTTCCAACAATAATACTGATAAAGATGATGATGATGATGATGATGATGATGGCCATCATAATAAAACTGTACACATTTTGTGTAAACAAGAGGGACTAACTACTTTTTGTAGTTTGCTCATTTCAAATGTACGTTTTCCTCCTAGTATCTGTACCCTTTGCTATAACAACCCTACTGCTTTCTTGTGATGTGAAATAACATAGTCATTAGCATGCAAGGATATACAGTGTGGGGAAGCAATTACCTAGCTACTCATTTTTGCACATTACTGTTCCAGTGATTGCTTTCTTCAACTCTCTGCCTTTCTCCTCACCGTTAGTACAAGCTTCCCCTTTTAGTGAGGAGAACTGAGCTGTGAGCTTAAATAATATCATTTCTAAACTTGAGAAACAAGTACCTGGTGCATTCATGCCTCTCCCTGCTATATCTTGACATGAACATAATCTTTCCAGTTTGCATAATATGCAGTTGTTGCAGAAAAATCCATGACAATCAAGCCATCATTTGTAACTGGTGAATTAGATAGCCCAAGCCAAGAAAAAGAGGTAAATTACCATTGAGTCACTGGCTGTGGCATTTTGGCAGCACTAAGTAGGAAGGTGGGAACTTCAGCATTTGATGCTGTGGCAGTGTGAATAGAAAGCTATAAATTCCCACAAGTGCTTGATACAGTATCTGGTGTCTAAGATGCTTTCCTGGGTACAGTGGAGATTCCTAGAGGTATAATGATGCTGGTGGAAGTGTGTGAGACATAGCTCACCATGAGCATTGTGATAGTTCCTGTTATAACATACTCCCTACATACTTATTGTGGTATTTATGACATGTCAAACCAATTTCAATAAAATGTGATTTTAAAAACTATGCCTTTTGTGCAAGTGCACTGTGATTAGCACAAATAGCAGCAACCCACAGCCATCTTGGGCAAAGGAATGGAGGGGGTGGATAAAGTGAGTTCATCTAATTTTTGGATGAATGCCCAGAAAACTGTCATTGGAAATAGGGTAGTTTTATTAGTCATTGAGTTTGTGCCAAAATCATTTTAAAAAACACTAGCTCACCCATGATTGCAGTTTAAAATAATGCAGAATGCAATTGCATTAAAAAGGTTAAAATTTTGAGAAAAATATTCTGATTTTCAGACTTTGCAATCACTCCCTTAAACAGGAACATTTGTCCCTCCTTCCACACCTATGGCTCCTCCAGGGATTAAGGAATAATAGCCTGTGATTGTTTCTTATGTTACTTTTTTTTTTTTTTTTTTTTTTTTGGCATGGCTCTCCAGAGAAAAAAAGGGAGGAATTTCTCCATTCTAGAATTGAAAGAAAAAGAATACTTACTAAATGTAATAGAATAGAATTTGCAATAGAGGAGATGTTTTTCTCCTCTTGTAATTAAATGTCCCCACTACCCTCTCCCTAAGAAATAGATATCAAATACTAAAGAAATGATTAAAGGTACTAGTAATATTAAATGTTGTTTAATATATTTGTGTATCTACAATATGCTGGTTACAGTCTAGAGTATAAATACTATACGGTACCTTTTCAGTAAAATGTAAGCTTTTGGAGGGAAGATACTATCTCGTTTTTTCCCCTTTGTATCCACAGTATCTTAAAACAGAGCTTAGGCTATCAAAACACTAAATAAATGTTTATTGATTAGCTACTGGTGATAACTGGCATAGCCAAAGTCCCTAAGAAAAGTCAGGCTTTTGTTAGAGTTGCCCTTCCTAGTTTAGATTTAATTTTAGAGGAATTGAGTCTCTTATAGAACTTTAGTCATCTCCCCCCTTCTCCCCATTTTTTTTTCTTTTTTCATTTAGATGCTTTCTGTGTAAATAGACAATTTGCAAGAGGTGGGAGTAATATGCTTCAGCCCTCAAAATAGAATAGTCATTTTTTTTATGCATTGCAGTAGCATACTAAGAGATATAAAATTTTACTTGGGTCTCATTAGTCCATGGTTTTTACCATGAGTGTTATGTTTGTACAGGTCAAATTAGTTGGAAAGTCTTGTCAAGATTGAACTCAGTGCCACAGTTTAGATGCTAAAGATATCTATGGATGAGACAATATTATAATGCTTTGTGATTATAATAATTTATAGTCATAATGCATATTTGATAGTTATATAGCATGAAATCTATACTTAGTTGGGAGACTACCCCTGGTACTATTGGAAAATAGCCTGTCATTGCACATTTGGCACTATGTGTGACATATAGTGTCAGGTAAAAATAGAGTGGCCAATTCTTCCATTAGACTAATAAAAGCATAACTTTTTTTTTTAATCTGAGAAGAAATTTTGTCATGGAGTAGAAATAGTTTGAAACAGTAGATAAGAGCACTTTGATCCATATTTGTATAAAAACAGGATGTCTGCATTTCATACTAATAGAACTTTTTCCTGATTATTGAAATATAGTAGCAAAGGAAGGCAGAACATCCTTGAAGTTGGGGGGGGGGGGGAAAGCTAGTTCAAATCTTTGATCTGACATCTATAGGCTAAGTGACCTTGGGGATATCATTAAATTTCTTAGTACTCTAGGCAGCATTTTAAGACTATGAGTTGCAAATCTTCATCAGTGAAAGAAATGAAGGAATATAAAAGGGATTTGGATAAGATGTCCCCTAACATCTCTTCCGGCTCCAGATCTTTATTTGTGCATGTTCATATACACCATAAAGACAGGAGCAATACTTGAGAATTCCAGTAGTCATTCATGTGTGTCTGCATGTGCATGCCTATGTGTGTGTCTGAAAAATCACAAAATGAAAAATTCATAACAGTAGTTACTATGAACTATATTAAACATGTAATATGGGAATGTGTGAATTTATGTAGCTAAATGTGCATTTTCACCTTCAGAGAAGATCAGTGGCATTTTGAATATTAAGCTGACTCTAGAGTAATGGGCCCAGTGGTCTGATCCAGAGATATTTCAACACAGGTTCAATCTAATGGTGTATCAAGATCATCTTTGTTCATCTTAAGTTCAGTAGCATCTCTCTCAGTTTTCCCTTGAATGGAGTTTGCCTAGGTATGGTGATTGAAATTCCTTTAAGTTTTTTTCCAGCATCTTTTCCTGTATAACTGGGGTGTCAATTCCCTAGTAGTTATTTTTATTTGCTTTTCACTCTAATAATTATTTTTCTTGGTCTTGGAAATGTTAGCCAATTGTTTTTAAAAGAACGAAAATATTAGTTAATACCTCAGTTCACATAATTTCACAATTTTAGATTTGGAAGTGTCTGCAGAAGTCATTTTTTATAACCCATACCACATTCTATTATAACACTGCATATTAAAGGCCTCCAGTGAGGGGAAGTTTTCTACTTCCCAAGGTTGCCCATTCAAATTTTGTTTATTTGCTCTTTTGTACCTTTCTTTGAATGCTTATCTTCTTTTCTTTTTCAATGGAATATATATATATATATATTTTTGCATATGTCCTGAGATTCTAAATCTTGAAGATGTTTTTTATCTGTTACTTTTAGCTTCATTTGTTCAAATTTAGATCAGTGAACCTTATCTATATTTTCTCAGAATATTTTAAAATCTGTTCTCCCAAATTCTAGTATATGAATCAGGAGGAATGAAGGATGGATTGAAGGATGAATGGAAGTGCTAGTTATGTACAAATTCTTTGAACTGGTTACATAGAGAATAATTTCTCCTAATACAATTTAATGCTCCTGTTGCCATCATGTCTTTGATTTGAGCATTGAAGAAATGAAACTTCAGTTTGATTATTTACTCTGTGAACACACTAAATAGCTATTTTTATCTTTTTAAAGGAAATCAAAGCAAAATTTCATTAATCCTTACTTTCCATAGTATCCAAAATTTGCCATAAACTCTTTGATGGGATCTTAGTAAGCTCCAGCCTCTTTAGTAACTCTCTGACTTACTCATTATTTTCATGCTTTGCTATTTAGTCATTAACTAGATATTCTCTTCTGATACCACATGTACTGAACATCTTTGTGAGTCTCTAGTAAAGGAAGCCACCATATAACCAATATCAAACGGGAAAAAAATTTTTTTTGCTATAACTTTGAATTCAATTAGCAAGTATTTATTGTTCACCTATTATAATTACATCCCAGGCACTGTCTTCAGTGCTGGAGACAAAATGAAAGTCTTTGCCCTCAAAGAGCTGGGATTCTGGTAGCATTCCTTGAGTCCCATGTCTGAAGGGGAATGCACTGTACATTTGTCTGCATTTCTACTGTAATTATTACTATTCTCCTATCTACATAGGCTAGTTGCCAAAAGAACTAGAGCTTTTTCCTCTTCTAAATACACATGCCCTGCCATGGTTCCTTTTTCTTATTGAATTTAAATTCTCCTTCATCAAAATTTCATCCTCAGTCTTTTTTAGATTTACGAGATCCTTGTGATTATAGGTTTGGTGATCTAATGTCACTCCACCCACACTTCCAGTGATTTGTATCCCAATGAATAAAAGTACAGTACTGTGCGTGGTGAAAATGGGGGGTGATGGGAGGATAAGGTAGCAGAGATAATGAATCATTAACTCTTCATAAATCTGTCTCCTTGTATTGTTTTATGATTTTCATTTTTAAAGTGTTTCCATGTTTGGGAAGGGTATTCATGGTTCAAAGAATACAAAATCCTTTGAATTATAGAAAATGAAGGGTCCCTGAAATGCCCTAGAAAATTTTCCTTTTCCATGTGTTTGGATGAATGTGGGTGTTTCTGATAAGCATCTGGAAAAATGACTTGATCTTTCTTACTTGAATAAAGATAGGTGATTCTATCACCTATCTTTTTGGAGGATAATTCCCCAAAGTAAGAAATCTCAATGGTAAAATTCTGATAATTCCATCTTCAGTGAATGTTTTCAAAGATTGAAACTGGGAAACTATAATTTCATTTACTAGTCTCACATTTTCCCCTTTCTCCTTAAAATGAATATTCTTAAAAATTTTGTTCTTGATCCTTTCTTTTTCTCTCATTCTATATTCTCTCCCTCATTAATCACATTCAAACCCATGACTTTGCTTCTACTTTTAGACTGCTCTAACCTCCATCTCCAGAATCAGTTTCTTTTCTACCCAATTCTCCACATAGCCATAAAACATCTCTATCAAATTTAAAGCTTCTTGTGGACAGATTATTTTTTGCCTCTCTTTGTATTTGCAATACTTAGCACAATGCCTGACATAGAGTAGGCACTTAAAAATTTACTAATTGATCTCCACTTGGATGTTTTATCTTAAGCTCAAAAAGTCCAAAACTGCTTACTATCTTTCCATCAAACAAACTCACTTTGACTTCATTGTTTCTGGAAGAACATCACTCTTTTCCCAATCTTATTGGAAAAAATAGTGAAGTTAGAGTCAGGAGCCCAGGAGCTGTTATTTAACATCTGTATCATGCTAGGCAAATCATTATTAAAGAGTTGGTAAATGAATAGATGTCATGCTTTAAAATTTTGCAGATTACACAAATGAAAGGAAGGAGAACTGTATCTTGGGTTTCAGAGTAAAAGTAAAAAAGATTTCACTATATTAAAATGCAAGTTGAATCTTTAATAGGGATGAAGGTAAAGTCTTATAATTTGGATTTTTAAAAAAAATCAACTTATGGCAGCTAGTTGACACAGTAGTTAGAGCATTGGCCCTGGAGTCAGGAGGACCTGAGTTTAAATGCAACCATAGACACTTAATAGTTATAAGTTGTGTGTCCTTGGCAAGTCACTTAATCCCAATTACTTTGCCCAAAAAAAAAAAAAATATAAGAAAAAATAAGAAAAATCAACTTCTTAAATTTATGATAATAATAATAACTAGCATTTATATATCTTTTTAAGATTTGTAATAAGCTTAAAGCTTTTTAATCTATATGACAACCCTGGGAGGTAGGTGCTGTTTTTAATTGTTTCATAGATAAAGAAACTGAGGCAAAGAAGGGCTTAAGTCACTTGCCAAGAGTTACACAGTTAATAAGTACCTGAGGAAGCATTTGAACTCAGGTTTTACTGGCTGCATATCTAGCATTTTATCTATTGTACTGCCTAAGGATTAGGGGATGTTTTTTAAACACCAAGATAAGCATTAGGCAGAATTAAGAGAGCCCGTGGTTATGAAAGTTACGATCTTACTGTACTGTGTTTTTGGGTAATTTTTCAGGCACACCTGACTCTTTGTGACCCCATTTAGGGTTTCTTTGGCAAAGATACTGAAACTGTTTGCCATTTTCTTTTCTGGCTCATTTGCCAGATTTGAGGAAACTGAGGCAAACAGGATTAAGTGACTTCCCCAGAGTCACACAGCTAATAATAGTCTGAGACTAGATGTGAACTCAGGAAGATGAGGTTTTCCTGATTCCAGGCTTGGTACTCTCTTGCAGCACCTAGCTATCCCCTACTGTACTTTGTCCTTAACAAATTACACTTGGATTATTGTGCTCATTTCTGGAATGCCATGATTTAGAGAAGGACACTGAGAAGCTAGAGATTATCTAGCAAAAGGAAAGCAATCAAAGTGATAAAAGGCATCAAGATTATTCTATATCCAATCCCTTCAAGCAGGCACTTGATAAGTATCTGTTTTGTGTCAGGCACCAGAAGTGAGATACAAAGACAAAAAAACCAAGACAAAACACAACAACAGATTGTCAGAGCTTACATTTCACTGTGGAGCTGAGCATATTCACTTTGAAGTAGAGAAGACTTGGTAATGGTCAATTATTGTATTTAAGTATGTGAAATGATATTATAGGGAAACATTTAGTCTTAATTTGCTTGGACTCAGAAGGCAGAACTAGAAGTGATAATTGGAAGTTATAAAGAGGCAGATATAGGTTAGATAAAAGAAAAAAACAAACAAACTTGTAACACTCAGCACTAAACAAAATGGAGTGGGCTACTTTTGGCAATAATGGGATCCTCTTCACTTTTGTTCAGTCGTGTCCACATCTTCATGACCTCATCTGTGGTTTCTTTAGCAAAGATACTGGAATGATTTGCCTTCCTTCTCCAGTGCATTTTAGAGTTGAGGAAACTGAGGCAAATAGGGTAAGAGAATTGCTGAAGGTCACACTGCTAGTTGTGTCTGAGGCCAGATTTGAACTAAGGAAGATGATTCTTCCTGATTACAGGTCCAGCACTCTATCAGCTGACCTTCTCTTTTCCTGTGGATCTTCAGTTAAAACCTGGATATCTATTTGTCAGATATATTGAATTATAGAGACAATTCTTGTTTAGGAATGGTTTGGACATCTAGGTGATATTGTGTGTAATAAACTTCGGAATAATGAAAACCTAAAGCTCAAATTCTGTCTCAGATACCAGTTACATACTTCTAACCTCTTTCTGTCTCAATGTCTATCTACAAATAGACATAATAAAAGCACCTACTTCACAAGGTCCTTAGGAGGATCAAACAAGATTTTGTGTGCATGTCTGTTTGTATGTGTGTATGTTTGTACCTTGGCAAACTGACTACATAAAGGCTAGTTATCATTATATTATCATTTATTACTATAGCCTCTGAGGTTTTCTCTTTTTGTGATTTGTTTTTAATTCTATGAAGTCATTTCCCTTTTCTGTGGTTCACTCTCCTTATTTATAAAGTAGGAATAATAATGCTTGAACTACCAGCCCGACAAACTTTGAAAACTTGAAGCTCTTTATAAATGTGAATAATTATCACCAATAATAATAGTGTCCACCAAATGTCAAATTAATCAAAAGGTGTAGAAATGACCCCTTATGGTCTACAAAACAACACTCAAACAAATGATCATATAAAATTCAACAACTATCATATAAAAGGAAGAATTTAACTATCCAAATACAGTGTCTCATTTCTAGTTGCCAACTTCAGCTTAACAAATTGTGACTTTTGAAATGTGTTAGGATAATTACTGCTACATAAGACAGCAGAAACAGTCATCTCTTTTCTATCTTAAGTGTCCTTTCTTGAGTTCTCATATCCAAATCTAAGTTCAAGATGGAAAGGCTTTTAGAAAAGAGATTTACAGAGGCTATTTCCTGAGGTCACAAGTCATGTATTGATGGCACCAATTTGATGAGGAATTTTGTTTCTGAGACTTGAGACTTGTACTGTCCCCTGGTCTGTGGAAAACTCAAAGATGCCAATCTCTAGGGCTGTCAATCCAGTCACATTCATCAACACTTTTTGAAAATGAAAAGCATAAAATAAAATCTGCCCAGTGTATGAACAGACGGTGAACTTTTTATTTCTACAAGATTTGGATAAGGCTTTATGTAGCTGAATCCTAGCTAGTTTTCTTTTTTTGAAAGAAGAAAAAAGCTATTATTAATATCTTAAAGTTGGTAAGACCTTTGTGATAATTGTACAAACGTGTATATTATTACAATACTGTATATGCATGTAATATGTATCTTAAATGTTATTTTTCCTTCTCTAATAATTTAAAACAAAGTATGTTTCTATATATATTTAGTGGCCTATATGCTGAATATATTATCACATGGTTGATTTTTAAAAAGCAAAAATTTTCTGAGGCTGACACTTGGAGTAAGTGACAAATGTGCTAAGACTTTTGATTTGCAAAATGAAAAACCATGGAAAGGAATAGGTAGATTTGGAGCATCTATGAAAGATGCTAAGATTTGGAATAATCACACATGAGTATTTTTGTGAATAGGATGCTAGATTTTGAAACTTATATTCTTTTTATTTCTCTTTGCAGAATTTACGAAGAGGATTACCTCAGGTTCCTTACTTCAGTCTCTATGGAGACAAAGAAGGTGCTCATGAACAGCAAGGTTCTAGCCTTTTCCCTGAAGGTCCTAATGACTATGTCTTTAGTCATCTTCCCCTCCACTCTCAGCAACAAGTGCGAGCTCCTATCCCCATGAGGCCCATTGGTGGGATCCAAATGGTCCACTCCATACCTGCGGCCATTTCAGGTTTACATGCTCCGCCCACAATGCCTCTGCCAGTGGAGGACTCTGAGGAAAAGCAAAGAGCTGCGGCTGAAACCATTGCCAGAGAACCCTACATCTCCCAGCCTCATGAGAAACGTTCTTCTCACGCCTTGCACTCATCTGGTTCACCCAGCACATCCTCTTCCCCGCTACTCCTGCTGAAACAGAGCACTTCAGAAGACAGTCCAAATGCCACAGAGAGGGAACAGGAGGAGCCCATACAAACTTGTACAAAAGCCATCGCCTCTCTCCGCATTGCCACAGAAGAGGCCAATCTGCTTGGGGCAGATCAGCCGAGGGTGCTGGAGCCTCATCAGAAACCCTCAGAAAGTGCACATTTGAGCATTAGACACTTTAGTGGATCTGAGTCAGGCCAGCCCTGTACCTCAGCCACCCACCCTGACTTGCACGATGGTGAAAAGGACAACTTTGGTACATCACAGACTGAATTAGCTCATTCCACATTTTACAGTAAGAGTTGTGTGGATGTCCAAGAGTTAGGTTTTCATAGCCGAAAAGAATTACCTTCAAGCACACAGGAAGGCAAAGATCCCGCATCAGAAAAGAGTCAACTACATTGATTGGAGATGCATGGAGACTTTCACCCATACTTTTACCCGTTACTTTTGTTTTTGTTTTTCTAGAGATAGAAGTAATCAAGTTTATAGCATGCCTGTCTTAAGTTACAGTAGTTTGCTATTATATATACTTTTGTTATATCAGAAAAAAAAATTAGTTAAAACAACGAGTCATCATGAGCCTGACCAAAATAAAATTTGAAATTCTCCTTTTGGGTCTGGTACTTTTAAATTGTACAGATGTTTGTGCCTTTTCTTTACTTTGCTTATATTCTTATAAGCATTTTTTAGCAGTAATTTGTACATATTTTAGAATTTGTGTATCTGCTTTGTAATAAATGTAATTTCTTTCCTTTTTTGGACACTTGGATCTAAATGATGTAAAGCAAAAACAGCATCAATATATATGTGAGGTTGCACTAAAACATATTTTTATATGATTAAAACTGAACAGCTTTTATGTACAGCTCCAATTCTGTAATACTAATATTTATTTACTTTGTTTCATAAATTGTACATTTTTTCTTAATGTTGTGGATTGCTTTTCTATGTGAAGCATGGGGTTTACTGTTGCGTAATTAGAACAAACTGTATATTGTAAACAAGATATTTAAATTAGAGTATCTTATCTTATTCTGCACTCATGCATTAGTTTAACAAAAAGATAAAGGATGTATCTGTCAGTTCTTAACTCTTGTATTTTTTTTTTTTTTGTCTCTTGTTTGCTGGATTGACGATAACTTAAGTGCTGATTGTGATTTTAAACTGATAGTACCGTAAAGCATTAAAGTAAAACAATGTGCTATTGTGAGTTTTTTCAAAGCTTTATAAATCAGTTATAAATATATTAAAAAGTATTTGGTCTTATGTGAACATGTTGATCTATATACTCATCTAAAATATGGGAAAACATTCCGCCCCATGTAAATATGTACAAGTGCATCACTGGTACAATTTTATGGAACTCAGTTGGACACTAGATTGCCAGATACCTATATGTGGGAGTGTCTTTAAAAATTAAAGGGACAAAGCACATCCGACTGTGTAGAACTTGGTTATCGGCCGGCCCGGTGGCTTGGCTTAGCAGTGCTGTGCATTGCCAATGGAGAACACCTGAGCTCAGAAGTTACCTTGGTTCTTGCTGCACAAGTTGGCGAGTGGAACTCAGGCACCTTATAGACACATCATACATGAACTCTGAGGGGTGGGTGTGGAAGCAGGAAAGGATCATGGAGGCCTGTTCACTGGGTCCCCTCCTCATTCCTGTCCGTCCGTCCACAGAGTAAATAATTAGGTTAGCTTTTGGGGAGGTCACTTTACCCTCTGGGTTAGGGGAAGAGTGCAAATGCTCTGGTTTTCTGGTAGGGTCAAAGACTAATGGAAAGAGAATGTAGGGCTTGAAGAATGAGATGTTATATAGAAGAGGGAATCATTCAGAACAGTTTTCAGTTAGGAAGGTATGAAGGTAAAGAGAATTTTGGCTTGTAGATTTGGAGAAATGGAAGAAGCAAGAGGGAGTACAACGATACAAAAACACAATCTGGGTTATCTTTGTTCTATTTTAGTGGATTATAATTCTGTGAAACCAAGTTTGTATATTGAATTACATTAAGGAGTGTTCTTTAAAAAAGAAATAAATATACAATTACATGCATGAGGTGTCTAATTTTCATGTGTTGTTTTGTTTTTTAACTTCTAAATTTGATTTCTGATGAACCTTTAGTGCTACAGTATGCCAACCTATCTGCTAAATTCTGCTGTTCCTGAAAAGTTGTAGACATGCTTGAATTTATCAGGAAAGAGGGGTTTACTCTTTGATTGTCTGCCAAATGACATGTCAATAGCGCTGGTCTTATAGAAATACACATTTTGAGTCTATAGTTAATAGCATTTGAAGTTATACTTGCCAATATTCTAACTTATTGTGATAATGGTCCTGTCTCCAAAATGGAATTGCCGAAGTGAATTTACCCAAGGCTAAGAGACGGATGATCTTATTTACTTCTGAGATATCTGTAGCATATTAGTAAGTGCCAAAAGAGTCAGAGTTAAAGACAAAAGGAGCCCTTCCTTTTTTTTTTCTTATACTCCCATGTCCCAAGTGCCACATGCCCAAATCTCCATAAGCAAAAAAAAATAATAAAGTTAACTATGCTAATGAACCATTAATGTATCATACAAAAATGACCTTCAAATCACATTTTTTTTTGTCATAAGATTGAACTTTTATAGGATCATAATAGTCAAGAGTTCTTAGCTTTTCCTCTCAAAATGATGAGTTTATAACTTCCATCATAATTGAGGGCTACAAAATAATGAGTGCATTCTTAATTTGGGAGCAAACTGCATACCTAGATTCTCTTTCTTAAAGAATGTTCTATGAAGATGGAAAAATGTTATCAAACCCCCGATAGAATTAATTTAAAATCAAATATATTTTATTTCTAATCCAGTCTCCCAATTTGTATGCCTCATTTCTATTGATAATTTTGTTGTGCTTTCAACTCTAATTCTAAAAGCAATAACTAGATGTTTTCATTATTTCAGATTTTCACTTGGGTTTGATATTCTAGAATATCCCGGATTGTCTAATAATCTGACATCTTATTTCAAGTTAAAAAAAACCAAACAAACTTGGATTTTTAAAAGAGCTTTATAATATGATTCTAAAAAATAGATGTGATGGTGATGTTGAATATTATTTTGTGGATATAAATCACAATGACTGAAAAATAAGAAATTTACATTTTTCAGTTGAGAAATGAATAGACAGTGGCTATGGAACTGGATATGGGATCCAGAAGACTGAGACTCAATTTTTTTTTTTTTGAGATGTAATAGCAGTGTAAACATGGGCACCACAATTTCTCTGAGTCTGAGAAATCACTATTTTTTTGGCAAGGCAATTTGGGTTAAGTGACTTGCCTAGGTTTGCACAGCTACTAAGTAAGAATTAAGTGTCTGAGGTTGGATTTGAACTCATCTTCCTGACTCCAAGGCTGGTGTTCCATCTACTGTTCCATCTGGCTATCCCTGAGGGATCACTTTTAAGGATTTATTAATTAAGTTATAGAAAGGCTGTGATCACAGTGTCATAAATTAAGAGCTGGAAGCAACCTTAGAGGCCATTGAATCTAACGGCATCATTTTATAAAGAAGCTAGAGCCAGCAGAAGTTGAATGAATACCCTTAGTTACACTGCTAGTAAGTGTTTAAACATTGTTTAGGAAAGATGTTTTTACTATCCCTCCAAAATATATTAATATCATGTCCTACCATTTTATATGCCATTTTCCTCCCCCTATCCTGAGGATGACAATTGTTCTGGGCCATCCTAAAGTTATTTTCGTGACAGCTGGCTAGTGAAGATATCTTAAGATGTAGCACATCCATTATTTTAATTTAGAAAGAGCCAATGAGCATTATTGTTTCCACTCTCATAATTTTAGTTTTCTTTTTTCAGTGGCTATTCAGAGCAGCATAGGAGTACGGATGTAAGGTTTATTTGTCAGTATCACAACAAAGGTTCTCTTTGATCTCTTTTAGAGTAGGAAGAGCTCCATGCATCTATAATTTCATGTTCTTATATAAACCCTGAGAAATTTAATATCTAAGACAAATTTGCCCATTATAGTAGGGGTTCTACAAATATTTGTTGGTTGGTTGATTTATTGAGAAAATTCCTTTCAGTTCTTGACTTGCTATTAACTAAATGACGAGCAGAGATAATGTAGTTCAGCTCAAGAATTAAGTCCAAGAATTACGAGAGGCTATATAGTATAATGTCAGTTATAGGAGTCAGGAGTCTGAGAAGTTGTAGTCTTGACTCATCCACTGTATTAGGAGAGGTGATGGAGGATCAAAGTTGTTCAACTCCTCCTGTTTTCTCCTTACCATACTACTGTTAGAGGGTCTAGATTTTTTTTTTTTTTGCAGTGTAAATACATTCTTTCCACCCTAGAAAGTAGTGTCACAGAATCTACCACTTTATCTT
Source organism: Antechinus flavipes (assembly GCF_016432865.1). NCBI lineage: Eukaryota > Metazoa > Chordata > Mammalia > Dasyuromorphia > Dasyuridae > Antechinus > Antechinus flavipes. Next base: position 329,705,435 of record NC_067401.1, on the reverse strand, counting down.
TTTGTTAAGTTGGAGTCCTTATCCAAAGACAGAACATCTGGCAAAACACTTTTACCTTAGATATCTCTGTCTCTGTGTCTCTGTCTCTCTCTGTGTCTTTGTCTGTCTGTCTGTCTCTCTCATTCTTTTTTTCTCCCCCTTTATCTTTCTCCACTCCTTATCTCCTTCCATCCCTCTCTCATTCTCTTTCTTTCCTGTCTCATTGTCTCTCCTTCCCTCACCTCTGATTCTTTCTTTCTCCCTCTTTGTCTTTATTTTTCTCCTCTTCTCTTCTTTCCATCCTATTCATTCTCTTTTTTCTCATTCTTTCCCATTTCTACCTCTTTCCTCGTTCTATCTCTTTCTTTTTGGGATATCTTCTTCCCGCCATATCTAAGGTAGCTTCCTCCCAATTATATTTGCAATAAGTGGCCCATTGACAAAGATAAATTTAACATTTAAAACTAAGGTAAATGACTAATTTTTTTTTCATAATTATAACTTTTTATTGACAGAACCCATGCCTGGGTAATTTTTACATTATCCCTTGCACTCACTTCTGTTCCAACTTTTCCCCTCCCTCGCTCTACTCCCCCAGATGGCAAGCAGTCCCATACATGTTAAATATGTAAATGACTAATTTCTAAGCAGCCATACTCCCTCAGTTGTGGCCATTAAGCTTCTATTCTCCTAGCTTTAAGTGACTTCCTATAGGGTCCCATTCTCCATTTTGTCAGGAGCTGGGTATCTTTTCCAGTCTTTCCCCTGAAACTTCTATGAAACAAAATGACCACTTTGAAAATCTACCTGGAGATATGGCCTAGCATTATTATTATTATTTTTTTATCATATTGCTTCCTTTCTAATTCATTTCAGAGACTAATTTTCCCCTTATAGGGATATCTATCAAGTGATATATATATATATGTATATATGGAAATACATATTCTTTCTCTCTCTCTCTCTCTCTCTCTATATATATATATATATATATATATAGTTATTGGAATTTAAGTCCAGATGCCAGGATTATGTTATTAAAATAAATAAATCATATATATATATGCATATATATACATATCTATCTATATCATGATGTATTTGCACCTTTTATAGCTGGTTTACAACTTTGATGTAGCCCCTTTTCTGTTATTAGATTTGGAACTTTCAAGGACCACTCTTTAATATATAAACTAGTCATGACACTTTGAACAAGTCTCTTATTTTTTCTGGATTTCATTTCTTTTTTCTATTGTTCCTGTTATTTAAGATTCCTTTGAACATTAACATTTTAGAACTAGATTTCATGTTATTGAAGTCATAGCTACCATAGCAAATAAAGAGTTGACATAATTTTGTGATTCATTCAGGGAAACCTATGATTGAGAAAAAAGATTTGAAAGCTAAATTATCTAAACCCTGAAGTCAGCACATAGTTTACTCTCTTCTGCTTATCTTGGTGTTTTGGAAGTTTTGTCTATATATACTACTCATACTCCTGGTTCCCTGGGCATTCTTGAAGTTTTAGCTATACCTTGCTTTAAAACACACACACACACACACACACACACACACACACACACACACACACATATATTAAAGTCATTTCAATCTTTGACATTAATTTTGAATCCAAGTCTTAATTGTCCTTTGTACATAATAAATATTATCTTTTTAAAAATTTTTTTAAAGATTCTTGTCCCCAGATGGCAAGCTAAATATTATCTTACAACAACTTTGTGAAGTAGATGCTACTACTATGTCCATTTTATATTTGAGGAAATTAGAGTAAACTATCTTTCACTCAAGTGCCAAAATGATTTTCCTAAAGAGTAGGTCTGACTCTCAGGATGCAATGTAAAATCCTCTGGTTGAATTTAAAACCCTTTGCAAACTGGCTTCCTATCTCCCCAGTCTTTTTATTCTTTATTCTCTCCACACATTTTAAGAGTTCCTCATACATGGCACTCCATCTCCTACCAATGCTTTTGAACTAGCGACTTATCTTCCTCACTTCTGCTTCTTAATTTTTCTGGTTGTTCTTAATTTTTCGGAGTCCAGGCAGAAAGCTCTTTCCACTGGGTCATCCAACTGCCTTTCATACTTTGGAAACTGAATGACTATTTGTTAGAACCAATATGCTGTACTTCAATAGACCCATGACCCTAATTATATTCTTCCTTGTAACTATGAAGGGCCCTACCCATCAATATAATATCCGTTAATTAATTTTTCTCCATATATCTATTTTTGTCACATAGACATATTCCTATTGTCTTAAGTGTTGAGAGATAGCAATTATCTCTAAAATGGGAAGAGTTTGGAGTGCTCATCAGGGTATGGCCTGACCCTCAAGGAGGTGTATTCAACCAATTAAAGAGTGAAAATAGAGGTAAAATTTTATCCTAATAGTGATAGCCAGTCGTGGGACTTGTCTCCAACACATTTTTGCCCTTATCCCCCAATACTTCCCCCTCCCTACTTCACACTGCTATTTAAGTTCCAGACCTTCAGGGAAGTTAACACCTAAACCAACCACATTCTTTAGCAGCTGTGCACATGCTACCAGGAAATATCTGTCCCCACCCCTATTAACTCTAAGATCAAATATTAGTTCACTCTTATCTCATCCTTTTTTATTTCTATTTTTATGCAAGTTTCATACTGCATAAAATCATCGGTACACTAGTACATGCATATCATTTAGAAGTATAAATATTATTATACTTTTAAAAAGTCTTACTATAAAATATGTGATCAGAAAAAGCTTGAAGAGTTCTGGTATAGTGAATAGAGTGCCTAACATTGTTCTAGAAAGATCTGGTTTCAAATTTCATCTACAACAGTTAATGGTTCTGTGATTTAGACAAGTTACCGAACCCATCACAGTTTTTTCATCTGTATATCAAGCAAAAATAATAACTCCTAATTCATAGAATTGTTGTGAGAGGAAATTGGACACTAGATAATATAGGAAAGAATTCTACAAATATAATTAATAATATTATGTAGAGTATATTAGAATATTATTATAATATAGAATGTAGAATATTATTATTGGAATTTAAGCCCAGATGCCAGGATTAATGTTATTTAAAAAAATAATTTAATAAGCATCATCTGATGTATCACATTGCTGACTTCCTAAAACCAGCTATATAACATTTGAGAATAACAGTCAAACCCTCATCACTGATTACTGCTGGGGATTCCAAAAGTGGATATAGTGCATGTGCTCAGTTCCTGTCCTTGACATTGGGTTTGAGTTGGATGAATAAAGTAAGAACTGAAAGTAATCTTTTTACTTCCACACTCCTCAACCCAAGGGGAAAATAAAGGCCCAGATTAAACAGAACTTTCTTTTTCTTTTCTTTTTCCTTGTAATACTTTCTATTTCCACTATTTTGGGACCTTGTCAAGAGGAAGTTAAAGGAATCTAATGAGTTTCACTGTTAACTAAAAATTCAACAGCATCCCCACAGAAACCAACTCCACATTTTTTAGACATGTGACATCCTTTAGTTAAAATGTCTATTTTGAGGCTAACCCGTAACTATAAACATAAATGTAAACAAAGCTGTTGGGTGGGTAAGGGTTACAGGAACAAGCAAGAGTAGCATTGAAGACATTCTGTCCACTTCTTTCAGACCAAGGGTTGGGCAGTGCTGGCTGCTTTTAAAGTTTAACATCAATTATTGGTCATATTTCTTGGGTTTGGAGCAGTCTCAAGGGCCTTAATTGGGCCTCTTTCCCTTTACTTTTTCACTTCATGTGAATTTCTTGGAAAGCCTGTTCCTTAGTCATTTAGACTGGTTCACTAAAGCAACAAGAAAGCCAGGAAGTCCCAAGTGGCTTCTTTTAAAATCTCTTCTCTGACTCTCCCCTTCAATAGAAAACTTTTGTGTTCATTACCCAAGGAAACACACTTTTAAAATGATAACTTTAGTACCTTCCTAGACTCTTCACTCATACCCTTCCCTCTCCCCTGCCCCATAAATGAATCTGTTGTTAAATCCTATTGTTTCTGTCTTCATGACATTTCTTAATACATGTCCCCTTCTCTCCACTGACTAAGTCACCATCCTGGTGAGGCTCTCATCGAATCTGGGTTCTTGCAAGAGTGTAATAGTATTCTGATTGTCCTCCCCACAGAACGTTTCACTTAACGTCATTCCATCTTCCAATGAAGTGCCAAAATGATTTTCCTAAAGAGTAGGTCTAACTCTCAGGATCCAATATAAAATGTTCTGGTTGACATTTGAAACCTTTTGCAAACTGGCTTCTTATCTCCCAGTCTTTTTATTCTTTATTCTCTACACACATTCTAAAAGTTCCTCACACATGGCACTCCATCTCCTACCAATGCTTTTGAACAAGCAATTTATCCTCATTTCTGCGTCTTAATTTTTCTGGTTGGTTATAAGAGTCAGTTCAAATCCCATCTCTATAGGAGGTCTTTCCCAACCAATCCTCCTTCCTAGTGCCTTTTTCTATGTAATTACAAATGTCCCAGTGAAGCTTTAGATTTCAGTAGTTTATGTCTGCACCAAGGCTTCTGGGATATCCACTATTATTGTTCAGACATATTTTTTTTAATATGTTGATTTCTCATTTAGTCTTCTTGAAGCCAGGAGTTTCTTGAACTTACTTTGAATTTTTGTGAAGATTTCTTTGAATTCTCACTGCATAGCCCAATGACTGACATATGGTGTTTTTATTAATCTTGTTGATTGATTGATTTACTAAGTGTAACTTATGGTTAGAAAAGGCACATAGACCACATGACATATCAAATATCCAAGGATTAATTGAGGTGCTTTTTCTTCTATATTTCTTCCAGTTAGAAGGAAACAGAATCCTGTTGGCATTTAAAACATTCTAGTCATGAGAAGTCTTGCTTTTGCTCAGCACGTAATCAATTATATGCAATGTCCCTCATGCATTTCTCAGTGAATATACAAGGTGGGTTATTGCCAGCAAGTCCAATACTTCAACACCTCAATGTCTGAAGGATCTTTGTCTTCCTTTTTGTGTGTAATCCTTTTAAAACCCTTCTATATCTTAGTAGATGGTCTTCTCAAATTGATTCATAATTTGACAGTTTATCTGGTAATGAGCTTTTCTGACTATAGGCAAGCTGATCATTGAACTATAGGAATGGAAACTGTCCATTATCATTCATGAAAGGTTTCCAGATTTGCAAGACCAGAAAGAGTATGTTCTCTGCTGATATAACTCCTGAGAGCCTCAGGTCACCAATGAATCTTAGACAAGGGATCAGAGAAGGATTCCAGTAAAGGAAAACCACCTTCCTTGCCTTTTAATCACTCATACCTTGCTAATTAAACACTTAGGACAGAAAATGTGTACTGACTAATAATATTCATGGGACTAAAACTAATTAGTGAACATATTAGAGATTAAAGTAGCAATGACATTGACTGATGATGGACTCCAAAAGTATTCCTTGGTCAACATCTGTGAAGTTTTTGTTGTTTTCTCTCTTTTCCCAACCAGGGTTGCTGCCTTTTAACCCAGTGAGAATATACAATTCAAAAGGAGACTTCCTGCGTCTGCCTTTGATGGCAGAAAAGATAAGACCAAAAATAAGTTAATTTAAAGATGTCACTTGATAAATTATATTTGTGGATGCAATAAATAGAGCATTGGACCTAAAGTCAAGAAGTTCATATCTGACTTCAGACACTTACTAATTATGTGACAGTGGACAAGTCACTTAACTTTTGACTGCTTTAGTTTCAACGGTAAAATAATACTGGCATCTACTGTTTTGAGGATGGAATATTTGTAAAGCACATAGCAAACTTCAAAGCACTAAATAATACAAAATACCTAAATAATATAGATATTATTATCATTGTATTTTTTGTCTTTTATCTCTCATCCAATCTTTTTTTTTTTTTTTTTTTTACTCTCTCTTCTTCCTTTTACTGTTTCTTTTTGGGTTTCTTCCTTCTCTCCAATTCTTTTCTTTTGTGTATCTATACCAAACCAGAGATTACTATTGCTAATCTAATGGTTAAATTTTGCATACAAACTTCTGATTTAGGTAAACTGTGAGCTTAACTACAGTTTTTCTATAGAGTGAAAGGATGGATGAGAGTAATAAGATAGTTATCTTTTTTAGATTTAGATAATTCTTTATTATTAAGGAGACCCAAGAGAATTGTACTCATAAGATTCATTCATTTCAATTTGTCAAACACTTATTAAATGCATTCAATATATAAAACATTATTCTAGATTCTAGGGATTTAAAGATAAAAATAAACAGTCCCTGCTCTCAAGAAGCTAATATTTTACTCTGATCCAGTTTTCTGCACACATTTCTTAATAACTTATTTAGATTTAAGCAAAAAAGTTCACAAATTTTAAGTTACCATGACTTTTATAAATACACTAAAATTCAAAGTAAAAAAAATTCAAAGCAAAAATACAAGAGAATATCCAGAAGAGGCATCCATGAAAATATACATTAACCCCAGTGGACTTTAAGTGGAACACACTTGTACTTGTAGCTGAAGGAAGAATGAGAACTTTTACGTGGTATAACTAATGAAATGGTACAATGGACTTTGAAGGTGCAAATTATACTTCAACCAAACATGAGTGTGTATGCTTTCAACACCAAAATAACTTACACACTGTTAATTAAGTCTTGCTGGAAATGGGATTTGATTTTTATTTTTTGGGAAAATGGTTTTGTTACATTTATTTGGCTGTCCTCCATAGATCCAGCTCAATATGAATCAAGCAAAGTTAAAGGCCTTCTGCAAGAACATATGGCTTATTTGGGAAGTATGAGTCATAAATGGAACCAGATGCAAAAAAAAAAAAAAAGAAAGAAAGAAAAAGAAAGGAAAAAAGTGATAAAAAGGTAGCAACTGTCCTGAGGCAGATGATGATGCTGTTACTTCTAATACTCTTTCTGACTCTTTGAGGGAACATTTGCATCTATAGGATGCTGATTTATTGCTTGCCTTGACTAATCAGCTTATGACCTATTAAAATGTCCCTCCTTGTATTGTTCCAGTTTTCCTATTTATTGTTTATTCATGGTCTTCATTCATAGCATAGTTTTGCTGTGTATATAGACTTTTGTACTGTTCACATCATTCGGTTTACTGAATAAGACAATGGTCTGAAGTGTTTCTTCTTTCCTGTCTTTCCATTGCCCCCTTTTTTCCCTTAGTAATCTGTTAATTTAAATAATGACTGACAGTTTCACCATTAACAGCCAACAGCACATATTTGCCAATGACCAAAACAACTTGTTAAAAAGTGAAAAAAAAATTATGCTATTAACTAGTTATTTGGATAATTGGTTTGACATCCTTTTTAAAGAACTGAATTTGTACAAATTTTGGATGAATTGAGACTATACTGTCACATGATATAGAAATGGTTTCACTTAATAGGCATTATGCAGTCCAGTACAAAGTAGAAGCAGTAGACTCTGAGAAGTTTAGAAAAGAGTCTACCAGGATCAGGAGTGGATAGGTAGATGGACCTGCTCAGAAGTCATCAAGAAAGTTTTTTAAGCACATATATTTAACTCATAGCCAACTGAAACAAAGTATTTCCCAGATAGGAAGCGTAGAGAAGAAGGGCAATTCTATGGAGGTCAGAAATCAATTGAGGCTGCCCATTCTTAGCATGAAATGATGAGTAGCAAGAAAAAGAAAATTGAACTGTTATTTAATTCTTTACAACATGATTTTATTTTAACTCAGTCCCACAACATCATTCACACTGTCAGGATAATCTCAGTCATGATCAGAAAGACAACATTTCTCAGATTTTGTGGGCCTTAGGTGAATGGCAGAAAATACCTAAGAAAGGAGCAATTGAAAGAAAAAAAAAAAAAGGAGATAGAGACAGAATCATGGAGACAGAGAGACAGAGGGAGAGACAGAGACAGAGACAGAGACAGAGAGAGACAGAAAGACAGAGATAAAGACAAAGAGACACAGAGAGAAAGAGACAGAGAGACAGAGAGGTATCTGGCAAAATGGTAGACATAGGAAGTAGTTGTTTCTATAGTAGGAGATCTGCCAGAACTGGACTAGAATGATAGTGGCAACCAGAGCTATGAACAGAAATGCCTGAGGCTCCCTGAGTTAGGGTGCAAGCTGTGAGAATTACAGCTTCTTGGTTTATCTATACAGATGAAGAGAAGGCACCTGGTGCCCTCCCTCACTTAAATCCAATTTCCTTGCATGCCATGGTATCACCTCCCTGATGCCATGGTCCTCTGAAGGTCAAACAACAACAACAACAACAACAACAACTCCACCCATAGTGCAGGGACTTTCCATTTGATATTGTGACCTTATTTCTTGCTTTAGGAGCCCAGCATGCTTCCCAGTTTAATCCTTGTGTGTTTTTGTAATGAATATGTTAATGTTCAAAATACTGGTTGCCTTGGTTGCTAATTCAAATATTCTGAAAGGGAGCCAAGGGAAACCCTGGATGGAGACTTAAACCATATAATGATGTTATGATTGATAAGCCTCCAAAATTGGAGCTGATCCATCTCTCAACAATTGACAGGCTGATTACACCTATATTTAGAGCACGTAATCACATATTATCCAAATTGTTATAGACCACTAAAGCCATTTAATCCAAACCATGTATGAATAAGAAACCCCACTACCATGATCACATATCTAGAAAGTGATTAGTTTATGAGGCAATTGGTAGGAAAGTGGATTGAGCATTGGACCTGGCATCAAGAAAATCTGATTTCAAATTCTGCCTCAGACATTTACTAATTGTATAACCTTGGGAAGTCACTCAAAATTCATTTTCTTCAACTATTAGTCCCACTTTCCTAAATTGCAAACTGGAAAATTATAACACCTATCTCACAGAGTTATTGTGAGGCTCAAATGAGATATATTTATTAAAAAGTGCTGAGCACACCTGGCACATAGTAGCTGCCATTGTTGTTCAGTTATTTTTAGTCATGTCCAACTCTTCATCTCTTTTGGAGGTTTTTTTTTTTTTTTTGGAGTATTTTGCAAAAATACTGGAGTGTCTGACATTTCCTTTTCCAACTCATTTTACAGGTGAAGAAACAGGCAAAGAGGGTTAAATTACTTTCCCAGGGAAACAAAGGTATTAAGTGTCTAAGGTTGTATTTGAAAACAGGTCTTCTTGATTCCAGATCTGGCACTCTACCCACTATGCTATCCAGCTGCCCCCCAAAGATAGATAATTATTATTCTGTCATGAGCGATTCTTTATCATTCCATAATTGGGTTTTCTTGGCAAACATACTGGAGTAATTGGCCATTTCCTTCTTCATTGGAATGAAGCAAACAGAGGTTAAGTGATACAGAGATTGTACTCCATCCATTGTACCACCTAGAATGTCAAGTGAGGAGCAGTTTAATTGTTTGGCCATGTTTAGCATAGAGATGAGAAGATTTAAAGGACATATACTAGATGTCTTCAGTTATTTAAGACTGTATTATGGAAAAAGCAAAAAACATATTTGGCTCAGACCCTGTGGAAGAACTACAAGAAATATGTGATAGTTCCCATGAGGCACACAGGCTTGAGATAAAGACAAGTGTCCTAATAATTACAGTGATCACAAAGTGGAATGAGTTTCTACAGATAACCTCACTAGGGGTCTTTAAGGAAGGACTAGATGAGGAGGAGAGAAAAGCACAAACAGTTATATAATCCCTAAATCACGAATGGATCAAGTGCAAAACCTAAAGTGAAGAAAATATGAGCTTAAATCTCGCCTCAGACATTAACTATGTGACCCTAGGCAAGTCATTTAACCTCTATTTACCCTCAATTTCACATCTGTAAAATGGGTAGAAGTTGGAGAAGGAAATAAAAATTACTTCAGTATCTTTGTCAAGGAGACTCCATGGTCTCTGAACTTTGGAATCACAAAGAATTGGACACGACTGAGTGAACAACAACATAAGGCATGCTAAATAAACTATGAATACTGAAGTCCTCTACTACATTGTTGGCACTTTCCTGGACACCCTTCAGCTTACCAATGTGTTTTCTCTTTTGTGTTGTTCAGACATTTTTCAGTCTGTCTGACTCTTGGTGACCCCATTTGGGATTTCCTGGCAAAGATGATAGAGAATACCATTTCCTTCTCCAGCTTATTATACAGATGGGGAAACTGAGGCAAATAGGATTAAATGACTTACCTAGATTTATACAGCTAGGAAATTTCTGAAACCATATTTAACTCAGGAAGATGAGTCTTCCTGATTCTAGTCCCTGTGATTGATCCACTGAGCTACTTAGCTTATGTTTTTTTGTTTGTTTGTTTGTTTGTTTTGTTTTGTTTTTAAGAGGGGAAACAACTTTGATTTGGCAAGATCAGTATGTCCATCCCTCTTTCCCCTTAGTCTCCTTTCTTCTTCTTTCCAACTCCTTTGCAAGTTTCAAGAAACTGAATAATTATTATGCAAAATCCATTCCCAGTGAGACCAAACTCTTGTTTTCCCAATACAAACTCTGCATCTTCCAATCTTTGTGCAGTTCCATATTTTACTTATTTTAAATGAGCGTGAACTTTTGTCAGCTGAGATGATAAGATTGTTGTTTTTACCTTTTCTTAATCAGTGTTTATTCTATGTGTGGTGCATCAAATCAAAGAGACATTATAAATATAGAGAAAACCATACACCTCAGATCAATAATCAAAAGAGCAATGATGAGAAGAGACTTTATAAATATAATATGTTAAAACCTAATCATTTAATGAAATAGAAAACATAAACACAGAGTGACCAATTGATCTGTCCAAACTCACTTAGATATTAGCAACCCTAGGCCTTGAATCCAAATCCCCTCAGTCCAAATTCATGTCCTTTCCACTACAGCACGCCTCTCCCAAGAAAGTGCCACCTTTTCTTTTTATGCTAAATTTGATCCAGTGGGATACTGAAATATATTTTCACAGAAACAGATGGCAATGTCAACTGCTACCCTGCAATCAGAGCATAGTCCCATTTTTCAGTCCCTTTTCCTTTTTTTGTTGTTTGATCTGTTTCAGTTAATATATAATGTCAGTATGAATTAAAAATTCCAGTATTATAAGTACAATTATGCACATATTGAGAACTCAGACTAGGAATAGGCAAAAGCAGCTATTGCTTAGGAAATAGCAGTGCATCACTTGGGGGTGGAGGGGTGGAGGAGGAGGTGCAAATGTGGATTTATTCCCTCCTTTGTTATTTTAAAATAAATATGTATATTTTTGTGATCTAAAAGGAAAAGTGATTGAAATTAATTCAGAGGAATTGAGTTCAAATTCTGACTGTCATTTACTACCCGTTTGACTCCTGCAACTCACAACCTTTCTTGATCTCATGTTCCTTGTTTATAAAATGGGAGGATCAGCTTGGGTGACATTTGCAATCATTTTCAGTTTTAAAGCTAGGATTCTATAATTATATAATTATTAGTATTATTTGCCCTAAGTCAAGCTACTTGAGGGAACTAATTGAAATTACTTGGAAATAACACTGTATTTGGAGAATTAGAATCCCAACTCTGGCATTTGCTAAGGAAAGTCACTTCATCTCAGAGATGTCTAAACAGAGATAAAGACAACTTCTACAATTTCTACTTTGTGAGGTTGTTGTGAGGAAAATGTTTCATAACTCTTAAAACATTTTATAAATGTGAGGAATTATTGGTTTTCTTCGCTTCATTTATTGACTTGGCTCAAATTAATTCACCACTAAGTGGCCAGCATCTTGGCAATATATCTCTTTCTTAGGTAGATTGATCCTTGGAAAAGAAGTTCAAGCTGTTTCTAGGACCATACTTGGACTCTTTGCAGAATTGTAGAACCTACCAGAACTTAGACTTTTCTGCTATAGCCTTTAAGAACCCCAGATTACCTCACTATAACCAGTGAAAATTTTCAGAGGGCAGCTACATAGAGGTAAGTATAATTTTCAGACACTATCTCAAGTGTGCAAATATTTCTCCAGTCTGCAACCCAGAGACCTATCTACATATGCACTTATTTATATATCACAAATTGGTGATATAATTACAATTGTACAAGGTTTCCCAGGCTATTGAGTCCAAGAAGGAATGACATTTTAAAAATCAGCTTCCTGCCTGCTCAAACTTGGGCCTCATTGACTATATCTTGTGTAAAATTCCACAGACTTTTCTGTAAACTCTGCTGAGTTAAGAAAGAGCCTTATCTTTCAAAGCAAGGAGACCCATGGAAACACCATTTCCTGAGCTTGCATGAATGGAAAGCACAAATGAAATGATTTATTTGAAAAAAGATATGATGACATTTTATGCTTCAGGATATACTCAGGATCTCCATATAGGCTTTGTTTCCTCTCTACTTTCTTGACTGTAAAGGTTTCGGAATCATCCTACTTTGAGAAAAGGAAGACTCTACGCAGGATGTTGCAGAGGCTGGGATAGACAACCTTTGGTCATTCATGAAAACTGATTGGGGTTTGCTGATACAGGAAGGAAGCCAGAGGGAAAGGAAACAACTGAGTACATGGAGCCAGTTGTTTTGAAACTGAAAAGTCTGTGGGAATGTGACTTCTTATGTGAATATTTAGACTCACTTCTACTCTTTCTTTCTTCCTTTCTTCCTTTCCTTCTTCCTTTCTTCATTTCTTCCTTTCCTTCCTTCCTTCCTTCCTTCCTTCCTTCCTTCCTTCCTTCCTTCCTTCCTTCCTTCCTTCCTTCTTTCCTTCCTTCTTTCCTTCCTTCCTTCCTTTCTTCCCTCCTTCCTTCCTCCTTCCTTCTTCTTCCTTCTTTCTTCCTTTCCTTCCTTCTTTCTTTCTTTTCTTTCTTTCTTTCTTTCTTTCTTTTCTTTCTTTCTTCCTTTCTTTCTTCTTTCTTTCTTTCTTCTTCCTTCCTTCTTCTTTCTTCCTTCCTTCTTTCCTTCTTTCTTCCTTCTTCCTTCCTTCCTTCCTTCTTTCTTTCTTTCTTTCTTTCTTTCTTTCTTTCTTTCTTTCTTTCTTTCTTTCTTTCTTTCTTTCTTCTTTCTTTCTTTCTTTCTTTCTTTTTCTTTCTTTCTTTCTTTCTTTCTTTCTTTCTTTCTTTCTTCCTTCCTCTCTCCCTCTCTCCCTCCCTTCTTCCCTCCCTCCCTCCCTCCATCTCTGTCTCTCTGTCTCTCTCCCCCCCCTTCCCCCTTCCTTCCTTCTTTCCTTCCTTCCTTTCTAAAAGCATGGGTAAGTAAAAATCTGAGCAAAAGAGGTTATGAAACTTGAACTCCTTGTCACAAAGTTGCAGATTTAGAGATGAAATTGCATTTTCATGACATCTAGTCTAGAAGAAGAGAAGATCAATGAGTTGCTTATGGTCATACATCTAGAAAGGAAGAGATGAGAGATTTGAATCCAAATCCTCTAGATCCAAGTCCAGCACAATGAACATATAACTAAATTGAATCAATATTTGGAATCTAAATAATTAGACCATCATACTAAATGACTCAGAAGATTTCTTAATCTTAACAAATGCATTGCTTGGAAGTTCAACCCTTGAAAAGGCATCTGGGACTTTGTAAGTCAAATCCAGTTAATTTCTTGGTATTTTGTTAGAAATTTCCTGGTAGCAGTTTTCAGTGAGGTGCAGCTATTTGTAACTCTGCCAAAGATGGTATTGTGCAATTTGTTACAATTATTGCAGGTCACAATCTTTAATTGTTGGCAGGTGGTGTGGTGTGGGCGTGCCCTCTCTGGAGGAATCTCAGCTAATCCAATAGGATGGAAAGCTCTTCTGTTCAGTTTTTAGGGATTCCTTTATGTTCCTTACACTAGCCAAATTAGCAGTATCAAGCTCATGTGTTCAAAGCCCCATAAGGCTCAGAGAATGGATTCCTAAGACCTGAGGAGAACCTTTAGAAAATTCTTTATATCTCCATCTTTTCTGAAGACTGCAGTGTGATTTGCTTATGGAAACAAAGAAAGTAATATAAATCAATACATTATTAAAATTAACTGGGGAGAAATAAACTGAGCTCCTTATGACCTCATTTTTGTAAGACAAGGTCAAATAGTTATGGAAGATATTCCTCAGGGATTCAATTAACGCAAGTAAACAAAGGAATCATCTGCCATCTGGTGGAAAAACTATTGGGTTAAGTTCAAAATATGGAAATGTCATTCTTGGGTTGGAATATGAGTGTCACTGAAATATAGTTCATTCCTTCATAGCACTGAAATAAATTGTTATATCTTGTCCAGGTAACAGTGATATCCAATCCCTTAGGAGGAGAGAAAATTAATCTTTTCCAGAAGTTGAGAAGGAGTCCAATATGAGAGGATTACCCTCTGTGACCAGAAAAACCAGACTTAGTTAATATAAAAGTTTCTTCAAAAGATCCAAAAGAACTAGATGGGCAGGAAGAACAAGAGGCAAGCAGAGATTTTAAGTGCAAGAGGATCCAAATTAGATTAAGAAACTGTGATCTATAAGCCTGCCAGGGAGAGGACCATGTATTTGACTCAATTTGACTTAGCAAAGTTTCAGTCTATTTATTGCAATATTTTGTATTCCCCACTCTTGTCCAGTGCTGCTTTGCCCATGTAACAATGGGCAAGGCCCATAAATTCCTTATGGGCTTTGCATAATGACCATTCTTCCCCCAAAAAAAACCTCTCTGAACTTTGAGTCTGTAGCTTGGTAGAATTTTATTGTAGAAGTTTTCTATCAGGCCTTGGCTTATACATTACGTGCTATTTCTCATGCCTTCTCTTTTGTCTAATATGAAGTGAGATAATAGCACAGTCTTTTTCACATAGTAGGTATTAATAAATATTAATTGATTAATATTTATAAAGCACTTAGCACAGTGACTGGCACATAATAGTTCTTTAATAACTGCTTATTTCCACCTCCCTTCCTATACTGCTTGTCAATTCACTCTATATAGAGGCAGTGGCCCTGTTGCTACCCAGAGTTGAAGAGTTACTTCACAACACATCCTTCCTATCTATGAGCATTAACAGTGGAGGGTGAGGGCTCAGAGAATATTAACTGAGATTTGGAGGAGTCCACTGTAGCAAAGACTGGGTAGATACAGAATAAGGAAAGCCCAGTCACTGGCCAGTAAACTATCCTAGCTATTGGAGGAGAACCTATTTAACCTATTCCCTGAGTTTTGAAGATTTATTAATGCTAGTGTTGTGGAGTGTAGTCAGCCTTGCTTCTCATACTCTAGATCTCTTTGGGGCTTCTATATAGTTTTATCCTACTTTGATTACTTGAGTAGCATATTCTACAAATCCATTTTTCCCAAGTAATCATTTACTGAGGACTGTAGTGTAAAGGATGGATGTAGAAAAAATCTGTGGGGAAGAAACCTTAAAACATACAGAAGGGCAGCTTCTTAAGAGTCTTGCAATACAGAGTTCAGTGACCCAGTAAAGGGTATAGTACAAAAGATACCATTTTAGGGTTGGTTCATACATGCTACTATTTATTAATGAAGGATAAATATCATAGCAAGGTGAATCTTTACCTGAATAACCATGAATAAACCAGTTCAGAAATGTGTGCTAAATTAGGGGTGGCAGTTACTAGGTATGTGAAGAACAGAAAAAAAGACCAGTTTCCTTGGATTAAAGAATGCATGTAGAGGCAGCAAGGTCCATTTATGTTGGAAAATAGATTAGGGCCAGATTGAGTTTTAAAAGCTAAAGAGAAATTTATATTTGTATTCTAGAGGAAGTAAAGAAGTCACTGGAAATTGTCGAGTAGGGGAGTCATTTGGTCAGATCTAAGCTTAAAGAAAATTGCTTTGACAGAATTATATAGAATTGGACCAGAATGATGAGAGACTGGAGATAGGAGCAGGAATCAAGAGGTTCTTGGAACAATCTTGACAAGAGAAGAAGAAGGTTTGAACTAAGGTAGTGGCTGCATTCATGGAAGGAATGAGTTGAATTCAAAAGATGCAATGAAAGCAGGAAGGCAAAATTTAGCAAGTGCTAGGATAGATATTCTCTAATAACTCTTCAGTTATAGCTTCCAGAAAATTTCATCTCTTTCCTTTCTCTCATAGGGTGTATTGTGGAAGGATCAGCAATTTTTTGGAGACGGAAATGACAGTATATAATTAGAATCACAAAACAGTTCATATCTCTTGACCATATCAGCCCATTGTTATAATGTTATCCAAAAGCTATCATGAAAAGGAAAAGGGTCCGAGTGATACAAAAATATTCATAATTTACAATAGTTCAAACCTGAAAGTAATCTATAGTTCCAAATGTTGGCAAATACCTGGATAAATCATGTGGCATTTAGTACTGCATTGAATAATGCCATAAGATGAGAAATATGATCAATACAAGGAAATATGAAGACTTATCAGGATAATAAACCAGCATATACAATGATGATAACTTATACAAATAAGAAAAGAAAACAAGGATAAAAGAAACAGATTAATATAAAAAGGAATACAAAGCAAATGCATCCTTTTTGTTGTTTGTTTTTTTTTTTTCTTTTTCTATTAGAGGAGAAAGTGAGGGTGATTGGATTATGATTTTATTGGCATAAGAAACTACCAATGAAGAAACCAGCTGGTTTCCTAGTAAGTCAGTAACAACAACAATAATAACAACAAAGCACTTTAAATTTGCAAAACATTTTTCATGTATTGTCACATTTTAATAGTGCCAGCATTTAGACCCATGTTCCCTGAATAGAATTTGTATTCTTCCTATTAGATTGCACTCCCAAACACTGTCTACCTAATTTCATTATCAGAATAATTACCTAGACAGAGAGAGAGAGAGAGAGAGAGAGAGAGAGAGAGAGAGAGAGAGAGAGAGAGAATTTATTTATTTCCATGCTCCAGATGCTGTGTCATGTGCTGGGAATACAAATATCAAGGACAGAAAACAAAATAGTCCCTATTTCCAAGGAGTTTTCATCCTAAATATGGAAGGTGACATATAAAAAGAAGCAGGAAAATAGGGGGAGGTTAAAATAACTGCACGTCAGTGCAAAATGACAACCAAAATGAGATATTAGAGTCTTAAGAGAAGCTTAATGCCCGGAAAGAGAGAAGTGTTAGTCCCACTATAATTTTTCCTTGGTGGGAATATTGCATTCATGTTAGTCTTAAAAAGCTGATGGATATCTAAAAAGGTTGACCAGGATGGTTAGAGATTTTCAGATCATAACACACAACTACTATGGAAAGAAATTGGATATGTCTAGCCTGGAGAAGAAAATTGAAGTGAGAGGTCAAATTTGATTTCAAATTGTTGAAGGACAATCTTGTGAGAAAGAAATTTGATTTATTCTGCTTGGCCCCAAAAGGCAGGACCAGTTCAAATATAAAGATGACTTCAGTCCAATTTAAAAACAAACAAATTCCTAATAATTAGAGTTATATACAAGTAGAACAAGCTTATTTTGCTATTACAGTGGTTTCCTTCACTGGAAATTCAAGGATTATTTGATTCTGTGACCCTAGTTTTGAAATTAGATAAGTGTTTGTTACATTGTTCTCTAGCTCTTTTTCAATTTGGTAGAGTAGCTAAAATTTTAAGTCCCATCAATTTACTTTATTGGGTCTTATTTCAGCCTCATTCTACATATGAACTAAATTTATCTTTCCCCTTAAACCTTCTCTTCTGTGAAATTTTTCTATTTCTTTTCAAAGGGATCAATAATATCCTTCTAATATCTGTAATAATAATCTAATAATCTGTAATGTCAGCATTATTCCACATTCCTCATTTCACATATCCAACCAAGTGCTAAATCTTGTTTTTTTTTAATCTCCATATTTCTCACATTCAGTATTTTTGCCTTCATTCATCAATTGCCTTAGTGTAGGCTTTTATTATTTTTTTCATTGATTATTGCAACACCGTCTCAAGTGCTCTCCATACTTCATCTACTGCCAAGTAATTTTGTTTAAATTTGAATATTATCACAATTCCTATATTTAATCAATCCACTGGCTTCATATTGCATTTAGGATAAAATTTAAATTCCTTTTTTTTTTTTTTTAACAACTTTGTACCAACTTTGACCCAACCTACTTTCCTAACATTCTTTGGTCCAATCAAATTGCTCAGATTTCTGTTCCTTACAGATAATGTTGCTTCTCCTGTCACCATGTTTGCACTGACAACTCCACATGCTTGAAGTACATTTTTAGTTGTCCCATAGTGTTCTCTTTCCCTTTAAATGTAGCTGAGGCACTATCTTCTTCATGAAGTTTTCCATGATCTACCCAACCAACTTCCATTGCCATCTCTTATTGCATCTTTTATGTTCACATATCTGTCTTCATTGTATTATTATCTTGTATTATCATTGTATTATGTTTTAAATTATATTTATGTTTATTATTATTAAAATTATTATTTTAAAATATGTTTACAATTACCATTGTATTATGTTCACATATCTGTCTGAATGTATTATTAGCTTGATATTTATGTAGTATATATTTTTACCTGGACTCATCTCCCCAATTAAGATGCAATCTAATTTTGAGTTGGGAGTATGCACTTATAGCTAGGTAGTACAGAGGATAGAGTCAGAAAGGCCTGAATTCAAATCTGGCCTCAAATGCTTACTAGCTGTATGACTCTGGATAAGTCACTTAACCCTGTTTGCTTCAGTTTTTTCCTCTATAAAATGAGCTGGAAAAGAGAATGTCAAACTACTCTAGTATTTTTGCCAAGAAAATCCCAAATGGGGTCACAAGAGGGGTCACAAAGTGTTGGACATGACTGAAAATTATATATGCTTGCCATATAGGTGCTTAATAAATATTTGTTGATTGGTTGACTATATCTCTTTATTCTTCCAAAAGCCAAAGACATTGCACAAAATTCTCAGCCTCTTCCTAAAAGTGTGAATCAAAATAATCAAGTTATGCTTGTTAGCAATAGAAGTTATCATTTCACCAACAGAACATTCCTACATTTTCATAAGCAAAAGTGACTTTAGGAAATAGAGAAAGCTGCTCTTAATAAATATAATAGAATGACTTTTCTGAAGCACTTTAGCAGAGAGCCCTTACCATAAACTGATTCTCCCATAATGCGCTTTTCTTAAGGGGAGGTAAATGAGGGTTGGGCATTTTCAGAGTGTCAGGAGAATTAAGAGAGTTTCTCATGAAGTGAATACTAATGTGCTCCTTTCCTTTGGAGTGGAGTAAAAGAGTAATCCTAGGAAATGATGTGATGACAGTTCCTATTTACCTTCCTGTAAATTGCTGGAATTGAATGCAAAAGGAACTTTAACAGGTGAAACTGGAAGCTTCAGTAGCTCCCTATTAATACTAGGATAAAAAAGAAATTCCTCAAGCACTTAATGTCTTTCACAATCTGGCTATAACCTATCTTTATAAATTGATTTCACATCACTCTCTTTCATATATATTCTGTTCTGGATAATCTGGCTTACTTGCCAACAGTCCTTGTCTCATATCTGTACCTATGATTGGAATGCTCTCCTGCTCCAGTTCCCTGCTCTAAGAATCTCTAACTTCCCTCAAAGAAGTCACAGAACTCTGCTGACTAGGTCCACTGGAAATTTATATTTTGAAGGGTAACAATAATAGCAAGCATTTGTATGTCATTTTAAGGTTAGCAAAACATTTATAAAGATCTCATTTTATCCTACCATTCTTTGGTCCAGCCAAACTGCTCTGCTCTCTATTCCTTACACATAAACCATGGTAGATTAATATTATCATCCTCATTTCATAGATAGCAAAATTTTGGCAGAGGTTAAGTAATTTATCATCGTCACCCAGGTACAAAAAAAAGCCAGATATGAATTCAGGATTGCTAATGTCAATGATGCCCTCATTGAAGCAAGGCAGTTTTCTACTCTTCCATAATAAATTCTGCATACCAATCACTACAACATGTTGTAAACTTCGTTTGCTCCCCTCATATCTCCCAAAGTATCCTTCCTTCTACCTTCTGAGATCAAAGATTTTTACCCTGGGGGCCTTGAATTTGTTCAAATTTGTTTTGTTACTTGTGTTTCAATCTAATTGGTTTTCTTTGTAATCTTATTATTTTATATGTTAAAAAAATATTATTCTAAGGAGAGAACCAGGGTTTTCATATGGCCTTGGATGGTTTAGATTGCCAATGGCATCTAAGACACAAAAAATGTTAAAAATCCCTGTCTTAAACTAAGCACTTTGACTTACATTTTACACACACAAAAAGAGGCTACTTGGTATGAGCTTACTTTATCCTTTATTCTGATCTTATCATCACTCACAATTTCTTCCTTTACCCCAGTTTCCTTCTTCCATTCTCTAGAAAAATATTTACATAATTTTTGTTCAGGTAATGAACTGTAGGTAATAGGGAATTCATGGAAGAAAACAGAAACATTTAAAAATGGCAAAGAACCATTCTTCATGGTGAATGGCACTGAGATAACATATATATATATATATATATATATATGTTATCTCAGTGCCAAATATATATATATATATATTTATGAAAAAGTCAGAATTATGTGACTCTTTGTTTCTATTTTCACAACTAGGAAGAATAATCAACCTTCTTGCCAAAGTCAGTTTTTCTTCATGCACCTTTGATCCCATTTCCTACTGTCTTCTCCAGCAGATTTTCACTAGTAACTCCTAAATCCAATCTCTCTTTAGTCATTGGTTCTTTCCCTGCTGTTTTCAAATACACTATCTCCTCTCTTCTGGAAAATAAAAATAAAAAACCTTACCTGATCCTACAACCCCTGCTAACTATCATCCTACATCTCTTTTCCTCTTCAGCAAAAGTTTTTATAAAATTCATTTACATTTGGTGCCATCATTTCTTCTCCTCTCCTTTCCCAACTTTTTACAGCATGACTTCCAATCTGATCATTCAACTGTAATTGTTCTTTTCAAGTTACCAATGAGCTCTTAATTGACAAATGTAATACTCTTTTCTTAGTTCTTATTCTTGACCTCTTTATAATATGCTATATTGCTGATCCATTGGATACACTCTTTTCTATGACTTTTTGTGACATTGCTTTCTCTTGGTTCTCCTTCTACCTGTCTACTCTGTAGACAGAGGGTCATTTATTTCTCATTGTTGTGCCTTTACCCTGACTGATCCCCATGCCAGAGATGTTTTCCAACCTCAACTTTTCAAAAACAAAGAGGTAGGAAATGAATGGCCCTGTAAGAGAAATAGTAAGATGCTCCATTGATTGAAATATGGGGAGCCTGAAGGTAATAATGTATAATAAAGCTGCAAAAATAGGCTCAGATTACATTTGAAGAACTTTCATTGCCAAACAGTTCATATTTAATTTTAGAATTACAATGGAGAAATATATAGAGATATAGATATAAATATAGATAGATAAAAAGATAGAGAGAGCTAGATAGAGATAAAAAGACTGACATGGTCATAAATCCATTCAGAAAACTCACTTTGGAAATCATGTGGAGATTGGATTGGAATAGGAAAAGCTTGAAGTGGTAATTCCAATATGGAGGTCATCATAATAGTTAAGATAAGAGATGATAAGAATCCTAAACAGAGTATTGACTATTCAACTGGAGGGACAAATAAAAAGTATATTGTAGAAATAGTAATTCAATGTCACTGACATATGGAAAATTTTCAAGGAATACTGGAACTCCAATTCCTCCATCCCCATGCTGCACTACCATCAATTTTTTTTTTTTTAAGGTTTTACCCATCTCTCTTTCCCTCTCTTCTGAAGACAAATTGATTTGTGATTGTAATGTAATTCTGGCTTACATTAGGTAAAAATGTTCTTATCTGATAGTCACAAACAGTCTCTCTTTGGAGGGAAACTGGTGCTTTATTCAGTCAAGCAGTCAGGCTGCTGCAGCCTTTCTTCCTCCACAAATCAACTGCTCTGACTTTTTTATTGTGGTGCAGTAAGACTATATTGAACATCTCTGTAGGTTGTCCAAGAGAAGAAAGGTACAGAGAGACTGCCCCTTGCCTAATCTCTTCACATTGCACTGGGTACATAACCTCATAATGGCATCCCTTAGGTGACTAAATCCCCCAAACATTGAAAATCATTATTTAAACAGCATTTGATAAGCATTTATTTGAATATGTCACTGTGTGAGGTACTGTGTAAAAAAAAAAAAAATATATATATATATATATATATATATATATATATATATATATATATATATATTACACCAATTTGCCCATGCCTACTAGGAATTTACAATCTAAAACAGATACAACAATATAAACAATCATTTATAATACATATTGATCAATTCAATGGACATTTATGAAGAGGAAAGGAGGAATAAGCATTTACATAGCAATTATATGTGCCAGACACTGTGTTAAGTGCTTTTTACAAATATTAGCACATTTGATCCTTCTAAAAGCCCACAAGATATGATTTCCATTCTACAATTGAGGAAATTGAGGCAAATAGAGTTAAATGACTCACCCAGGGTCACATAGCTAGAAAGTATATGAGGCCAAATTTGAATCTAGGTCCTCCTAATTCCAGGCTGCACTATATGTTCTGGGACATCAGTAATCTTTTCTGAAGTATCAGCACTGTGCCAGTCATTTGGGATATAAAGGTAAATCCAGTCTGAGCCCTCAGTGGGCTAATATTCTTCTGGGTAGAGATGACATATATAAAGATAAGCATAACATAAATTAAAGTGGGAAGGATCATAAAATTAGAGCAGGAAGGGAACTTAGGCATAAATCCTAGAAAGCCATTTGGCCCAAGGTCACACAGATCGTAAATGACAGAACTATAATTTGAGGTCCTATCTTCTGACTCAAATTCATCCCTTTTCTTGTTATTTTCTTCCTTGAAATACTCCTTCAAATTACTCTTTCAATTAAAATACTTACCAAAAGCATGATACAGGACAGTTAGGTGGTGCAGTGATTAGAACACCAGCTCCCGAGTCAGGAGAATCTGAGTTTAAAACTTATCTCAGACATTTACTAGCTGTATGACTCTGGGCAAGTCACTTAAATCTGATTGATGAAAGAAATAAAGAAGAGAGAGAGGGATGAAGGAAGGAAGGGAGGGAGGAAGAGAAGGAGGAAAGAAAGAAAAAAGAAAAAAGGAGAGGAGAGAAGAAGGAAGGAAGAATGAATGAATAAAAATGAGAGAAAGGGAAGAAGAAAAAAGCAAGGAAGGATGAAAGGAAGGAAAGAAGGGAGAGAGAAAGGAAGAAAAGAAGGATGAAAGGAAGGAAAGAAGAGAAAAGGAAGGAAGGATAAAGAAAGGAGGGAGAAGAAAGAAAGAAAGAAGAAAGAAGAAAGAAGAAAGAAAGAAAGAAAAAAAAAAGAAAGGAGGGAGGGAAGGAAGGAAGGAAAGAAGGAAAGAGGGAAGGAGGAAAGGAAGGAGGAGGGAAGGAAGGAAAGAAGGAAAGAGGGAAGGAGGAAAGGAAGGGAGGAGGGAAGGAAGGAAAGAAGGGAGAGAGAAAGGAAGAAAAGAAGGATGAAGGAAGGAAGGAAAGAAGAGAAAAGGAAGGAAGGATAAAGAAAGGAGGGAGAAAGAAAGAAAGAAAGAAAGAAAGAAAAGAAAAGAAAGAAAAGAAAAGAAAAAAGAAAAGAAAAGAAAGAAAGAAAAAAGAAAAGAAAGGAGGGAGGGAAGGAGGAAGGAAGGAAAGAAGGAAAGAGGGAAGGAGGAAAGGAAGGGAGGAGGGAAGGAAGGAAAGAGGGAATGAGGGAAGGAGGAAAGGAAGGGAGGAGGAAAGGAAGGAAGGGAGGGATGAAAGGAAATGTAATACTAGGTCAATTCCTGGGAAAGTACTTTATATTACTTAGTAGGTATTACATAGATCATAAGTAGATTTATATAGAGAGCAAAATGCTCTAGAGGTATTTAAGGAGGGCAAGTCGAAGATCACATCATTCTCTGAGATTGGAGTAACAAAAATGGTTTTGAGATGTGATGTAGGAGAGATGAGGGATTTTTTTTTTTTTTAAATAGAGGGGAGGTGAGGTCTTGTATTGAGATAGGCTGAATTCAAAGCTTGGAAAGAGAAGAAAAGGCTGAGGAGAACTACTGCAGGGAGTGGAATAAAGAATCAATCACGGGAGAACAAGGATTGCTAAGCACTCGGGAAGCTCAGTTGAGAGCTGATAATATGGATGGATTGAATTCTTTGCTGATGTGGCTTTTTGACTTTCTCTAGTAGATTTCAGCAGTTCGGGAACAGTATTTGTAGCCAATAAACATCAAAGATAAATATATTTTAGCAGTGAAGAACATCATTGGATCAAAGAATAACCAAAACTATTTCCATTCTTTGTTTTCCTAGACATGGGGGAGTGAGTAGAGCATCAAAATTGAGGCAGGAAGAGCTGGATTCAAGTTTAACCTTTGTTATTGTTATTCACTTGTTTCAGTCATGTCCAACTCTTCATAACCCCATTTGAGGTTTACTTGACAAAGATACCGGAATGGTTTTCCATTTTCTTCTCCAAATCATTTTGTAGATTAGGAAAATAGAATTAAGTGACTTGTCTAAGATCACACAGCTAGTAAGAATCTGAGATCAGATATGAACTCAAGTCTTCTTGACTCAGTCCAGTGTTTGAGTGCACTGCATCACCTACTTATTTAAAATCTTAGGTACTAATTAATTGTGTCATTCTAAGCAAGATATTTAAATTTTTTGAATCTCAATTTCATTATCCATAAAATGCAGCAATCATAATGAATGATCTCTAAGATTCTTTCCAGCTTTAAATCTAGAATCCTCTAGAAACATGAGCTGAGACACACTCTTTATTGCTGTGAAGTAATTGTGCTTCCTATTGCCTTCAGTGAGAAGGATAAATGTATTTAACTCTTTTCTAGCTGTCATATGTCTTGGCAACAACTGCCCATAGGGGTTAAGGAATTCTCTTGTTAACCAGATTGATATTTGAATGGAAGGAGGTTAAAGGCATATAGGAGGCACCGAAGAATAAGATGCTTTCACCAATGTCATAAGACCACCATGACAAGGTAGTATACAGAAAGTCTGTGGATTTTAATTAGGGAAAAGAACACATTCTTTAAGAATGTTTTTTAATTCTGGGACATGTAACCTGGCTATTAATTCATAGCTACATAACCCTGGGGTGGAGAGAAGATATTTAAGTTTTCTGAGCTTCAGTTTAATATATACAATCATACTCTCATGTGAGTTAGTATTATCTTCACAATATATAAGGGAAGATAATAATAGTTATACTATTATTACTGTATAGTGTAATTATTGTAAGAAAAGTGATTTGATAACTTTAGGGAGCTCACATAAATGTGAACCAGCCATGTAGGCCAAACACCTGTATTTTACATAAAAAACCAAGACACTGCTTCTTGCTTTTCTGAAATACAGCACTCCTGAACTTGTACTCATTCTGAGTCATTTCCTA
This sequence comes from Antechinus flavipes, assembly GCF_016432865.1. Lineage (NCBI taxonomy): Eukaryota > Metazoa > Chordata > Mammalia > Dasyuromorphia > Dasyuridae > Antechinus > Antechinus flavipes. The sequence continues at coordinate 329,680,032 of NC_067401.1, read as the reverse complement.
TTTTGACCAACACAGAGAATAAGAGCTCTCTAGGAGGGCCTGGAATTCCCTCCCCTTAACAGGAATAGACTGAGACACTGTCTCATATGTGCTGTGTCTAGATCTGAAAAAATATCTCAGAGCTTAGGAAACAGTAAATCAAAAGTAGGGGCAAGATTATTTAGTTTGAGGATCATAGATTTAGAATAGAAAATTAAAGAGCATTTATTAAATCTGCTAGGCACTATGCTAAATATTAGTATTATGAAGAAAGAAAATAAAAACAGTTCGTACCCTGTTGTGAGAGACAATATTAAAGCAAAGATGCTCACATGTAATTATATGTGTGTATATATATATATATATATATGTACACATATACACATGTATATCACTAGAGAATTAGCTAAAGAGAGCTTGATAACCTGATCATCCCTAGCTCTACCATACCACTAATTGGCTCTTTAATTTTAGAAATGAAATCACTTCACTTCTCTATGATTCTGTTTCTTATTTTGATATGTGAATGGGGAATAGTCAGATTGTACATTGGATCACACAAGGACTTTAGAATAAAAGGACTTCAATATAAATCTCATTTCTGATATATATGTATATATACACATATGTATAAACACACATGTGATATATGTAAACATATATGTGAATACATGATATACATATATATGTTTCTCTCTGGATATGTAGAGATACACAGAATATATAGATATAGATATAGATAAATTGGAGATAATCAACAGCAGGAATGCCCTAGTGAAGATCAAAAAAGTTTCTTACAGAAAACACAACTTTAGCCGGGATGAAGGAAGCTAGAAAGAGCATTAGATCAAGATAAGGAAGAAGATAATTCCAGCCATGAAGAATAGGCATCACAATATCACTGGATCATAGAGTATATAGTGGGGAATAAGATTTAAAAAAAAAAAGTGGGAATGATGTGTGTGTGTGTGTGTGTATGTGTGTATGCATAAGCACACGTGTGTGTATGGGCACAGGTTATAAAAGGCTTTGCATACCAAACAAATGATTTTATATTTGATATTAGAAGTAATAGGGAGCTACTAGAGTTATTGAATGTGGGAAAGGGGGATTTCACAATTGGAGGAACAAATTTGACAACTGAGTAGAAAATGGCTTGGAATGAGAAAAGGCTTGAGTGAGGGAGACCAACAAGAAGACTATTGCAATAGACTAGGCATGAGGTTATGAGGGTCTGGACTGGTGGAATCTCAGAGAGAAGGGAGAAAATACAAAAAAATGTCTCAAGAGTAGAATTGATTGCACTTAGGAACAATTCAGATGTGGAGGAAGGCAGGATGAAAAAGCCTGAGTGATTGAGAGGTTAGTAACATCCTCAAAAGTAATAGAAAAATTAGGAAAAAGGGAGAGTTTGGGGAAATTGATGAATTCAGCTTTGGATACATTGAATTTAAGATTTCTGTAGTACATGCAGTTTGAGACATCCATAAGCAGTTGGAGCTTTGAGTTAGGAGCTGAGAAGAAAGGATAGATCTGGCAATCATTAGCATAAAATGATAATTGAATCCATGGGAGCTTATGAGATGAAGAAAAATAGTTTAATGGAAAAGGACCTTTTGTAGACATCTAGTCCAAATTCCTCATTTCACAGAAGAGAAAATAGAGATTTATGGAGATGAGCTGGCTTGTCCAAGGTCACACAGATAATAAAAACCAGGAGTGAGATTTGAACTGAGGTCCCCTGATATTAAATCCCTCATGTGATCCAATGTATCAATTCCTACTCTATAGGTCAAAAGAGGAAACTGAATTATAGAGAAGTGAAATGATTTCACTTCAGACAGCTATTTCATGGCAGAGCTGGGAATAACCAAATCTTCTAATTATGGTAGGTTAATTCTCAAGTCTTTTTTTTTTTTTTTTTTTTTTTTTTTTTACTATAAGACACATTCTCTCAAGCACTCCAAATTGAAATGTTGGCAAGGTTAGAAAATCTCAGGAAAAAAAAAAAAACAAGGAAAAATCATAACATCATAGATTTAGATTAAAAGTAATTGAGTTCATCCTTCTTATTTTACAGAATGAGGAAACTCCGGCCCAAGAAGCTATTAACTTACCTGAGGTTATTCAAGTAGAAAGGACCAGAGCTGGTGTTCAAACTCATGCCCTCTGATTGCACGGGCAGCATTTTCTCCATTAAACCATACTGCCAACAGTCAATGTTCCTATAATAACAAATATTTATTGTCTATTGTATAGAATGGGGAAGTTAGATGGTGCAATGTAGAGAGTGCCTGCTCTGGAATGAGGAAGACTCAGTTTCATGAGTTCAAATAGTCCTCAGATACTTACTAATTGTATGACCTTGGACAAATCACTCAACCCTATTTGCCTCAGTTTCCTCATCTGTAAAATGAGCTGGAGAAGGAAATGGCAAATCAATATTTTCTCTAGAAAACCCCAATACAAATTGTTGAACACAACTGAAATGATTGAAAAACTACAAATTGAGTAGAACACTGAATGATGAGATGATGAAATGCTACTGCTGTTGCTTTTGTTGTTGTTGTTTGACCTTCATTCTCAAAGAGAAAGATAATTTTAAAACTTTTTTTTTTAAAGAGAACCATGATATCAGGGAGGTGATACCATGACATGCAAATAAATTGGATTTAAGTGAACAAAGACTATGCAAAGTTACCTGCCTCTCTTTCTTCTCCAGAGCCATCTGGGTCCAGTGGCACAGATATAGATCAAGAGGGTTGGAGATGGTCCTAGATACAGTGGGAGACCTTGGCCTTTTTTAAGCTAAGGTCTACAACAAGTTTTAGTTTGACTGAAGTAATTCTCATTCAGTGATTAAGGTTAGGTAGCTCTTTCAGCTAGTTTCCCTCCACCTCGAAAAATATAAATAAATAAATAAATCTGGGAAGGTGACACCCTCAGGATTTTTGGCCAAAGCTGAAAAGACTGTTATTTACATTCAATCTGAGTCAATCAGGACCCAAACAATGACCAAATGGGGCTTAATCTTAGGAGAGATAGAAAATACAATTCAAAGTTCAAGCTGAAAGTGCATTATTGATTAAAGTGTGTGTAGATATGTATGTGTGTGTGTGGAAGATGTAGAGAGAGGTTAATTAGGGAAGAGATCCATTTAAATTGGACCCTAAAAAAATCTGTTGGGTGAGGAGAGAATTCTAATCACAAGGAAATATATGTATAAAGCCATGTTGATGGAAGAGTGTAAGACCCAGGTAGTGGTTGGGGAGAACATGCAGATTATTCTAGAGGCAACTGTATATTATATTCTCCCTCTATGACTAACAATATTACACACCTGGTTAATGTTCAATATAGGTTAGCTGAATTAAGCTGGGGATTTGAAGCCTATAGTCTCTAGCTTTCAAATAAACCTTCTTTAAATTTGTACCTACCAAAATAACAGCACATATTTTGTGAGAATAATATGTAGCAATACACACAGAAATATATTTCTGAATTAACTTTACCCTCATCATTACCAGTTTTTCCCTAAATCTTAGGTCTACCTCTTCCTCAGTAAATTGCTATAAATGAATATGAAATGAGGAGGTTGGATAGAATATAATTCTAAAATACTCTCCACTTGAAATTTATGATTTTACCTGTAGCTTAGCTTACAGAACACTAAATCACAAACTATTACAGCACAAAGGAGCCTTAAACCTCTAGTTCAATCCTCTTAGTGAACATTATCTTAGAGATGAAATAGCAGAGATTTTTTTTTAAAAGTCACTTTTTAGCTGTATTGAACTTTTACTTCTTACCTCTCACTCCTTATTTTGCACCTAAGAGGCTGACCATAGAGGAGGGAAAAAAAGAAGGGTATCATAAAGGGAAAGGAAATTATTTGGCTCAGTACATAGATATGACAGGAGGTTTATTCCCATCCTGATGGAAATGACAGAAAAATACAGGCACTCCTTAAAGTGAAGATAGATTTAGAATAAAGACTCAGGCTTTTGACCTCTATAGCCTCAATCCTACTGGCCCTTTTTTGAGTGACCAGGAAGGAAGTGACACAATGTGAGGACAGATGTGAGACAGGAGAGGAGGTGGGAGTCTTTTTCTTTAACGTGGATAAAAATTTTATGTAACCTCAGTCTCTGTATTTAGCACATCCGCCATCCATCATTTGCAGAGGGAGCAGTGAAAATGTGGCAGCTTTGTGTGGGGATGAAGGAAATGTGAGTGGCTTTCTTGGTAGCAAGGCATGGTGGAGCGAGACGGCAAGAAGCTATATATAATACCTGTAGGCCAAGCCTGCTGGTGTCAGCTTAAAAGCAAATTTGAGAATGGGAAATTGTTAAATTGTTAACATACGCTGAAGCCTTCTGAGGTGTGAGTGAATGAAAGGAGAGCTGTGAAAATGTACAGTTCCAGTCCTTCTGTTCTTCCCAAGAATTTCCCAGCCTACAGACTCGAAGATCTCAGCAACGAAAAATGACCTGTAATGTTAGGACATGGAGTCTATCTCCCCATCAGGACACTGTTGGGACTCGGATTATTGAAAAGGGTTGTGTCCAATCAATTTTACACTATTCAAGTGATGAGGGGTTTTTAGAACTATAATGTAAGAGATAGAACTGTCAGTGAAGACTTCTAGATATTTGATTGCATTTTTACAGTGTAGGTGTATCTGGTATCCAAAATTAGCTTATTGTTTCCGATTTATTGTTACCCCACAGTTCTTTTAGTTTTACTGTGGAAACTTTTTTTTTTTTTTCAGACTGTACTGAAGGTCCACACACTGAGAGATTTGTCTATGCTAGAGGCTTCATTTGACATTAGGTTACCTGTTTGAATTTGAGTAGACCTGAAGTTAAGTCTTTTGCATTCAAGTCCAAGTCCAATTCAATTCTGGAAGCATTTATTAAGCACCAAATATGTACAGCTGAGCACTTACATGTACAGTAGAAAGTCCAGAGTTTACTCATTTACTAGTTATATGACCCTGGGCAAGTCACTTAACCTTGCCTCATTTTTAAGGTTATTTGTAAATGACCTTATTTGTCATTTGCAAATGACAGATTTATTTGTAAAATGAGCTGAAGAGGGAAATGGCAAATTACTCTAGTATCTTTGCAAAGAAAACCCCAAATAGGATCACAAAGAGTTGAACATAACTGAAATGACTGAAGAACAAAAAATGTGTACAAAGATCTGGGAATACAAAAACAAAATAAAAAGAATTTATTAAGTGTATCACATTGTAGATAATTTATACAAAGTAATTTAAGAAGAAAGTGAGCAATAACTCTCTTACTTGAAGGGGTGAGGAAAAAGAAGTAGCACCAGAATTTGGTGTTAAAGAGAGATAAGAATTCTAAAAGGTAGAGACATTGATGACAGGTCATAGAAAAAATATCGAGGTGAGGGATGCTATGATGAGTTTTGGGAATGGCAAATAGGCTGATTTGGGTAGAATACAGGATTTATAAAAGGGAATACAGTAATATAAATCTGAAAAGTGAGAAGTGAAGGAATTTAGATATCAAGATAAGAGTATTTTAGGAGGAATTATATGGCCACTGGAGTCTTGAGCAGGGAAATGACAGATTATATTATTTTTTTCTTCCCCTCCCTCATTTTTCCCCTTCTTCCTCTTTCCCTCTCTTCCCTCCTTCCCTCCCTTCCTCCCTCTCTTCTTTCCTTCCTGCCTTCATCCCTTTGTCCCTTCCTCCTTCCCTCCCTCCCTTCCTTCCTTCTTCTTTCTTTTTCTTTCTTTCTTTCTTTCTTTCTTTCTTTCTTTCTTTCTTTCTTTCTTTCTTTCTTTCTTTCTTCTTTCTTTCTTTCTTTCTTTCTTTCTTTCTTTCTTTTTCTTCCTTTCTTCCTTCTTTTCTTGATTTCTTATTGTTTGCTTGCTTTTTTTGTTCTTTTTTTCTTTTCTTGTCCTTTGTTCTTTTCTTTCTATTTTCTTTTCCTACCAATTTTTAAGGGAGTTCATGGTGTGCCTCATTAAATACTTGATAAATTTGTTGGCAAATCTTAATTTAGGGATGACTTCAGAAACCATCCAATCCAAATCATACTCAAAAGGAATACTCACTAAGAAATTATCTGATGAATGGTCATATGGTCTTAGCTTAAAGACTGCCAAAGAGAGGTGCCTAATCTCTCTAGAGAGCCACATCACTTTTGAATAGTCTTAAATTGTTACAAAGTTTTTTTCCTGATATCAAGCCCAAATTTGTCTTAGCAACTTTCACCCAGTACCAAATTCTGCCCAGTAAGATCAAACAGAACAAATCTGGATCCTCTTCTATATGCCAGCTTAATTAATAATAATAATAAAGTAATGAATAAAATATTTTTGAATTGCCTCTTAATGGTCTTCCTATCTTTCTTCTCCCCCCCACCATTCTTCAGCTATGTAAATAATCTTCCTAATGTGTATATCTCATTAGTTCACGACTCCCAAATTTTTAATGGGATCAATTGGAATCAATAAGAATCAATAGGAATTGATTGAAGAATAAACATCTTAGTTTAGCTTTCTATCTGAATCCAATCTACCTTTGAAGCCTTATCTTATGCTTCTATTCATTATAGCTAAACTGGATCACTTGACATACTAGATCCCTGTCCCTTCACTGATGGTGTCCCCATTAATCATCTTTTCTTCTTATAATTTAGTCATTTCAATTGTGTCCAACTCTTTGTGACCCCATTTGGGGTTTTCTTAGGAAAGATACTAGATTAGTTTTTCATTTCTTTCTCCAGGTCATTTTACAGATGAAGAAACTGAGCTCAAGGTTAAGTGACTTACCCAAGATCATGCAGTTAGTAAATGCTTGAGACTGAATTTCAACTCAAATCTTCTTGATCTAGGCATGATAATCTATCCACTGCTCCACCTAACTGCATTAATCAATTAATCAATTAATACGTTCTTGCTAAGTGCTTATTATGTTTCCCATATAGTGATGGTTTCTAGGTGTTCTTGGTCTTCTTTCTTTTTTTCTTTTACTTATTTTTGATGGCCTATAACATGTGATGTTCTTTATTGAGACACTCATGTGGCTGCAACATACATTAAGGCATTTCTAATAAAAAAAAAAATTGGGCAGGCCTTTAATTACTTTCTCTGTGATATCCACTGACCTAAATCCAGAGCTTCTGGATATTGACCGTCTTTCAAATGTCCGTTGCCACCTCCTCCAAGTTATTTATCCTCTTTAGGACTCGGGTTCTTAATCTTTAAGATAAGGGGGTGAGACTAAGTGACATTCTACTTGATTCTCTCATTCACAAAGAAGAGACTATTTATCTAAACATTGACAAAGACATTATTGAATTAAGTTGCCAGTTGTACTGTGTATTTTTATATAAGAAAAAAAGATTTCTACCATAAATAGAACAGGTTAATTTGGAGTTGTGAAAATTTCTCATTTACTTGATGTGCTTTTACTAATCCAATCTTGAATTTAATTTTGCTTATTATTATTATTACTCAAGACCTTTGGGTCATGGAAAAGCTGCTTTCAATTATATGTGGTCTTTCAGAGGTCCATGGTCTATTTTTTAAAATTTATTGTGCTATATAATAGAACTAAAGATTACATTAAAGTGCAGTATTGTAATATTTAAGTTATTCCACGACTATTACCAGTACATAATGATCTCTACAAAATAAGTGGAACAATTTGGTTAATGTGATGAACTTAAAGTTTCAATCCCAGCTCATATACTTACTAACTATGTAATCCAGTAGTATATTGGGTATTTTGAATTACCTGGAGCTAGTATGAAATTTTGCTTATGTTATTTATTATTGAATTTTATTGATGTGCTATTTGTTTATTCATTTTCATGTCAGCTATATGCATATTTATTTATTTACTTTTATTATGTTATTCATTCATTCACTCATCTATCTATTTTTCACCAGGTAAAATCAACAATTTTCTACCTCATTTAAAAAAAATAGCATGTTATTTCCCCAAATGCACGCAAAGATAGTTTTCAACATTCACCTTTGCAAAGCCTTGTGGTGTAAATCTCTTCTCCCTTTCTCCTCCTTTGTCCCCTCCCCCAAGAGAGCAAGCAATGTGATATAGGTTAAACATATATCTGTCTCATTTCTTATGTATCCTGAATCACTGATATGGCATTGCTTCAATCAAACTGAGATCTCATAGACTTCAGCTTAAAAAGACCAAGATTTCTCACTGCATCCAGGACCATCTTCAGTCATTTTGATTTATATTTTGCCATTGGCCCAGATAGCTCCAGAGATAACAGTGACATTGGTGACTTTGCATAGCTTTCCCTCATTTTAATACAATTTATTTGCATGTCTTGGCATCACCTCTTCCTTCTTTTTTCTTCTTCCTTCTTCTTTCTTTTTTCTTCTTCCTTCTTCCTTCTTCTTTCTTTTTTCTTCTTCTTCTTCTTTCTTTTTTCTTCTATCTTCTTTCTTTCTTTCTTCTTTCTTTTTTCTTCTTCTTTCTTTTTTCTTCTTCTTCTTCTTCTTCCTCCTTCTTCTTCTTCTCTTCTTCTTCTTCTTCTTCTTCTTCTTCTTCTTCTTCTTCTTCTTCTTCTTCTTCTTCTTCTTCTTCTTCTTCTTCTCCTCCTCCTCCTCCTCCTCCTTCTCCTCCTCCTCCTCCTTCTTCTTCTTTTCTCTTTTCTTCTTTTTCTTCTTTATAGTATTTTATTTTTCCAAATACATGCAAAGATTGTTTTCAACATTCACTTCTGCAAAACTTTGTGTTCCAAATTTTTCTCTCTCTTTTACCCCTTTCCCCTCCCCTATACAGAAATTAATCTAAGTTAAATATGTACAATTCTTCTAAAGATATTTTCATATTCATCATGCTGTGCAAGAAAAATTTGATCAAAAGGAAAAAGAAAACATGAAAAAGAAAACACAAACAAACAACAAACACTATGAGAATGCTATCCTTTGATCCATAGCCAGTTTCCATAGTTCTCTCTCTTGATGCAGTTATCTCTTTCTGTCAAGTCTACTGGAATTGCCTTGAATCACCTCATTGTTGAAAAGAACCAAGTACCTCACAGTTGATCATCACATAATCTTATTGTTATTGTGTACAACATTCTTTTGGTTCTGCTCACTTCACTTAGCATCAATTCATAAAAATCTTTCCAGGCTTTTCTGAAATCAGCCTGCCCACCATTTCCCACAGAGCAACAACATTCCATTATATTCACAAACCATAACCTATTCAACAATTCAGTTGAAAACTTCCAGTTCTCTACTACTACAAAAAGGGCTGCTACATGTCATGATCTTCTTAGAGAACAAAGGACAAAACCCAACAAATTATTTGCCATATTTTGCTATATGAAAAGTTATTGATACTATTTTTTTCATTATTTCATTATTTGAGTTCATGTCTGTTGCTTAATATTATATTGCTGATGCACAACATTAATTTCATGGAACATGGTTTGCTGTAATAATTTAATTCATTGACTGTATTAATATTTAAGCATGGTGCATGTGGTACAATATCTCAAAAATATAAAGGCAATTTAGTTAAATTTTCACATATTTACAATTGAAAAGCATAGAAATCCAATATTGGGAGTAGGCTCAGACTTTAAGATTAAACACATTTTGAGGTAGGAGTGTCACAAAGCTTAAATAAGACGATAAATGTAAAGTACTTTAGAAACCATAACATGCTATATAAATGCCAATTATGATTATTGTTAATAATATTTATTATTACTATTCATCATAATCATTATTATTATGCTGCAGTTACTGGGATTCCAAGTAGTGATTTCATTCCCTGAGCTTCCTACTGGACTCTTGCTGAACTTAAGAAATATTTATGGAGCCATACAGGATAACTGTGTTCTCCAGGGGGAAAGAGGGAACAAACAAGCACACTTTTAGTGTAAGCTGAATTATTAATATTTTTTCAAATCTAAATAATCAACAAAACAATAAATCAAATCTTGATTTGTAGTAAATGTGAATTTCTGATGTATAAATGTTTATATTAAAGATTTAACAATCCACTTAAAGTTGCTTCTATATATGTCTGTATTAAAAAAAATATTATACAAAAAATATGAATGATTTGAAAGAGTACACAATTAAGGCCACTAGTTTTGGGGGCTTTTTTTTGCAAGGCACTTGGGGTTAAGTAACTTGCTTAGAATCACACAGCTAGTAAGTGTTGTATTTAAAGCAGAATTGTAATCAGGTTCTCCTGACTTTAGGGCTAGTGCTCTGTCCATTGCACCATCTAACTGCCTCAAGGCTAACAGTTTTAAAATAGATCAGATGTGCTTTGATATATTATACTTCAATAAATCCCACAAATTTTTATTTTGATTTTAAAAAATAGTGCCATGTTGAACCATTATATAGAATACTGAGGATGAAGATGAACATTTACTATAGGAGAACTATAGATAAAAAGTAAATATCACAAGTTATCAAAATAACTCTCAAATATAGGGAATTAAAATCTTAAACCTCCCAAATCCATTAATATAAACATGCAGACAAGGAGATACAGGTAGTTCAATCTTCATATACATGAAGTATGCTACTCAGGGCTCTGTTCTTCAACGGGACTTTATAAATGTTTGTTGAATTCCTTAGTATTGAATGAGTTGCCTACCTTTTTAAGGTCTTGATGAGAGAATGCCGAATTAAAAACATTCAAATTAAAAAAAGGAAATGCTAAGATGTTAAGTGAAAGTGAAACCCCCATTGAGGCCCCAGAACCCTTACATGTAATGCAAGTCAGAAATAAGGTAAATATATATTTTTGAAGGGAACTCTGGAACAGTGGACAGGGCATTGGACTTGAAGTCTGAGATCTGGAATAGATGTTTGATTGTTAATTTACACTTAATTTATTTAATTTAATTTGTTTATCAGTAGAGTTCTTTAACTTCCAAAGTAGGAGTATCAGTTGAATCACAAAAAGAATAGGATTTCCCACACTCTATTAGTTTCATTTTTCAATTGCATTTCACATAGTTCCTCAAGGTAAAATCTAACTACTTTCCCCTTTCTGCATTCCTTATGTTGGATTTTCAGACATGAACTTTCTCACCAAAAGTTTCAGTTCTAATATACATCATGGAATCTCATTCAAAGAAGAGTTATATTCCTAGGTATTAATAAAATGCTATGTACCAAGCAAATTGAAGAGTCTTCCAACTCATATAATTCATTTATGTCTAGATGCAAGCATGTAACCTATTTCAATAAAATGCATCTTTATTTGCTCTAAATGCCTTCTTCTGTACAATCTCCATAGCCTTAGAGTTGGATGGAGAGAAGTAATTGATTTACTTTAAGAAGACTTAGATTCCTTTGTGGGGAAAAATAAATCAATATGTAACTAGGAAATTAGAGAAACAAGAGTTGCAAAGTTATCATGTAATACAATGTGAAAGAATACAATGTGTGATGTCTATATTCTCTCTCTACAACACTCAAATTCTATGGACCACAATTTCTTCCAGTGATGTGGTCGGACTGGATGACTTTTAAAAGTTCTGATCCAACTTGAAAGAAACTCAATTTCTAATGAGTTAATACATTATCTTTTTAGACAGTTGTCATTTTTAGGAAGTTATTCCTTCAATTTAATAAAAATCTGTTGTCCTATATCTTCTATTCATTAGTCATGATTCTGTTCTCTGAAACTACACAGAATAATCTATTCTGTCTTCTAAGTGCCTTTAAATATATGAAGATGGAAAGTATATCTTCGCTAAATCTTGCCTCAAGTTTCTTCAATTGTTCTTTGTATGATACAATTTGGAGTCATATCAAGATCCTGATCACATTCCATTGAACTCACTCCAGGGAGTCACTATCCTTCTTGAATTTGGTCATCTAGATGTAAGCACAACACTCTTTATGATTTGTCCAGTGCTATCAGATTAATTGCTCCTTTGTTCTGGATCTTAAACTTCTATTCATAACTGTAGAATCATAATATTGAGCTTTTTTAGTTGCCAGAATTTACTATTGCTTCTTTTTATTCTAGAACCCCCATCTTGATTCAGAAGAAGAAAAGAAAACAGACACTTTGCTTTCATGTCCTTCAGTTTCCAGCTGAAGATTTAATAGTCCTTAGAAATCCTTTCTAGATTTTTTTTTTCTAATACTATCCTTTGGGATATGGGATCACTGGAATTGAATGAATGTCAACAGCTTTGGTCAACCTCATCAGGCTCTTAGCCATATAATAACTACATGTTTGAGAAGGACAGTATTCTCCCTGATTGTGCATGTCAGACCCGTGTTTTGATGCCTTTCTAGCCTCCATTTGGGTGTTATTGAACAACCAAGATATCTAGAAGTAGCTAATTGACTCAGTGGATAGAGTCATGGGCCTAAAGTCATTTAGAATTCAGTTCATATATTGCCTTAGGAACTTAACTAACTATATGACCCTGGGCAAATTATTAATATCTGTGAGTTTCAGTTTCTGTACCTATAAAATGGGGATAGTAATCCCTACTTCCCAGAGTTGTTGGGAGGATGGAATGAGATAAAACATAAAGTGTTGTTGCTATATTATTACATTAATTATGATTTTATTTATTATTTAATTTATGTAAGGATTTGTTTTATTGATTTATTAATTTCTTGTACTTGAGGCCAGTAAGTTTTTTTTTTTTTTTTTTGAGCCTCAACTCAAACGTTGAGATTAGCTGATTTTATCAGGATTTTTTTGGAAAGAAGGCAATCACCTAACCTGGGGAATAAACTTTTCTCTCTTCTTTTGATGTTGTTGCCGCTAATTCTCTCTCCCCCCCTCCCCCCTCTCTCTCTCTCGCTCTCTCTCTCTCTCTCTCTTCCCCTCTCTCTCTCTCCTCCCCTCTCTCTCTCTCTCCTCTCTCTCTCTCTCTCTCTCTCTCTCTCTCTCTCTCTCTCTCTCTCTCTCTCTCTCTCTCTCCTCCTCTCTCTCTCTCCTCTCTCTCTCTCCTCTCTCTCTCTCTCTCTCTCTCTCTCTCTCTCTCTCTCTCTCTCTCAGCTGATTCTCTTAAGGGAATAAATTCTCAAAGGTACTCTAAGGGAAATACTCAAATTACAAAGTCTCATCAAAAGAAGAATCTAGGCTCCTAGGATTATGGATCTGGGGATGGTACCAGAAATTTAATTGAAGGCAATATCTGATGACGAGAAGTTTTTGTTTCATTCTGATTCTTCTACCTACTATGTGTTGGACCTGAAAGTAAGTCACCTAAGAAACCATTGATGACTGATCTCTTGTAAATTATGAAGGATTCAGTCATAAGCACTCAATATTATGCCTAGCACCCAGTAAAACAAAATGCCATAATGTAGAGAGCCAGAACTCTGGAGAAGCATATTTGAAACAAGGTGTTAAATCAGAGGAATATTAATATAATGGTTATCTAGTTTAGCATGGTGATTAATAGTTCTCTAGTTCAGTACATGTACTTAGTACTTAATATAGTTCTACAAGATTGACATCTATTCTACAAGATTCACATCTATGTTGATGTAATTACAACAGAGTATATAAGACCCAACAAAGACTGGATGAGAGACATTCATTCCATTTCACACCACCCTGGTGGCTGGCCTGTCCTTCTTTATTTCTTCACTGAGACCAAGGCCAGTCTGAAGGGCCTCCAGAAAGTGAACCCCAGGCAAGGAGACAGACTGTGAAGAAGATAATAAAGAATTTGAACTTTATCTATGGCTATTCTCATGGTGATTATCTGCTGAAATGAAGGCTGGTCCAAAGACCTCCAGAAAGCTAACCAGAACACTACACCATAGTAAACAATCTATGTACCAGACAAACTGGCTTGAGTCAGATTCTGAGAAAATTAGTGAAAGGAAATAAAATCTGACAGAATAGCCAGTCTTACATGAACTTATAACTGTTATGTATTATATTTTGAGGTCCTTACTGACATAAAATATCTTCCTCCAATCAGGGGCCAATGACTAAAATTCCGTGGTTCCCTTGGGTCCTTGTCCCTGAGTTCCTTCTTATCCAGATACACATATGCATACTGTATTTCCCCTATAATAAGATACTGTCTTATTATTTTTTTTGGACAGAAAAACACCAGAGGGCTTATTTTCAGGGGAGGGCTTATTTTAATGAACATTGACAGCAATTTTAATAAACAGGTAAATGTGAACAAAAAGAAATACCTTTATTCAATAATGATCATGTCATCTTCTTCAACAACATCGTCATAAGTGTCCATACCCTGAATTCCGTCCTGGATGTCTTGCGCCTCTATTTCCTTCAGAAGAAGTGGACCCAATCTGTCATGTCCAGCAATATAGCTCTCTTTAAATGAACATGTCTTGTCCAGGTAACCTGCTCGTAGTGCCTTGGCGACACAGCTGTCAATAATTTTATCCCATGACTTCACCCAAGTCACGACTTCTTGCAGACAGGGCTTCACAAAGTTTCCACGCTGATTTCTTTCCATTATATTTTCAATGTAGTCATTGACTTCCATGTGCAAATGGTCCTTGAATGGCTTGTTTATTGCAATATCAAGGGTCTGGAGATAAGCAGTCATTCCTGCAGGAATCATTACTTGATCTATTCTTCTCCCTGCAAGGAAGTTCTTTATTTCTTTAGCACGGTGAGTGCTGGCTGAGTTCTTCTTTTATCCTCCATCATGCCCCCCGAGTTCTTCTTTTATCCTCCATCATGCCCCTTTTATCCTCCATCATGCCCCCTCATTCCCGCTTACATACTGGGTTTTTATGTTGTCCTGCCTCAGCTCTCCTTGGCAGCACTGCTCTCAATGGAGCCAGCAAACAAATCAGAACAGGATGCTTTGATCCAGCAGTGTTTCTACTGGGCTTATACCCCAAAGAGATACTAAAGAAAGGAAAGGGACCTGTATGTGCCAAAATGTTTGTGGCAGCCCTGTTTGTAGTGGCTAGAAACTGGAAAATAAATGGATGCCCATCAATTGGAGAATGGTTGAGTAAATTGTGGTATATGAGCATTATGGAATATTATTGTTCTGTAAGGAATGACCAGCGGGATGAATACAGAGAGGACTGGCGAGACTTACATGAATTGATGCTAAGTGAAATGAGCAGAACCAGGAGATCATTATATACCTCAACAATGATACTGTTTGAGGATGTATTCTGATGGAAGTGGATCTCTTCGATAAAGAGAGTTAATTCAGTTTCAATAGATCAAAGATGGACAGAAGCAGCTACACTCAAAGAAAGAACACTGGGAAATGAATATAAACTGCTTGCATTTTGTTTTTCTTCCCGGGTTATTTATACCTTTTGAATTCAATTCTCCCTGTGCAACAAGAGAACTGTTCGGTTCTGCACACATATATTGTATCTAGGATATACTGTAACCTATTTAACATGTATAGGACTGCTTGCCATCTAGGGGAGGTGGTGGAGGGGAGGGGAAAAATCGGAACAGAAATGAATGCAAGAGATAATGCTTTTAAAAATTACCCTGGTATGGGTTCTATCAATAAAAAAGTTATTAAAAAAAAAAAAAAAAAGGAAGAACAGGATGGTGCACTCACTGCTGCAGCTCTGATTGGATGCAGCTTGGAGCACGGCATGCATTTCACCCGGGGGGGTCGGGGGGAAGAAGGTGCATACAGAGGGTACTGTAGCATGTAGCACAAGGCATTACCTTCACTACAGTAGCAATCTCAATAGGGCTTATTTTCGGGGGAGGGCTTATTTTAGAGGAATCTTACACAGTAAGGGGAGGGCTTATTTTCGGGATAGGTCTTATTGTTGGGGAAACACGGTATATATATAATTATTATGGATATACTTATATCCATATGTATTGAATTTTCCAATTCAATGTAAGCTCTTAAGAAATGCAAATTGTTTCTTTCTTCTTCTTCTTCGTATCTCTTTCCTTAATGCCTAGCATGTTATCTGAGATGTAGTAGATTCTTAATAATTGCTTATTATTTAGTTGGTAGTAAGAAAATTCAACTAATTATGCCTCAATTATGTCCAACTACTGTGGGAAAAACTTATTAATGAGTATGCTCTAGGACCATCCAATCTGCTCTAATTTCACCTAAATTTACCATTATTTGTAGAGGGCCAAAGATAATGGGGGAACTCTGGATTAAGTATAAGACCCTTCAGCCCAGAAGAAACCTGCTAACAATATCTGGTTTGGCTTCCTATCTCCCCCAAGGGCTCTCAGCCTTTCTGAAAAATTAGGAGGTGGTGACAACCTGTGTTGTAATTAAAGCAGAATAATACCAGGTGGCAAAGAGTTATACCAGGTGGCAATCTACATACAATAGCAAGTTGTTTATGTGGTCCCACGTGAACAGTATATAGTTAGTGCACATGCAGTGTTGCTTTGGTTATATGAGGATATTAGGGTATATAA
Source organism: Antechinus flavipes (assembly GCF_016432865.1). Classification (NCBI taxonomy): domain Eukaryota; kingdom Metazoa; phylum Chordata; class Mammalia; order Dasyuromorphia; family Dasyuridae; genus Antechinus; species Antechinus flavipes. Next base: position 329,663,653 of record NC_067401.1, on the reverse strand, counting down.
GGGAGAGAGAACTTGGAATAAACAGACTCCATGTTTTAACTGTCCTCCAGAATCTCACTCCTCCATTAAGATGGTATATTTTGGCACCCCAATGTGAGGTCTCTAGAAAGGACAGTATATTTTGGCATCCCAACTTGGGTCTCTAGAAAGTGCACTACACTCATTCTAGCCTTTCTTTGTTTTTCCATCTCAAATACACTATCATGAGAGGTCTTGTCAATCTTACTTAAATCCAGATATTCTGTGTTTATAATATTCCTTGATCTACAGATCTAGTAATCTCATTCACAAATTTAAAATTTAAAATAGAAAAAAAATTGGGAGGAGTAACACTTTACATTAACTGGAACTATTAATAGCTTTTGCCAGAGTAAACATATTTGGATTAAGATGGGGAAAGAAGGTGGGGAGAGTAAGGAAAGGACACAAAAAGATGCAGGGAAAAGATGAAGCAAAAACTTTTGCCTAGTTCCCATATTGCTTAGTGGAAACCTAGGCTGTTGGCAAGGACAATTTCCTGAAGCCCATGGAGGCAGAGCATTATACTCTAAGGTGTGGGAACACAGGAGAGTTGTTACAGATATTGCTTCTTAGAGAGAGACCCAGAACCCAATACACATGTGGAAGATGTGTTGGAGAGTATATCAACCAATGCAATTCAGTATTGACAAGAAGAGAAAGCCTAGAGGGAAAGGACAAATACTGATACAGGGTGAGAATGGAGTTATAATTAGTGATTAGAAAACAAATTTATTAAATTGCTATTTTGCTTTCAAGGAGCATGAGCTCCTACCAAGGAGAATGAGCTTTGGGCCAAGACAGACTGAACACAAGTAGTCAGCATAGATTTAAAACTCAAGATAAGCGAGTATCTGTTAAGAGATGATTTAACTTTTCTCTAGGGGTTCAAATGATTATATCTGGTGGGAAAAAATAGTGGGGATTATTATTGATGACTTTTGAAAGATCATGGAGAAAAATAAAGAATTTATAGGTCTGGTGATAGATAAATGTTTTGATTTCCAACAAAGGAGGTAATGAAGTAGAGTTAGTTAAGGCCAGTGACACCAGCTTTGGTTCTTGACAATATTTTAGAATATGTTATTAAAGAACTGGTTTGTGAGAATTTAAAAAGGTAATGCTATCATTAAGAATAGATCATTTAGATTATGCTAATTTACTTCCTCAATAGGATTACTAGATCTGCAGATCAAGGAATATTGTAAACACAACATAATCTGGATTTAAGTAAGATATTTGATAAAATGTCTCATGATAGTGTATTTGAGATGGAAATATGAAGAAAGGGTAGGATGATGGCAAATTTAGGTGGAATTAGAGCAGGTTGAATGATTCTAGAGCATACTCATTAATAAGTCTTGACCATCCTCAGAACCTAAGGCTTAATTAGCAGAATTTTACTACCAACTAAGCAATAAACAGTTATTAAGAATCTACCTCATCTCAGATAACATACTAAGTATCAAAGACAAAGGTTCAAAAAAATGAAACTATTTGTATTCCCTAAAAGCTTATATTTAATCGAAAACAATACATACAGATATAAGAATATTCATAATAATTATATATGTATATATAATATATATCTGTATATGTGTATATACATGTATGTGTATGTATACACACACACCAAAAATAAATATGACAATTAAAAGTTGGTTAAGAAAATGAGGCACTAACATACAGAGGGATTAGGGGAAAGAAAAAAAAAAACTTTCCAAGTTTTCAAGAAGGGAGTACTTGAGCTACATTTTGATGAGAGGGATTTCATGAGAGATGAAAGAGGAGACTTAATGCCAAAGATGGAGAATGGACAATGAAAAGACATAAAGATGTGAGAGGGAACGCCATGTCTGAGGAACAGGAAGCCAGTTTGATGAGACCATAAAAATATAAGAGGAACCTTGAATAAGGAGACTGATAAAATAAGTTGGAGCCAGTTGATGAATGGCTTTAAAGTCAAAGTTTACATCCTAATTCCATACACAATAAGGAGTCAGTGGAATGGAGTTTACTAAAGTAGCAAGGTGGTACAGTAGATTGCATGCTGGGCCTAGAGTCATGAAGACATCTTCCTGATTTAAAATCTGTCTCCAGACATTTACTAGCAAGTTACTTTATCCCATTTGCCTCAGTTTCCTCATCTGCAGAATGAGTTGGAGAAGGAAATAGCAAAGTACTACAGTATCTTTGCCAAGAAAACACCAAGGGGAGTCACAAAGAGTCACAACTGAAAACACCTAAACAACAAACAAGAGTATAATGAGTAAGGGAGTAACAACATGGTTAGATCTTTGCTTTAGGAAGACTACTTTGGCAGCAATGAAAAGGATGGACTGAAAAGGAGAGAGATTTGAGATAGGGAAACCAAAGAGGAGGCTGATGGCAAAAATCCAAACTCCCTCATACCTCATAAAGAAGTACATTCACTCTTTTATGACTTTTTTCTTACCTCTAGTTCTATAGTAGCATTCTCCCAAAGTATGCAATAATGTATCTTAGAAAATAATCATTGACCAAATTGGAGCCACAGAGGTAAGATTTGAAGATGGATAACATTTGTTTGAGGAAGCCCTCACATCCTCTGTGAGTCCAAAAACTCACTAAGATTGCCTTTAGGAGATCGAGGGTTAGGAAGGAGGCACATCACAAGTTTATTGAGGGAAACAAACAAATCTTTTCAATGTCTCAAAACTGATTGAATGACAGACTGACCTTGCTAGAAGAGAAAGTGATTTATTTGGGAAATTGAAAGTTTCCTGTGAAAGTAGTCATCTAGGGAATCTGAAAATACAAATCCTGATGAAAAGAAACAGAGGTCACCATCCCAGCAATCACAATTCTCCCCATAATTCTTATCTGGCCCATGGTTTGTTCCTTTTGGAAGAAACTCCCATGCTGAATGTGATAATTTCCTTCCTGTTTGATCTCAAAGCAGTAGATGGAGAAAGTAGAAGTGCCGGGTCAGTGTGCTCTGGCTGCAGCCTCAGAACAAGCCAGAAACAGTAATGTAAAGTGAAACCTTTCTCTGACAAGGAGAGATGGGACTCCTTTTTCTGCCTTTTAAGGCATTTCTAAGGGGCTGTGTAAAAAAACAGTGCCTTGTGCATACCCACATGCACTTCCTGGAAGGATTTCAGGGCAGAGACAAAGGGGGCTTCTTGGGTAGCACATGACAAAGTCAAATAATTCTTGGATCTAGACTAATGACTTTGGACAAGTCATTAAACATTTTTGTTTGGGATTATTATTGTGTTGTTATTTTCCTGGTCTGGTAACTAAGGAAAAATGAATTCCTTGATTTATGTTCTCCTGCTGTCACCAAGGCAAATAAAACCAGTATCTGCCATGCCTCAGAGACAGTACAAAATGACTTACCTAACTACAATCCCAGGATTGCTGGGATTTGGAAAAATTAATAGCTTCATAGAAAATTTCCATAATTCCCTGTTAGGGAAGGTACCTATATTTCTATTTAAAAATCTTGATTATTTAAAAACAAACAAACAAACTCTGATTTTAACAGTCCAAAGACTTTCTTAGCTTCCCTAGGGAAACTATTTTACATCAAAACACTCCTTGATATTCAACCTAAATTTTGACCTAAGTGTGATTGCACCTCATTCTTCACTTGCATCTCATGTTATTTTCTTTTTATCTCTGGTGTTGTTAGCTCTCCTGCCTCAACTCAGACATGATTAAATCAAGTTTTCACAAGATCTTAGGAACTGAAATGGGATATTGGACTAGTTTAGTTGACTCTATACATGAAAGAACTGACATCCAAAGAGTGTTCCAAAATCATACAGATGGACAAGCAGGGAGTCAAACCCAGTTTGGTTTGTTGCAGCAAGCATTTTAACTTGGGGTTCATGGAATATCCCTACTCCAACAGAGGGCCATAAATAGATTTCAGAAGGATTCATAAAATTGGATGTGGAAAAATTTAGCTTTATTTTTACTAACTTTTGGTCTCTTTGAAATACAATGGATTTTATCTTAAGAATTTAAACACATTATTCTGAGAAGGGATCCATTGTTTTTGTTAGATTTCCAGAGTGGTTCAAGACTCATAAAAGTTTAAGAACTGCTGTTCTATAGCAAAGGTAAATTCTGATTGGCTTTTGGAAGAAATGACACTTCTTTTTTCTTATCTGATCTATGGGACTAATGGTGAGGACATAGCAGTAGTGAACTAGAAAAATGTCCTCGGTGTATCTAGATTTTTCATGTCACCCTTTTGTATAAACCACAGCATCAAGAAGTTTTGGAAGATTTTTGTTCCAACTCAGTATCAAGTGCATTATCTCTGTCTCATCTCCCAGATTTACTATCTAAAGAACCTTTCACTTATCTCATCAGGTGCACTCTGATGTTGCCAGGCTCCATATTTCTGATTCTCTTATATATCCTTAACAAAGTACTTCTGGGTGTATAGGACCATCCAGTGATGCTCAGTACTTAGTTTGGATTAAAATTTCAAATAAATAAATAAACTCTGGATTAAAATTTAAAATAAATAATCCCTTTGCCTTTTAGGACGAATCTTATCTAGGATCATGCTTAGGGGTATGCTGGAGTTGCTTCAAACCTGCTTAACAATCAGTGAGCACTGATGTTAAATTTTCAGTGTGAGCATCAGCACATTGAAATTAGTGACTATTATGGATCAGGACTCTTTTTTTTTTTTTTTTTGGTAGACTTTTAAAAGTGATGAAGAAAATGTTAATAATGCAAATTAAATTCAAAAGTATGTTGTGGGTACATTATTCCCCTGAAAGTTGGTCGTTAAATATTTCCCAGCATACTGCTAAAAGTGTATAAAGCTCAAAGAGAATTTAGAAATTAGATAATTGAACTCTTTAATTTTAGATATTAAAGGACATTGATGACCTAGAGTAAGTTCAGGTAAGGACAGCCAGGATCATGAAAGGTTTTCAGTCCATGCTGTTTTGAAGTTCAATTGAAGGAACCAAGACTGTTATGAGAATTGAGTGAGAAAGCATATGTAAAGGGCTTTGGAAACTCAGACTGGCAGAGATTAAGTGACTTACATAGTCACTTAATATTTATAAATAAATATTATATTTGAGGCTGCATTTGAACTCTGGTTCTTCTAATTCTAAGTTCAGTACTCTACCCATTATGACAAAACTATCTGAAGAAGAAAAAGCCTACAATGAGGCTTGTAGAGGCGTGGTGTCTTCAAAATGAATGAGGTTGCCATGTCAAGGAGAAATTAAACTTTACCTTTTTGGCCCCAGAGGGCAAGATTAGGACTAAAAAGTAGAATTGTGAAGAAGATATATTTAGGCTTGACTAAAAGGTAAAGGTGGGGTGGAGTGGGAATTTTGTTTAGTCATTTGAATTATATCTGACTCTTCATGACTTCGTTTAGGGTTTTCTTGGCAGAGATATTGTGTGGTTTGTCATTTCCTTCTCCAGATCATTTTACAGGTGAGGAAACTGAGGCAAACAGGAGTAAGTGATTTATCCAGAATCACACAGCTAGTGAGTACCTGAGGCCAGATTTGAATTTAGGAAGATAGAGGAAGGAAGACTCTAGGTCCCATACTCTACTAAATGCAGCACATAGTTAGTTGTACAAGGGCAGGAAACTTCCTAAAATTAAAACTGACTGGAAAAGGAATGAGATGTCTTAGGAGATAATGGTCTTCTTGCTTTATTTATAGACTAGATAGTCACATATCAGGGATGCTGTCTGGGGATTCTTTTGGGGGCTGAACTAAATAGTCAGTAGGATCCCCAGATAGGTGAGTGGTTCAGTAGCTCTAGCACAGGACCTGAAGTCAGGAAGATTAGACTTCAAATTCAGCCTTAGTTGTATGACCCTGAGCAAGTCACTTAACATAACTTAATTTCCATTAAACTCATTTTCTCACCTATAAAATGAGGATAATAATAGCACTCACCTTGAAGACTCTTGGAGATCAAATGAGATATTTGCAACAAATGTCTAGCATAGTAGATTCTGTATAAATACTTAATCTCTTCCTTTCTATCCTTGCTTATTCTGGATTTCTATGATTCTGTAATTTTCTATTCCTTTGAGAGAAACATCCAGAAATATAGGTGGTATATGTGTTTCTCACAGTTTCTTCAGATCCTTATTTGTTACTGAAAAAAACTTGATCCCTAGGATAGTTGAATTGTTTTACTAATGTCATTTGGAGAGCCACTAATAAGAACGACAGACATAATTCATGTATGTTAAAGTTTGTAAAGCATTTTATATCATTAATTTGAATAAAACAAATGCATGGGGTAAAGCACTACAAGTATTTTTATCCTCGTTTTAGAGGGGAGGAAACTGAGGTTAGCAAAATGAAAAAAAATCCACAAGGTCATATTATCTCTACATATAAAATCAATATGAGGTAGTAATTTCTTATATGAAGATCTTTCATTTTTACTTTTTTCCAATGTTGAGTCCATGGTAGGCTTTTAATGAATGCTGGTTGATTGATTGCTTAAACTGTCAGGGGTGAGATTAGAATAGTGGTTTTGATTTCTCTCATGTCAGGCTTCAAATCTTTGTGTTTTCTTTCCACTGTAGCAAATCATCTCTGCTTATCATCACTAGATGGTTTCATTACTTGTATCTACAAAGAGCTCTAGGTGAGCCCTAAACCAAGAGTAAATCTCAGATATTTTGACTTTTAGATAACTATACATCGAGAAAATGAAAAGGTTAAATCTAAGATGGATTATTGCCTCTTTTAATACGTGGAATTAGGACAGCCATAAGGAAGAGCAATTCAAAACTAAGCTTACTGTTTTGGAATATCCTTGCTTCTCTAATTTTGACACAAACCACTGTTACACCTCAAAAACTCTTCCAGGCATTCTAAATAGTGGCAAAGGAATACGTGTTATCATCTCACTTGTTCCTTCTATTTATGGCTCAAGTCTATGTAAACCAGTCTCCCTGGACAGATGTCAGTACAATAATTCTGTAAATAAGCTAAAGTTGATTGTTTCTTTGGGGAAAACTATCTTGGCTATGGTGAAGAAAAATGATGAATGGAGCCAGGAAGAAGTTAAACAAATGGTAGCATTTTAAGGCTTTTTTCCCTTTGCGGTGTAGCGAATTCCCAATGAGCAAACTCCTCTTTTTATTCCAACATATACTTACTCTGCAACTTTGAGAACTGCCTGGCATGACTGTGACCCTGGAGTCACCTAGGCAGTATGTGTCAGAAATGGAATTTTAAACTCAAATCTTCTGGACTCCAAGGACAGTTCTCTCTCCTTAAGTCACACCACCTCTTGCAATGATTCTATTATTACTAATTCTTTACATAAACTACCCCACCTACCTAAAAAGAAGCTTCAGGCACTGGGTGTGATTCATATGGAACTCATACAACATAGTAACAACACAACAAACAGAAAAATAAAGCTGCTCCCTGAAATCACATAAAGCTCTAAAAGAAGGCACTGCCTAAGGGGACAAAATGGGAAGGGAAGTTGGGGGGGGAGGGGTTGTAGGAAGACCAGGAGAATTTATGGGCCATGACTATGAATTTATGGACCATGGCTATTTGAAAGGAATATTTTAATATAGATTAAAGGAGGGTAGTGTAGAAGACATAGAATCCAAGATTTGATTAACAGGCCCAATTCCTGTAATATCAAGTCATCTCCATGTAGGATTCTGGAAGCTAGGTTTTTGTTTTTGTTTTTCTGAGGCAATTGGGGTTAAGTGATCTGCCCATGTCACACAGCTAGAAAGTCAGGTTTGAACTCAGGTTCTCCTGGCTTCAGAACTTCAGGACTCCAGAACTTCAGACCATCCACTGTGACATCTAGTTATCCTGAAAGCTAGATTTTTTTTTTTTTTTTTTTAGAGGTTTATGGTTGTAGTAGGTACACAGGCTGAAGGGTAATGGGAGGGGTGAGGGGAAAGGAAAGGCTCAGCAACTCAGCAGCTATTGCCACTGATTCTTCAAGTCAAATTTATTATTCCTATTGTTGTTGTTGTGGAGTCATTCAACCATATTATCTTATGACCCCTTCTGTCCTTCACTATCTCCCAAAATCTGGCCAAGTTCATGTGTGTTGCTTTCATGGTACTATCTATCTACCTTATCCTCTAAGATCTCCTTCTCCCTTTGCCTTCAGTTTTTTCCAGCATCAATGAGTCTTGTCTTGTCATTATTTAGCCAAACTATTTAAGCTTCAGGGTCAATATTTGTACTTCCAATGAATAATCTGAATTAGTTATTTTTTTTTAAGTATTGACTGATTTAAAAAAAAAGCCAAATTGCCTACAAATATTCAGACAGGCACCTGTACATCTTTTGAAGTGGTCCTACTTAGAGCTTCACTCAAGAAACTATCATTAGAAAGAAGATATCAAATTCTGAATGTAGGATTCAACTCTAAATGTTCTCTTTTCTAAAAAGAGTAAACCTCATCTAGTAGTTTTTGGTACAGTAGACACAGTTGCCTATAGTGGCATAATTATACTTCTACATACATTGTGAAGATGAGGGAATTCCAGATAGTTGAAGATCATAAAAAGACTCAATGTTCATTTGACCATAGTTTTTATTTTTTTTTCCCCCTTGGGAAGAAACTTCTCTTTACTTTTTTTTTTCTTTTTGCTGAGGCATTTGGGGTTAAGTGATTTGCCCAGGGTCATACAGCCAGGAAGTGTTAAATGTCTGAGACCACATTTGAACTCAAGTGCTCCTGACTTCAGGCCTGGTGCTCTATCCACTGCACCACCTAGCTGCCCCTAACTCTTTACTTTTTTGGGGGGGGAGGGAAGAAACTTCTCAAGGTTACCTTAGGCTAAAATTTATTTCAGTTCACTGGAACTACTTACAAGATGGAAAATGGATAGAATTTTCTTAAAGTACTAAATATATATATATATATATATATATATATATATATATATATATATATATATATTTACCACATAAGATTGGAAGTATGAAATAATTATAACAATAATTATGATGGTGGTGGTGATAGCTTAACATTTATATAGAGCCAAAATTTTACATATATTATTACACTTGATTCTCACAAATAATCCAGTGAGTTACATGCTATCATTATTCTCATTTTACAGATGAAGAAATACAGACTCAAAGAGGATATGAAATTTACCTGTGGTTATATAACTAGTAAGTGTCATGAGCAGGATTCATAATCAGGCCCATTTTACTCTAAGTCCAGAAACCAAGCATGACTATATTTATTTTGGTAATATTTTTTCTGAAGCCTGACTTTTTTAAAAGCCTTAGAAAATGACAAAATAAAAGAGAATATGAGCACTAGTTTCTCAATCTACATACCAAAAAACCTCCTAATATATATATATGTACATTTATGTGTATGTATGTAAGTATGCAGACATATATATATGAAAATTTATCTATATCTATTAGAAATTTACTCTGAAGACAATATGAAATGAAATTCTAATTAGAAAAGGAAACATTAAATACCAATGAACTTATTTTAACAGCTCCTGACTGAGTGTGACAAATATGAACCTCTTTCTGAAAAAATATGGGGACTGATTACAATGTGTAAATGGACTTTAGGTTTTCAGTTTGCGTGTACTTTTGTAACTTGGAAATTATGTAACTCCAGACTGCCACAGTGTGGCAATTATAGGTGCTTGCAGGCAGGTTTTTAAAGTTTATAAAGATTTATAGGTTGGCAGAGCTTTACATTTAAAATATATATATCAAAAACCCCTAAAATCCCCAATTCATTTCTAAACCAACAGGATTATTTAAAAGAACCTGTTAAAAGAAAGTCAAGTTAAAGGTTAACCGTTGTCATTGTGAAAGAGATCTAATTTGTATCTTGACCACTTGGCTTCTGCTGGGCAAAGTAGCACTAAAATATAGCAAGGGCAGACAATTCCACTTTTAAGATCTCTTCATTGTGTTTTAAACAAGTCTCATTTATTTCACCAGCATTAAGTTCAAATATGGTAACAAAGCAAGCATAATAGTTTCCCACTGCTTTTCTGGCAGCTGCCCTTATTAGGAAGGAAGCCATTTTCTATATCAAGTTTAATTGGGCTCTACTAAGCCTAAGCCCCCTGAACTTCAGAGACCAGGATTGTTTTTCATTTTTAAGCCAAGTTGCTTTGGAAATAAAGACAAGTATGGGGATGAGGGGTGGACAGGAGTGGAGCTTGTGACCTTCAGCTGCTAAATGTTACCTCCACTTGTCTCTCCCTAGATCAGTTACAACCTGGAGGAAATGAAAGTATGATATGACTTGGTAGAAGAGAAGAGTGACAGTGGGTCCTTGATTTAGTCCTGCGGACAGAGAATTCGGTCTTTGTGTGGAGTGCCCTTCCCTTCCCTTTCTGTAAACAGGCCTTTCCTCACCTCTAAGTCATTATCAAGGCTTGTGTCTTACCGAAGCATCTCGTTCTGATTGATGGGTGAATGGGGGACCAGGGATTTTCCCAAGGTAGACCCCTGGCAATCCTCCTATAGGTGGGGAAGGACAAACTGGATTGCAGCCAGAAAAGCAAATACAAGCTGAGTTCATAGCATCTGACTCCCCTGAAAGAGATGACTTAGACAAGATTGATAAATATCTTGTTAAAAAAGGATCATATGTCTGGCAATCTGAGCACAATGACAACAGAGACAGGACAATGTTGCTCTGATTGGATTAAAGAACTTGGAGGCAGCTGCAGCAGCATCAGAGACTTTTAGAAGGGAAAAAAAAAACACACCCACTGACAGACAGTGTGATTGTATGTGGTGGTGCCAGTGTCTAAGTATATTTCATAGGGGCTGATGTAATGGCTCCTTCGCATCCGAGCCTAAAAGGCTGACATCAAACTGGTAGGCCAAAAGGTGAATATTAACTTTAAGAAAAGTGTTTTTTTTTTTCATAGGCATCCAAGATTTATTTTATCCTTATTTCACTAGTATACATTCTTAGGGGACAAATGAATATTTCTCAATGCAGGGAGTTAAAAGACAGAGGCAGAGGCTGTAAATGCAGGCTAGACCTGGGGGAAGGGAACATAGAAAATGTTATGGATCTGTTAACAGCTTTGAGATTTGTTCAGGCCCTTTCCCTCTATACCCATTTCCTCATCCAGAGAACATTTCCAAGAACAAGAGCTTTGAATGAGTAAGGCTAGGACATTCAAGAATAGATTCAATGCAGGGCATAGTCAGTCAGTCAACAGCATTTATTAAGTGCTTACTATGTGTGAGGCACTGGGAATACAAAGAAAGGCAGACACAGTTTCTGTCCTCAATGGAATAGAAGACAGCCTTGATCTAGGAGTCAGTCCAGTTCCCTTCTTGCCAAGGAAAACCTTTTTGTTTCTGTGGGTGGCTGTTGGAGTGTATTCATAATCAGGCTCAACTTTACCACTTGGCAAATAGGGTGGTTGCCAAAGTTGTATGATCTGAAGGGCACTGAAAAGTCCAATTGTCTAAATAAATTACTTTCACCTATTCTGTCTGATGCCTTGACTCTCTTCAATGGGACCATGAATTAAATATTCCCTTAGCAATGCAAATGTAATTTTTGGTGCTAACATATTAAGAGGTTATATATACTAAGCACTTTACCAGAAACAAAATCCAGATTAGGTCACTTGGAGGAGTTCTGAGGGAATAAATAGGTCAGGAGGAATATGAGGGACTTCAGGAGATGAAGGGAATGGCTTTAAAGGGGAGTGGGACAGGATAGGAAAACTAGTTGATTCTTTTAAGATGGGTGGTACAACGGATGGACCTTGAACAGCCAGTAGAATCACAGAGGACTAGCTACCAAAAATCCAGATTAGCATACTTTTGCTTCTTCTAAGATATAGTAACCAAGCAAGAAAGGCTGCTGGTTTGAACTCAATTTCTCTTCCTGTTATTAAGAGTAGTAAATACTGCCCTGTCTGCTTCTTCAGAATTTTTGCTTCTGAAATAAGAGAAGAATTTCCTGTTTGGGAGGGACAGCAGAGGCCTTTGGGCTATACTTTTGCTTGATGTAACATTCTCTCCCTGGGGAAGCTGTCCAGCTGTGTGCCAAAAGCCTTTTGTGTTGTTCAGGGGTGAGGTTAAACAAGAGGGATTCCTTCTTCCATAATAATTCTTCATTTGAAAAAATCTCTGATGCTTCTTTGTTTGAGTTACTGTACAGGATCAGAACAGTCCTGCATCTGACTGGGGTGTGGAGAAATAAGACGCATTTCAGATGCATTCCTAAATCATGAACTTTCTTCATTGACGTACATGCCATCGCAGACGGTGCAGCTGTACACCATAGATCTTTAGGACTTGATTAAAAACAACTTCAGAAGGACTTCTCTGGGAAGGCTGTAATGAAACTGTCTTTGTGGCAGAGTTGGCCATTGTCTTCAGTGGGGCAGAGGTTAATAACTTTTAAAAAGCAAGCACAAGGATTGACTGCAACATTGTAAAGGAAGGTTTGAATGGTGGATTAGGACTCAGGAGAATTGATCATCAATACATTTAATTTATGTCTTTGTCAATTTTTTTTTTTTTTTTGCAGGCAGTTCTTCACACTTCCTGCTGCTGTATTTCAGGAAATACCTTGACCTTAATATTTAAAGTATCATTTGATGCTCTCCCCCTACATCCAACTCCAATTATTGGTAAAATGTATATCTCGTATTCTCCATATTAACCCCCTTCCATTTTGCTTGAAGAATTTCATTGTTTTATTTTTTTTAAGTTAGAATCTTGACAATTATTGATCATCCTTTCCTAGGGGTTCCACTATCATTAACATGCATGTTTGTCTGTTCTCATCTGAAGCTTTGAAAACCTACCAAGATCTTTGTCTGTAACTCTTCTTAAACCCAATGCTCTATTATTTTCTGGGATAATAAGTTTTAGGAGGAACCAGGATGATAAAGCTGCTCATCTCCTTTTACATACTCAGCTTTTCAATCACCCTGGACAATTCTACTACTGCTCTCAATTGCTCATTGCTCTCTTAGGCAAGAAACCACAGAGTAATCTTTGAGTTATTATGATCCTTCATTCAGCTCATCAAATCCAACATCTTTTCCCTTCACAGTACTTCCTGAATTTTCCTCAGTTCATGTAAGGCTATATTTTTGATGATGGAAAACAACTGTGTTTTTAGAAAGTCTTTGACATCCATTTAGCCTTTTCTCTAAGAGGGAATATAGTTTACAAGAATAATTTGCCGGGACCAAAATGATTCAATTGTAGTTAGTTCTTGATTGCAAAGACATTTTTGGGAGATGCCCATTTATTTCTCTTTTGCCTGATGGGCTGTCCTTTACTATCAAATGAGATAATTTGTATGACGTGCTTTTCAAAGTTTAAAGTACTACATAAATACCAATTGCCACTATTTTTATTATTGTTAGAATTTGCTTTGTAAACTAAGATGTTGCTTCATATTCCAGTGAGTGGGACAGGTACATTAGAATACTGGATTGTTGATATGTCCTCCTGACTAGAATATAGGAACTGAAATAATAAGACCTGCATGCAAATTTTGTTTTGGATACTTTGTAGGGGTATGGGAGTTGACAAGCACTCAAATTTTCTCATCTTTATTTTTCTTCTCTGTAAAATGGGAATAATAATAACTAGTACCTCACTTGGTTGTTGTGAGAAAGAAACAAAAGAATGTATATAAAATACTTTGCAAACCTTAATATGTCATGAAAATGTCAGCCATCATCATCATCTTTATAATTATTAGAACAATAATTATAATCATAAAGTCTCATCTGGATTCCTTTGACTTATATCACATATGTCATAAGATAGTTCTTTGGGGACAAGGTATAGCCTTAGGTATTAGAAGAAATGATATCTTTGAGTGACGCTAACTGGGCTATATGAGGATTGAACATATTAAGTTGGTATTATTGGCTCCTGCTGTAGGCAATGAAGTTAACTGACCAATACTAATCTTAGCTATTAAAACAATGATCTCCCTATCTGTTAGAAGTTTCATTGTTTAATAACTTAAAACTGCACTAACTCTTATGGAAAACCCTACATACCTTTCAGACTTTTGATTCTTGAATAAAAGAGCACAATCCAGTATCATTGGGCTAGAAGAGAGACTTTTTCAAAAATGTTGTTTGGTAACTAGAACATAAACAAATAGTATTGGTCTTAGTTAAGATTTATTTTAGGGGTTGTGTTAATAGAATGTTCTGGTATTGAATTTGTGTTCCGAAATTGGTTGAAATTGAGAGCAGATGCTTCACACACACTCCCACCCTAAAGGTTGTCAAAGTTGTATATTACTGTAATGCTCAGAACTGAACTTGAAGTGAGCTTGTTTGGAGACTGACACATTCATCAAGGCATGCATGCAGGCTCCAAAAATATGTGATGAATAACAATAATATTTTATGTTGATTTTGTATTCCATACTCTTTTGACCCAACTCCACTGGAGACATAGTAGTAGTAGTAGTAGTATTAATTGACATTTATATAGCACCATATGCTATTCTAAATATTTGATCCTCACAACAATTCTGTGAAGTAAATACTATTATTATTTCTATTTTGCAGTTAAGGAAACAGAGGCAGAATCAGGTTTTGATCTTTGCCAGAGGTGCTAGTAGTTAGTTGTGCAACCTGGAACAAGTTACTTTATTCATTTGGTCTATAAATAAGGAGGTTAGACTAGAAAGACTTTTGGGCTTCTTCAATTCTGACATTCTGGAAATCATAAATTCCTAGATATTATTGCTCTAATATCTTTCCCCTCTGGCTCTGGCTAAAGTGGTCTGGAATTACTAAAGAAAGCAATGCCATTTCTCTCAAGATAAACAATTTCTTGTCCTCTTTTCTGAGACCTATTTGAAAACTGTCATAAAGCTCATCTTCATGTTGGTATAGCATAATTCTTAATTTCAGGGGTAGACCTTTTTGCAAACCTACTTGGGTAATGCCATTTGTGGATCTGGGCAAAAACAGAACTGCAAAGTTCAGAGACTCAAATATCTCCCCCACTTCTTTTCTTCTACACATAGCTTCCCGTTTCTATGGCAATGAATGGGATGTTTTGCACTAAGAAATACTTTAAATGCCATGGGGGAAGGTAAGATCCACATATGATTCTCTGTAGAGCAGGAGAGAGAATGAGGTGAAAAGAGAGAAATCAAGGGATTTTAAGAAGTAAACTGACAAGAATAAGGAGAGAAAAAAGAAAAGTTGGAATGGGAGTGAAACCTAGTAGGAAAGAATATGGTTTAAAGAATAATGTGGGAATCAAGAAGTATTGCTATGAAGTATGAACATTGATACATAACACTAGAGTTGTAGACACAGATGAAGATTCTGGAGTCTGGAAGGCATAACACTTACGTTAATCTTATATCTACTCCTCTAAAATGTTGAATGCTAGATTCCCTTTATTTGCTTTTTTCTACTTCATTAAGTGTTCAAAGAAATCATGAGGGGACCCATAGCTCCCAGTTGGTGGTAGGTGGTGGTGGGGGAAGGGTTCTTAGAAAAAACGTTGCTGGAGGAATTTAGGATCTCTCGGAAATAACCCTCACTACTCTAGGAATCTTGAAGTGCTGATGGAGTCACACTATATTTTCAGATATAATCCAAACTCTTATGATTCCCAGTCCCTTCACAATCTGGCCTCAGCTTCCTAATCTTCTCCACACATTCCTTCTTCTCTGTCCAGACTTTATGGGATCTGTGCATGAGGCTGTGTTGTGGAGAGGAAAGCTCAGAATTAGAAGGTTCAGGCTCTAATCCCAGAGAGTATACCAACATCTCTGTAACCATCACTTGACCTTGCTCCTTTAAAACAAGGAGTTAGTATTAGAAGCTTATCAGCTCCCTGAGATTATTGTCTCATTCTTTGTGTTTGTATCCCCAATCTAGTCCAGTGTCTAATACATAAGTGAGTATTTTATAAATGTTAATTGTGCCTTTAAACACTAGGAACCTATTCTTCATTCTTTGAAAAATCCTTGTACCTTCCTGAATCTCTGTTTTTGTTTTAACATTTGCAAAGTCTCAAATTCTCTCCCATTTCCTTTCTCCTCTAGAATTCCCCTTCAAGGCCCAGCTCTACTTTCAGTTCCTTGATCCTCCTAGCTAGGAGTGTTCTTCCACTTTTTGGACTTCTGTAGAATTTTGATGGACTTCTTTTTCAGGCTTAACACATTTTGCTTTCTATCATAGTCATTTGTGTGTGTTTGTTTTATTTCTCTTACTATGTTTTAGATCCCTGGAGTGTAGCTTTTGTGTCACTGTATTTCCTACCAAAATAGCAGTTTTATATGTATATGCATTTGATAAATGTCAATTGGATGAATGAATAAAATATAGTCTTAAGATAAAATATAGTCTATACTCTTAAAAGTACCAGAAGTCCCTCTATTTCAGATTAGGACCTTGAGTCTGACTATTTCAATGTTTACTATGTATATGCATGACTAAAAAAATTGCTAATATTTACTGTGTATAAGTTAATGAATCACCAGAAAATCTGCCACCTTCACTTCATTTCTCTTAACATGTCCAGTGATGATATCACCTAATAACTAAAGTTAGAAGCTAATGGGATTATTTATATGAGAGAGGAAGTACAACATGAAGGGAAGTAGAAGAACTATAGGAATCGACAGCAAAATTTGAGGGATGATTGAGAAAAAAATGTGTTACAAATTTGACATTAAACTTTGTGATGAGAGACATAACTCTATTATGGTTAGAAGACTGAGGTTGAAATAAGGAGGATTTGGCTTCTTCGACATGTCCTAATTGTGTGACCCTAGGGAAGTCACTCAATATCTCAATGGAATTTCCACAACAGAAATTCCCCACAACAAGGAAATGTTAACTCTAGATCAAAATTAATAAAAGAAATCCTTGCAGATCTATGCAGATCTATTACCCAAGAAGCTACTTTCCCACCTCCCCTTATAATTATATCATTGTTATCTTTTAGCTGTCAAGTATAAACAAATTATAGATATTTATGAGTTTTTTCTGAAAAAATAAATCCCCTTGGAAGATGTAAGTTCCTTGAAAGCAGGGATTTCCGCCCCCCTCCCTCCCCCTCCCGCTTTTTAAATTTATAACACCAGTGACTATCACAGTGCCTGACACATAATAAGTATTTTACTGATGGATAGATAGATTATTTGATTGATGATACATGAGCTGGATTCAAGGGAGAAACCTAGCCAAAACTTGACAAAAACAATGTATCCTAGTTAAATGAGAAGTACAGTTGGCTCTGGAGAAAAGCCTTTTGGTATTTGTGATCAGGGACCCATAAAAAGGTTCACCTACACCTGCTACATGTGATACAAGTTCCTCGTAAATGAAAGCTGACCAGGAATGTTATAAGCCAGTGACAGGTGGACTGGAATTAATCCCACAGAAAGGAATAGGATGCCAAAGAGTTCAGGAAATGGACAGAGTCCAGTCCAAACAGCCAGGGGCAGGAACTGAGGTATCAGTCCCAGGATAGTTACAGGGAGGTGCCTTTTCCTAAGGGTTTGGCTAAGAGGAATAGGTTTATTTTCAGTTAATCCAGGGATGCCCAAATTGACATATAGTTGCCACAAATTGGTATGTTAACTTCAAGAGACCTTCACTTATGTATGATAAAATAAGCTCATTTATGCATCTTACTAGAATAATATTCAAGTATATTTTGTTACACTCCTAAAATACAAGACAGATTCATAAACTTGTTGTCTAGGAGGTTAATGATAGATTTGAAGTTCCATGTGTAATCTTCTTCTTTATTGTATTATATTATGAAAATGCTTCTTCTATCCCATAAATTAAAAATAAAATATTTTTTAAAAGAAAGGAGGGATAGGAAGAAAGGGTCAGGATTTCTCTATGAAATGACAAGGAGGTTTGCCTGAAGCGGCTACATTTCCCAAGTTCATAATTCTTTCATAAGCCAGGAGTAGTAGGAGGAGAAAAGCTTGATTCTTCTTTTTTCATTTATAGAGGACATGGATTCAACAGAGATATATGTTCCATAATTGGACATTACTCATTGGCACAAACTGATCAGCTATTGTTAAGCAAAGCAAATATTTGTTTAATAAACATTTCTTAACTGTTTGGATTAATCATACTGAGAAAGTTTAAGGAATGGATGTCTTTTTTTGTTTGTTTGTTTGCTGAGGCAATTGGGTTAAGTGACTTGCCCAGGGTCACACAGCTAGGAATTGTAGGAAGTGTTAAGTGTCTGAGATCGGATTTGAACTCAGGTCCAAGTGACTTTCGGTGCTTTTTTTTTTTTTTTAACAGGTGCTGCCCTACCTTTCTAGGCTTTCTTCTACTCCCATACATACTCTCTGTACTTTCCAACCCAGCCAGTAATAAAAATACTACTGCTGCTAATATTATTACTAATGGAACCAACAATGGCTTGCAAAGTGCTTCACAAATATTATTTTGTATGATGCTCACAACAAACCAGAAAGATAGGTGCTATTATTTATCCCCACTTTACAGATGAGGAACTGAGGAAGAGAAAAATTAAGTTATTTGTTTAGGGTCCCACAACAAATAAATATGTGAGGCTGAGTTTGAACTCATACTTTCTTAGTTCAAGTCCAACATTCTAGCCTTTGATGTATTGCTGCATCAATACAATCTACTAATTGTCTATGAACATATAATGCTCATTCAAACCTCTAGTCCTTTATTCATCATTGTTTTCTCTTGGAATATCTTTCTCTTGGAAAGTCCTTTTTTCTTGGACTTTAAAGGACAATTCAAACTCCATTTCCTTTCAAAGTATTCACAAAACATTCCAACCCACATCAGGATAACAAAATAACACAAACATAGAACATTAGAGCTAGAAGTGACCAATGTATCTTCATCTCTTGTAGAGGGCCACAGAGAGTGGGGGAACTCTGGGTAAGGTACAAGACCCTTCAGCACAGAGGGTACCTGCTGACAATGTCTGGTTTGGCTCCCTACTTCATTTTGGTGCTCTCACCCTTCCTGAGAAGTCAAGGAGGGTGGGACCATCTGTTCTACTTGAAACAAGGGATACTTATAGTAAGAAGCATTTACATATACAGCAGGATGCTTATAGTTAACACCAGCACAGTGTGCTGTGGTGATGTAATGGTTCTATAGTTGGCACATACTCAGTGTGCTGTAGTGATATAGTATTAAGGTATTTAGGGGCTGAGAGGACTTGAAATAAATGGACTCCATCTTTGACCAGCCTGGTGGGTCCTACCTTCATAACTCCTCCACTAAGACCAAGGACTCAGGCTGGCCCCAAGATCCTCCAGAGAGCTAGGACATTATATTTTGGCACCCCAATTTGGGGGCTCTAGAAAGCCCACTACAAGCTCTACCCTCCTACCTCTTCTTTTACAGAAAAGGAAGCTTAGACCTAAGCAAGACAAATGGCTTTCCCAAGGTCATATAGTTAGTCAGTGACAGAGCCAAGACCTTTTTAATATTCAGATCTTTGACTCTTAGTTGCAGGTTTTCCAACTATGCCATTCTGAACTCTTCTAGCATTCATATTCTGTCACAAAAATAAGTACCTCATACATACGTATGTATATATGGGTTTCATGTTTACATATATACACAGAATAATTGAATAAGTTATATATGAGGGGTAGTCATTTCAGTTAAATTCAACTCTTTGTGACCCCATTTGGAATTTTTTTTTGGCAGAGATGCTATTTCCTTCTCCAACTCATTTTAAAGATGATAAACTGAGGCAAACAGTATTAAATGACTGGCTCAGGATCACACAGCTATTAAATGTCCAAGAACAGGTTTGAACTTGAGTTTTCCTGACTCCATGCCTTGTACTCTATCTACTGAGACATCTAGCTGCCATTATCTATCTATCTTTCTATCATCTATCTATCTAGAGCAACAGCGCTATATATTGTTTTATAGATATACGTATAAAACAATATTAATAACAATAATAATGTTTTATACATACCTATAATCTCATTATATATAAAGTATTGTTTTATACATATGTGTGTATAATTGTTCAATAATTTTTTTAGATATGTTGATCTCATCTTCCTACTTAAGTTCTAAACTCCTGGGGAGCAGGAATTTTGCCTCATTTGGATTATAGGCTTCAGAGAAGAAAATGATCTTATGTATCATTTAGTCCAAATGTCTCATTTTACAGATGAAGAAACTGAAGCATTGTGAGTATGATGCCTTTGTATGGAGGAGGAAAAAGAAAAGAGTGTGACTTCATTAGTTTGGAAATTGTGCTCACTGATGGAGATCAGCAGCCCATCTGATATAGATTGTAGTCTTGAAGAGCATGCTGAGGCTCTTGAAAAGTTAAATGATTTGCCCTTGGTAATACAGTTGCTTGTACAAGGTTGAACTTGAACCCACAAAAACAGGAAGCTGGGGGGGGGGGAATGAAATGTTATATATGGAAAATTACAAGTATTTGATTTGGTGAGAACAAAAGGTATAGGAGGCATAATGACATAAATCTGTGCAGGAATATTTGTTGGGGCTTTAATTTGGAAGGGCTTTTATTCTGCAAATAGAGCAGTTTCTATCTTATACTAGAGAAAAGAAGGTACTACTGAAACTTCTTGAATAGGCGGGTAAAATGGTCCAACTTGTACTTTGGGAGTATCAATTTGGCATCTGGGTGGAGCATAGATAAGAGAGTGGGAGAGGCTTGATTCAGGAAGACCAATTTACAGGCTATTAAAATAGTTCAGGCAAGAAATGATGAGAAGTTGAAGTACAACACTGACTAAGTACCTAATAAGCATATATTGAATTGAGAGGGAAAATTCTGCTAAATGTTATATCAGCAGAAAGTTATATAGCTAAGGATTAAACCTAGATTCTTCACTTCCAGAGTTGGTATTCTTGACACTGTCCTTGCTACAACAACAGATAATATAATCTTTTAGTCACATAAAAGATATGCAAGACTTACTATAATTACTGATTAATCTAAGAACAGAGAGCAAAACTAGGGACCAATTTAATAAGTGGACCTGTTCTGTATGTTCTTTGGGAAGGGTTCCAGAGTGGCTTCATGGAATGAATTACTATGGCCCAGGCCTTAGTTCTGTTGTGAAAGGAAGAAATTTTATCTGGGATGTAACAAGGAAGAAGCAGATATCATTATAATTTAAAAGCTACACCTCTCAGTGGAACAAACTGATACCTAGAGTTACCTTGTTTTGATGTCTAGGCTGCACAAGCAAGTTGAGATAGAGTTATGAAGGCTAAAAAGGAACTGTCTCATTGACAAATGAAGTAGAACTAGGTAAAGAGTTACCTTTGGCTATGGTTTGAAGAGTACTAAAAGACCAAGTATTCCAAAATATTTCTCCCATTAGCTTGACTTGTATGGGCACTGATGTTTCTCACTACTATTTTCACATTATTTTTGAATTGACAGAGAAGAAATGTCTTGTCAAAGGTTACACAGATAGTGAGTAATACAGGTAGAATTTAAACCCAGTTCCTTCAATATATTATAAAATTGTATGTTACCAAGGACCGCTATAAAAAGAAAAAAAAAAGATTAATCAACACTGTAGAGGGCTGCAGATAGTGGGGGAACTTTGGGTAAGGTGTAAGACCCTTCAACCCGGAGGAGACCTGCTTACAATGCCTGGTTTGGCTCCCCATTTCTCTTTGGTGTTCTCACCTCCCTTCCTGAAAAGTCAGGGAGAGCATGGTCAGTTGTGTTCTACTTGAAGCAAGGAATGCTTATAGTTAGCAGATGCTTAGTGTGATTGATGAGATAATAGTTCTCTAGTTCTCACATACTTAGTATGCTGTAATGATGTAATCATACTGAGGTATTTATGGACTGAGAGGACTGGAAATGAGAGACTCCATCTTTGACCATCCTCCTGGTGGCTCTCCTACCTCCACACTCCTTCATTAAGATCAAGGCTGGTCCCAAGCTCCTCCAGAGAACTAGTCCAGACATTACACAACACATTAATAAATTAACTTTAAAATAACACTCTTTGCTATGTCAAGAGTGTTCAATCAATCAAAATTAATTATTAACTAATTAGTATTATAAAGTACTAATTAGTATTATAAAGTATTATAAAGAGGCTAGTGACAAATTGTAAAGATGAAACTATCACTACTCTGTAGAAGTGCTCTCAGAAAAAAAATAGACATATATGTATATGCAAAATGTATTAAATAAATACAAATTGCTTATAGTTTTGAGAACAATTAGACTGTAAGTCCAAAGAAAAATGCATATTTTGTACATTTCAGGCTATATTATGCTGGTAAAAGTTCATGTCCAATAAAAGCTTCCATGTCATATAACATTTTAAGCAAGTACCAAAATAGACCAGCTAGGCATAATTCCAACTAATTAGTTTGAATTGGTTTGAAGCAAATGTAGATTTTGGAGAATTCAAGACATCAGGTACTGATAACTTTTTCCAAAAATCTGCATAAGGGGAAAAGTGAATAAATGGTAGGGGATTGAGTTGAAGGGTCTACAGGAAGACTTCTTAAAATTGGGAAGACCTGCATTTGGTTGTAAGCAGATGGGAAGAAACTAGAGAGATAAAGGAGAGAAAGAAAGATTTCTAGAGTAAAGCACTAGGAGAAATGAAATTTGGGACTGGGTAAAGAAACTAGATTTAGGAAAGAGAAAAGATATCTCTTTCTTTGAGACTGGGTTAGGGGAAAAAAGGAGAGGGCAGCCATTATTCTTTTCCTATTTCCTCATGCTACAGTAGCTTCTAGGGCTGTACATTAGGCATTGAATCAGAAAAATCAAAGTTCAAATCTTGCCTGAGTTACTTACTAGTAGTATGATCCTTTGCAAGTCACTTAACTTTTCTTTGCCATATTATTATCAACTAACATTTAGCTTCTGTCAAGTGCATAGGTATAACTTGTTTAATGTCTCCCTTATCATGCCTTTTTAAATTAAGAAAACATACAGAGTTTGGTAATGTCCACAGCAGTGGTGTGAATAAAATTCTCATTATAAGATTATATATGAGCCATGCATATGAATATAAAGAGTTTGGGTAATACTTTTCTGTGACTACACATGTGGAAAATCTCTTAATATGCCTTATGGTGTGCTGAATTTCTCTTCTATGCTTTGGGGATTACTATTGCCCTCTGCCAAAGAAATGTTTTTCTTTCACTCTTCTGAATAATTTCTATTTTAAAAGGGTGTGGGCTTGAGGTCCTCCAATTTGTTTAAATGTGGGATTGAATATTGGTACAGATAATTATAATATTATGTGTTTAAGATAGAGTAGGCTATTTGAAATTAATGGAACTAAAGTAATATTTTTCTTAAGATTCATTCACCAGCATAAGAATTTGGAGGGAGCTGAAAATCCATGAAATACTGACAATGTTATAGTAATTACTAAAATTTATTTGTGAGTTGCTTGCTGCTAAATTACTAGAGGCACTGTGGATAAGCATTGTTACTCATTGCAAATTCAATAGAAATTTTAACCAAGCACTGTCTAAAACAAAACAAATGGGAAAATACAGGGCTTCATTCTGGGAGACAGAGGGCATTTCAGAAAGGAACGAATATTCATTTTACTAATTATGGAGGTCACAGCCACAGCCAGCAAGTAGCTGAGTGGTGACAAAGAACTTCTGATAAAGATTCACAAAATGCTGTTTTATTTTGTATTACATAAAATTACAGGATTGAAAGCTAGAAGGGACCTTAAATATTATCTAGTGTAGGAGTTTTTAAACAGGTGTCTGTCAAATAAAAAAAAAGTATTTTATCATGGTAACTATATTCAATGCAATTACTTTTCTTTATAATCCTATGTAATTTGCTTTGTCCCTTTATCATTGTCATTCTGAGAATAATTCTATAGGTTTCACCAAAAGGTCAAAAGGGTTGGTAATATAAGGAAGGTTAAGAACCCCTAAACTAATCCAACCCCTTATTTAAACAGAAAATTAATTAAATTAATTAGTTGAATTAAATGGATTAAAATAGGAAATGGAGGTCCAGGAAGGAGAGGAAAGATAGTAGTAACAGAAATCTGAACTCAGGTTCTCTGATTACCACATTACTTGCTCTGTGTATATTTTATTTAATTAACTAGATTATTAAGGGTTTTTTTAATTGATTTATTGAATTGAATTAAAAGGCCTGAGTCAAATCCCATTGTATCTCTTCCATTATTTTGTTTTTTTAACTTCATGGTGTAGCAACTTGATAATTTTTTTTTCCAGGATAAAATACCAAATCTTCTATTTCATATTTAAAACTCTTCAGCCTACTTTCCAGGTTAAATCCATATTATTTTCTTTTATTTTTAACTGTCCCAGGACCTATTGCAATACCTTGTGTATAGAAAGCTTTTAATGCTTCTTAAATGAAATGGAAGTCAAAAAGTCTAAATTCTTGAAAATGTACTATTAAAAAATTTAATATCGAATTTCTTGGGTCAAGGACATTTAGAGCCTGTTGGGACATGCAAAAAAAAAAAAAAGTGACAGCATTATTTTAAAGAGACCCACAATAAATTCCAAATCTTCTTTCCTCATAAAATTTCTGCTTCATTCCTGGATTAGGTACCTAATTCCTGGTGGGAATTTAAATGTATATCCTAACAGATTTAAACTGTTTGAATGCTGCTAAATAGATTACTTTTAAAAAAACAATAATTTTATTTCTTTAAATAATTCTGAATTACATGTAAACATTTAAAAATAATCTTTAAAACATTTTTGGAGTCCCAAATTCTTCCCTTTCTCACCCCACCCCCCTTGAGAAGACAAGCAATTTGATTTTGATTCGATAGTGAGGTCACAAAAAACACATTTCCATATTAGTTATGTTGCAAAAGAAAATACGAATTAAATAAAACAAAAACATAGAAAAGTTTTTTAAAAGTTGTTTTCAATCTGCATTCAAAGTTCATCAGTTCTCTCTCTGGAGGTGGATAACATTTTTCATTGTGGGTCCTTTGGAATTGTCTTGAATCATTGTCTTAATCAAAGTTGCTAAGTCTTTTAACATTGATAATCATTATAGTATTTCTATTCCTCTATATAGTGTTCTCCTGGTTCTGCTTACTTCACTTTGCATCAGTTCACATAACTCTTTTCAGGTTTTTCTAACAAGTTAGTTTTAATGAAAATTAGGTACACTGATGTTTACATGAAATATAGGAAGAAGGGTGAAGTCCTAAGGAAGTGAGTGGTGAGTAATATGGAAGGGGAAGAGGCTCTGCAATGCTTTGGCTTATGATTACAGAACAGAAGATAAACATATACCCTCTAGAATGAGAAACATGCAGTTCTTTGGCTGTTCATCTGAGGTAGAATATTGGTCTGCTTCTCCTTTCTTGAGCTATTGCTTTTCCTTCCCTCCCTGCCATAAATGAGAAATCACAGGGAGAAAATAAATCAGAGCTTTGAAATAGGATATTGAGTTATGTTTGCTTTTCTAACAATAACCCAGCTTCGGCAATATTGCTTTTAGAGAATTAACAAACAAACATAGGCACATGATAAAAATGTATAATGGATAAAGATTGGGAGAAATTTACATGGATTCATTTAGATAACTCTTAGAACTGTGCAGAGTTGGTCTTATTCCTAGTTGTAATATACAAGGTATGATTTTTAGGTAGGCAAGGAAAATTCCACTCTACCTCCTAATTCCTCCTAGCCCTATTTGCTAATTCTTAAAATTACACTCTTTTTTTTTTTTTTTTTTTTTTTTGGTAAACTTAATCCTTTGAGAATGATTACTATGCAAATACTACAGGCTAAGGATTAAACTGTTATCACTCTCAGCCCAAAGGATATCTCTCTATTCTTAACTTGCAAAGCTCTTGCATGTACCAATCCTCTGGCATTTGGAATATAATGCCTTGGTTCCCATTCATGTGTGCAGATCTTGTCTTCCCAAAACATGTAAGCATGTCTTATCTTCTTTGACTACTCAGAATTTTCCCTGAATCAATCAATAACACTTATGTCATGGGAATAGAAACCCTTTTTTTTTTTTTTCTGTAGTTATCCCCCAATTTTTGTGCCTATATTGATATATATTTAGTTTGAAATTGGGTCAAGGATATGACCTAAATTTAAATTGATTTATATTGTGATCACACCTGCTCTTCCTAGCTTCTGTAAAAGCTACTTATTTCTCCAAAGAGTTGGGCTGAATAAATGTTTGACCTGGAGAGCTCAAACTTGCTATCTGAAAAAGCACATTGAATATACTTGGCAGACATCTTTACATCAACACTTTCTTGAATCCCTAAGCTGTGTTTCTCAAAGATTCTTTAAGATGGGAGGGGAAGGATACTGGGCTATGCTTCTCTCCTGATGTGTTACTTGGCATTCTGGGAACCCAATAATCATTATCTCCCACTCTCTTGCCCACATTAGGTTTTTGTATTGCTCTTTCAGCCTACTTCCTTATCTTCAGATCTTCACTTAGATTTGTCACAGATGGTATATTGTGGAAATATGGACTTAATCTCCCCAGACATGACTTATATCCTATATATGATCATAGGATCATAGTGCAATGATGCTTTGTTGCATGTGTAGACCACTTCATGGAAGACATTGAGGATATTATTTCAGTAGACTGAAGAACTAGAGCATGCAAGCTTCCTTGGCTACTATATGGTGGAAAGCCCTTTTCCTTTGCTTTAAGATCTGGACATGTTGGCTTCTTCAAAATGACCTGATTCAGCAAATGCTGGCTGGGGCTTTTACTGCATTCAAGTCTGAGGGTGAAGGATTACTTATGAGATAAGGAGGACTGTTAGGCATGTCTTCTCTCCCTTTTCTCCCATAGACCATGTTGTAATGGGCTGAGGCTCAAGTTGATGCACTGAGGTCCCAAGCACGTGAGGCTAAATAGTAATTGGACCATACTCTATTAATATATAAGCTTGGAGAAAGAATGGCCCCCACCCACTCTTTGTGCAAGTCCTGATGTGTTGTATAGGAATGATGATTTTGGTGCGTGGACGCAGGGAGCGGAGAGAGAAGTGGAAAGAGACTGCTGGCTGGTTCCTGTTGCAGCTGCTCACATTGCTATCGCCATCCCCCTTCACCTCAACAGAGAATAAAGATTGAAGATTTTCCCTTAACCTGAATTTCTGACTCCGGCTGATTTTAAAATATGCAGTCATCACACCATGTGATGCTAAAGGTGACATAACATGCCTGGTGCTGAAAGAATGGGCGAGAGCAAAACCATGTTTTGATAAAAAGCATTGGAAGAGACCAAATAGTTCACCTCCTATAGGAGATTCTTAAACTGGAATCCTTGGATTTATATTTTAAAATAACTTTTACTTTAATATAAATGGTTTCCTTTGTCATTTTATATATTTTATTTTATGCATTTACCAGCATTTTTCTTAGTTGAGACTCATAAGGTTCCCTAGAATGCCAAAGAGAATCATGAAACAAAAAAGCTTAAGAACTCTTGTTCTCTTCCAATTACTTCATTTTACAAGCAAGGAAATGACACTCAGAGATTGTAAAGACTTTTCCAGTTAGAAAACTCATCTTGTGGCAGTATTTAGATTTTCTGACTTTGAGTCGTTGTACTTTACTTTTGCTAGTGCTAAAATTAACATAAAACACATAATCCTGATGTAGTTTGCATTTGTCCCATTTTAGAATCTGTTTGTCATTTGTTTTAGACTGTAATCTCTCAAAGGACAAAGATTGTTCCTTTTAGTTCCCTTTAGTGCCCACTTTTTAACACAGCATATGTGGTCTCTATTAATTTGATATTTGTGTTAATGACAAAATATAGATATTATAAGGTTTTTTTTTGATATTGCTCTATTGGGGGCAAACTTGGTGAATATTTCATAGGTTAATGAAATTTTTGTAGGACCACAATTCTTTCTAAAATGACTTGGAAATTTGGTTTAAAAACAGGCTTGCCAGGAATCAAGGACTATCTTTCTACTCCCAAGAGTCAATGACTTCATCCATTTAAATTAAACTTTTTTTCAGAACATATACCTCTATTTCTTTACTGCTGCTATTTGGGATTATCTAATGCTACTCCAAGAATTTACTGGAAAGCTAGACAGAAATTTGGAGTTTTATATCAGAGTACCATCATTAGAAAGATTTTAACAGGCTTGTTTTTGTGAGATGTTTTGTTGTTGATTATTTAAAATTTTTTAATAATAACTTTTTATTTTCAAAATACAAGCAAAGATAGCTTTCAACATTCACCCTTGCAAAATCTTGTGATCCAAATTTTTCTCCCTCCCTTTGCTGAATGAAATGTTTGGGCTAACTTTCTGGAGGTCCTTTGGATGGGTCTTGGTCTCAGCAGGATAGGCACCATGAGAATGTTTAAGAATAGACTCTAGAGTCTTTATTCTGGCCCAGTCTTGATCTTAGTGGAGTGCAGTAGGCAGGAGAGCCACCAGGAGGATGGTCAAAAATAGAATGTCTCATTTCCAGTCCTTCTTAGCCCTTATATACCTTAGTACAATTACATAATTACAGCATCCTGAATATGTATGAACTAGAGAACCATTATATCATCATACTAAGTACTAAGTATATATGTGAACTAGAGAACCATCATCTCATCAATTCCACTGAGTTAACACCTTCTTTCAAGTATACTTTTCCAGAGTTCTCTCCCTCTACACTTTGTTTCTCTCCCTCCCTCAGATAGCAAGTAATCCAATGATGTAATGGGCTGAAGCTCTTTAGTCATTGCTCTGAGGTCCCAAGCACTTGAGGCTAATTAGCAATTGGACAATACTCTATTAATATATGCTTGGAGAAAGAATAACAAGAATAACTTCTTGTGCAAGTTTGATGTGTTGGATAGGAGATTGTGTAGAGGATTTGGTGAGTGGAGTGTGAGAACCAGAGGCATTGCTGGCCGGATTCATATGATTGCTCTCACTTCATATTGCCATTCCCCTTCACCTCTGCAAAGAATAAAGATCAAGGATTTTCTCTTATTCTGACTCTGGTCTGATTTTAATATAATACAAATATTAATATTTAATATACTTAATATCACATAATATAACTTAAAAATGTGCAATTCTTTAAACACATATCCACATTTATCATGCTACACAAGAAAAATCAGATCAAAAAGAAACAATGAGAAAAAAATAAAAAGTCAACATGTTTATTTTTTAAAGATATAGCAGGTCATTGAAATTCTGAACAGATCATTTCTTTCTTTTTTCTTTCTTTTTCTTGCTGCCTCCCTCCCTCCCTTCCTTCCTTCTTTCCTTCCTTTTTTCTTTTTTCCTTTCTTCCATCTATCCTTCCTTTTTATATCCTGCAGCAAGTCATCAATTTTAATATCTTGAACTAATTGCCATGAGGTCCTTAATGATGCTTGGCTTGAACTACTAAAAGCCAATCTGACTATGTGGTGGATCAGATTTTAAGTCAACTTTTCAATGTAGACCACGCATTAGATAGCCAGGAGGCATTTTGTTGAATATCTTAGAAAGGGGGTGAAGCCTATGGTGACACTTTCTGTCAACTTTTCTGACATGCAAAAAATATTTCTTCCAAATATCGAGCCTGCAGACAAGGCCTCAGCAGGAGCTGGGGCAAACTGTCATATTCTCACATTTAGCAGCATTGACTGTTTTATGATGCTTCAGTGTTGTTCTTGTAGTTATCAAATGCCAAAGAACTGCTATTTGAACATTTCTGTACTTCTATATGTTATGAATAAAGTATCAAGTGTTTTCAGGTCCCATATTTGGAACAAAGTGCAATCTAGCATTTGTATCTCATAGTGGTTGAAGAGTCACATCCACTTTCATACCATTGAAAGCATCTTCCTGGATGAGAAAAGTCTAAGCAGTGAATACAAACATCTTAATCACCTATTCAATCTATAAACAAGCAATGATTAAGCAATTTACCATGCTAAATATTAAGAATAGAAAGAAAAAAGTAAAAACAGTTCTTGTTCTCAAGGAGTTTACATTCTAATGAGGATATAATACATATCTATATGAGCTCATTGAAGTTAAATATGGTCTAGACAGAAAAGAAGTATATAAAATTATTTCTCAATAGTTCAAATTAAATCAAGACAGTAAGTATTTATTGATTGTCTGTTATGTGTCAGACATTGTGCTAGGCCCTAAGGATACAAAAAAAAAGTGAAACATTGCCTCTGCTTTTTTGTTTTTGCTTTTATTTTTAAATTTATTTTATTAAAAAAAAAACAGAATAAGAAAAACAGAAAAATGGAAAAGAAATTCCAAACAAAATGAAACAAAACAAAAGAGAACATTGTCATGTGTCCAGCGGAACATCAGGGAAGATTCAAAATATTATTCAAAATATATTCAAAAACAACAAGTTACTAGATCAAGAAAGTATATATATATATATTTATATTTATATTTATGAATATCCATCTTTTTTCTATCTTCTTGTAAAAATTGTTCTTTTGTTCTCTGCTGCTCACCCTTTTAACCTTATTTTACCCCCTTTCATCACCTTACCTCCAAAGCAGGCTAGAGTTTAAGAAAGGATACATTATGCATATATATACACAAAAGGTGTACACACACACATATCTTTCCTGTCCCTGATGACTGCCCATTTCAATTTTTCTCCTAATTTACCCTGCCACTACTTAATCTTTCCCCACCCATGAATTCATCCCTTCTCCATCCTTCTCCTACACCTCACACCTCCCAGTCTGCCTATCCCTTTCCTCTTATTTCTTGATAGATTTTGGAGGGTGCTATACCCATCATGGTATATATGTAATGTTGCCTATTTAACCCATTTCTGAAGCAAATAGATTTCCAGAACTACCAGCCCTACTCTTCTCCAAGTCTCTTTGTTTATTTTTCCTCTGGACCTCATTTGTATAACACAATTACTGTTTTTACTTTAACTCTGCTCCAATCTTTCTTTGGAGCTGCCTTATTGTTGATGTCAACTTTAAACATATAATATTTATTTCCAATGTAAAAAAAAATAAACAATTTGTCCATGTTGATCCATGAAATTGGTCTTTGATATTGGCTCTTATATTAAATTTTCTATTCAGTTTGGGTTTGATTGATATAAAGTCCTGAAATCTGCAAGTTCATTGAATGTCCATTTTTTTGTTTGGTTTTTTTTTTTTTTTTCTGATTTAAAATTATAGGTAATTTTGCTGGAGATGATATTTTTGGTTGTAGGTCTAGTTCTTTGATTATCAGTAGATATGATTCCAGGACTTATGGTCTTTTATTGTGACTGCTGCTAAGTCCTGTACAATTCTAATTGTAGCACCAGTTTATTTGAAACTCCCAGTTTCAAAATTTGGCAATAATATTCCTAAGTGTTTTCCATAAAGGATCTCATTGAGGTGATGATTAATGGATTTTTTTTTTTTCTATATCTACTTTCCTCTCATATTCCATCACTCCAAGACAATTTTCTTGTATTATTTCTTGCATTATTGTGTCAAGGTCCTTTTTTTGATTGCAATTTTCAGTTAGTCCAATTATTCTTATTTTTCTTTTCTTGATTTATTCTTCAGATCTGTCATTTTTCTTCTAAGTTGTTTCACATTCTGTTCTATTTTCTTAATTTTTATAATCTGTTTTCTTTTTTTCAGATTTTTTTTTTTTTAGATTTTCCTCAATGTCTCTCATTTGATTTTTAAAATTATTCTTCTATAAGTTCTCTCTGGGCAGAGAACCATTTCACATTACTCTTTGGGACAGAAGATGCTCTTTTTACTTCAGTGTCCTCCTCTGAAGATAAACCCTGGTCTTCCCTGTTCCCATTCTAAGTTCCTATATTGGGTTTCTTCTTCTTTACCAGCTCATTTTTTAAAAATAAGAGGTATTAGTGTAAGCACCTCTTATTGTGGGATGGGAGGATGGTGCCTCTAGCTTCACTTCAGCTCACCCTTCTGACCTGGAACCCCAAACCAAAAGCTCCTCCCTGCCCACTGCCCATTGCCAGCAGAATCCCTGCCCCTTACCTCTGCACTCAAGGATGTGCTGGTTCCTTCTCCCTGAGGACTATTCCTGAAGCACAGCTGGGTCTGGCATTCCTAGTCACCTGAGGCTCATTGGTCCTCCCAGACTCAGATCCAAACTCCTAAAGCTATCCAGGAAGTAAAAATCTCCATGGTTTTTGCTGAGGCTCCAACCACACCAGCCAGCTCCAGGGCTCCCTGCTTAGAGTTTCTTCAGAGCTAGCCTGGAGGTTTTGCTCTTCCCATGGGTTAATTCCTGGCCCTGTTCTTTCTTCAGATCTTCTTGAGTTGTACCAGAAGGACTCTGTTCTTCCCCAAGTCTTTTTGAATTTTCACTAGTCTATGTTTACTCTGAGACACAAATTTGTTCAATTTGTGGGGGAAATTTGGAAACTTTAAAATTTAGCAACCTACTTCATTATCTTCCCAGTATCCTCCTCAACATTACCTCTTGTTAAGGAAGAGTAGATATTCTTCTTAGCTTATCTTGTTTTTCCTCACTGAATCAATGATATGTTCTTTTATCTTTACTTTCTAAACTGATTTCATTCTGAGAAATTCTGTTTATTTCAATACAATAAATATTTATTAGGCATCTATTATGTGCCAGGCACTGTAGTAAGACCTGGGAATACAATTAAGAAAAAGGAAAGACAATATACTATTCTTAAGGAGTTTGCAATCTAATGGAAGAAGACAATATACAAAAAGAAGCTGGAAAGAGTGAAGGTAGGAGATCGGGGGTATTCAGTTCAGGGCATCTTGTTCCATGGAGTTGAAAACAGGTAGAACTGAAGATGCAAAGTGAATGGAATTGTAAATCTCATTTCTGTCCTTTATAAAACAAAGCTTTGAGAGGAACTGAGTTCTCCATACTTCAGACCTCACAATAAAAAAGGAAAGGAAATTGCTGAGGGAAAAACATGTGCAGAGACAAGCAAATATAAAATACATGTGTAATTGGGATGGAAAAAACTGGGTCCAGTCCTCAGAACCTATATAACATCCTCTTTCTGTTATTGACTCACTTGAAGACTTGGTGAGCTTGCTTCTTATATATAAATACTGGAGAGGACCTTTCTTGGCTTTAATTCTCCCTACTCTTTGTTTTATGTAGGCAAAAAAGACTTTTAATTGCTATTATACCAGAACTGAATGTGCATCAAAGGCCTGAAAAGATAAATCAG
Source organism: Antechinus flavipes (assembly GCF_016432865.1). Taxonomy (NCBI): domain Eukaryota; kingdom Metazoa; phylum Chordata; class Mammalia; order Dasyuromorphia; family Dasyuridae; genus Antechinus; species Antechinus flavipes. Next base: position 329,630,457 of record NC_067401.1, on the reverse strand, counting down.
TCTATATTCCTGGTAGACTTTAAATGAAATGAAAGAAATAAGTTCATTTGGGGAAAAACATAGCAAAAGCATTAGTTGCAAGCATAGTGATTGAGTTATCTCCCTACCCAAGCCACTATGTGACTGTAGAGGGCAGGAATTCTGGAGAAGTATACTTGAAAGAAATATACTTTAAACAAGATATTAACTCAGTGGAATTGATGGTATAATGGTTATCTAGTTTACATATATTTAATACTTAGCATAGTGATGTAACAATTCTACAGTTGATGTAATTGTAATAGAGTATTTAAACTGAGGACAAAGTCAGCCACAGATATTCTATCTTTGATCATCCTCGTCGTAGCTTCCTGCTTCCTGCACTAAGATCAGACTGGCAGAGCTACAGAATGCTGGCAGAGGAGACTGGGCCAAACTATGACAGACACAGAGTGTGAAGGGGACAATAAAGATCTGGACTTTATTCCTGACTATTCTCGTGGTGATTATTCTGCTGAGACTAAGGTTGGTCCCAAGGCACTTCAGAAAGCTAGCCCGCACATTATGTATGACCATGTATGCATAGTAGCTAAGTTTCTTCTATTTTGATTGTATTTATTTTTTTTCCCAATCATAGTTGAAAGAATATTGGAGATGGAACAGACTAGATTGTAACATTGTAAGTTTTGAAAAATGAGAAGGACCACCAACTGCAATTCATAACAAAGTGTGCTGTTATCCATAACAGACAACCCTGGCAAGAAGCCAACCTTGAGGAATGACCTACTTTATCCAGTCCAGCAGACATCATGTTTTGAAAGCAAGAAACTTGTTCATTGGCTACACCCAATCAGAAATGAACTTTATAGATAGAAAAATGGTTGTCATCACTTTAAGTTTGAGTCTCCTCATGCAATCAACTGAGACAATAAAGGAGAGTAAGCTTTTAGTTTTAAAGGTTTTCTGTACTTCGTTATTACTCTAGTTTCTCAGTAAATATGCCTGTGTAAAATTTAATTGGTGTAAATTTGTTCATTATGTTGAAGAGAGATTAACTAATTGATATGATAATATGATAGTAATTACTGATTATATGATATTAAGAGGATAATAACTGTTCAATTGATATTGGGGCAACTATTATTGATGAAATATTAATGGGTGATTGATATTGGGGGAATACACTAGATGGGATGACATGAAAAATGTTTAAGAAAAATTCCTTAGAACCTTGAGAGGAAAAGTAGCTAGCCTTGTTCTTGATCTGTCAGTGGAATGCAGACTAAGAGAGAAGAATTAATCCAGAGTCAGTAAGGTGTGGAGACACCTTGGAGTAAGAAGTTTTTTTGGAATGGCAAAGTATAGTAAATTCTTAAACTGAGTTTTGAAGGGAATTAGGTGTTTGTGAAGAGGAATAATGTGAAATCACAAGTATTGCTTGGTAGCCTGGTGTGTGCTCACTATTAAACTAGATCCAGAAGGTAGATACAAAAGAAATAAGGGGAAGATAAAGGATAAGCATTTGTATAGTATCTTTTATATGCTAAGTACTGGGTTAAGCCCTTTACAAACATTATGTCCTTTTATCCATGGAACAACTCTGTAAAGCAAGTGCTATTATTACCCTCATTTTATATTTGAAGAACTGAAGCTACACAAGTAGCCCAGGTTCCCATGGTTAGGAAATATCTGAGTCTGGGTTTGAAGTCAGTTCTTCTTGACACCAGACCCAGCCTCTATCTACTACGTTGCCTAACAGCTCCTGAAAAAGCATAGTGACTCTGAGATTGACTCTTTTATATAGCACAGACCACAAATGCTGTAGGAATTGATGGTAAAATAGGATAGAAAAAATCAAGATCTTCATGGAGGAAGAAAGTCTTGAGCTAAACTTAGATAAAATTAGAATTTGGATTGGAATAATTATGATCTTGAAAAAGGTACTTAAATTCTCTAGACCTCATCTGTGAAATGACAGAGCTAGACTTGGTAATCTCTAAAGATCCCTTGAACTTTAGGTTTATTTTATGATACTTTCCCACTGGTCAGAATTTATTAATCACCTACTGTATATAGAACCCTATTCGAAGTTCTGGGGGAGAGAGTAAGATTAGAAAAGATAGTCCTTGTTTTCACTGATAGATGCTTTAAATATAATGGTATCATTATTACTTTTTTTTTTCTTATATAGATTACATGTTGCAAACTGGATAAAAGAGGATATGAATTGATTTATCCTGTGGCAGAGGTCTGGGATTAAATGATAATCCTTCAATTTAGTGATAATAGAAGAATTTCCATTTAAACTATCAACTCTCTTGGAGAAGAAGCATGTTATAGTGGAAGAATTAATGATTTAGAGTCAAAAGAAGTCAATTCAAATCTTTACCTCCTTACTTAAAATTTATATAACTTTGGCAAGTCAATGTTCTCATCTGGGCCTGAGTTTGCTGGTCTGTAAAATGAGAGATTTTCTATAGATGATATCTAAGATCTTTTCTTAGTCCTATGAATGCTGCTTGTAATAAAACACAGGCAAGTATTGATACTAAATAAATATCTATAGTGATGGATAATTTAATGGAAACATGGATGAAGTAAAAGTCACAAATGTCAACTACTCAATCAACAATCATTTATTAAGCACTTACTATGTGCCAAGTGCTTTGTTAATTGCTAGTAATATTAATACAAGCGTAACGCTAGTTCCTGTCTTCAAGGAGCTAATATTCTAATGGAAAAAAGACAAAACATTAAAGAAATCTGAAAAGTGGGGATTGAGGCTAATGACAAGGGTGAAGTGAAGGCTTGGCATAGACAAAAAAAAGTTTCTTGTTAAAGAAAATTTGGAGAGTGAGAAGTGTGACCTGTAAAGGAAGGTAGTTGACCTGGTCCTTCTTAAATTGAAGTTCTGGGAGGAATCAGTCAATCAGAAAGAAAAGCTGAAGAGGCAAAGTGTACTTCCAATATATGAAGTTCAGTGCAGAAGTGAGCTTTCAGGGAGGAGGCTTCAATGATGTGGTAGAGAAAGCCTGGGGAGATAGGAATGCATTCAGAAGAACAAATGTTAGAAGGAAGAGATGTGCCTGGAGGCCATGGGAAGTGGGTTTGGAGAATAACTCTCTGAGGTAAATTAATGAAAATGTTAAGATTCAATCCGAGATTATCTTTCTACCAATTATTTGATGTCTTTTGGAGCTTTAAAATGTTTTATCTGTTACTATTTGGTCTAACAAAGGCTCAGGAATATAACATCAGGAGAGCAGACATTCTTTATGGCTTGCAGAGAAGGAGAATTTCAGGACCTCCAGTGCAATGGAGAGGTCAGGGGATGTGGTGAAAGAGGAATGAAAGAGACGTAGCAAAATGCAGGCATCTGCACTGTAGGTAATGACCAGATGAGATGAATTATAATCATCTGTTTTCTGCTATTCATTTCAACCCACTTAAATGACTCTGGGCCAAATTCTTAAGGAAGGTTTTGCTGGACTTCATTTTTCTTTCTTTTTCTTTTTCGTGTGTGTGTGTGTGTGTGTGTGTGTGTGTGTGTGTGTGTGTGTGTGCAGCATTAGTGAAGCAGGGTGTTACATTAACAAGAAATGTTCTTACTGGTTTGCAGATAATCAACCAGTCTCAAGACTATCAATACACAATGACCTTCAAAATTTGATGCAGAGCCTGTGGGCATGTTTACCAATGATTTTCCAATTACAAAGTCAGATTCTACTGTGTGCAAGCATTTAGTAACTAGGGCTTGTTAAACGGGCCCCTGAACTCTTAGAGATAGAAAGAACTTTGTGGATCCTCTTGTTCAAGATGTTCATATTACAGCTGTGGAAACCGAGGGTCTAGAGAGGGGAATTTCCCTCTTTTGGAATGGCCCAAATCCATATAAATAGTAATTGCTTTTAGGAATCTAGGATCTTTGGATCATGGAATAGATTCTGGAGAAGGACTTTCAAGTCTTCTAGACCAAGTCCCTCATTTGAAAGGAAACTAAAGGAAACTAAGGAATCTAAAACTTTTGAAGGTGAAGGGACTTTACAAAATCAAATGGATAGAAATAGTAGGAAAAGAATTTGAAATCTGGTTCTCTGACTCCAAATCCAGTGATAGTTCCACAACAATGTATAAGATTAAAACTATGGTCTTCTAATGCCCAGCTCAGCACATTTTCAATATAAACTAAGGTGCCTCCCAAAAGATAAGAGAGGAAGAGTATAGCTGTTCAGGAGTGACTTTGATAATCTTCAAAATGTGATATGGACCTTGTTAATGTCTTTTTTTGGGCTTGGTCAGTCTTTCTATTGAAGTGTGAGAAATGAGGATTGAGAGACGCCCTGGCAGCAATGGGATCCCCGTTTGACCAGTAGCAGGTTGCAAATCCCAATGAATATAGGCTCGAGGTTTGTGGCAAGAATGGGTTTATTACACTGAGAAGAGAAATATCTTCATTACTAGGCAAACTCCTATAGGATTTTTGCTAAGATGGGTTTACACTGAGAAGCAACTCAGTAGGCATTCCTGATTAGGAATTAGCAGCTATGGATTGACAGGTCTCTGGTTAAATCAAAATTGTTTTGGTCCCAAACTGGAGAGCAGTTCCAGGGACTATCTTCAGCTCAATAGAGGAAGTTGACCATACTCTAAGCTGAGATTTCCAATTGAATGAAATTACTTATCTGAGAGTTTCCCCTATGAACAGGTGGGGTCCCTCCCAGAGGCCAGGAGGGTTTGAGACCCAGAATCACCCTTCCCCCAAAGATTAAAGGGAACATAGTTTACATCAGGGTCTTTCCAACCCTTCCCTACCACACTCCCCTCCCCCCCCCCAAAAAAAAAGATCATCGGGAAGTTGGGACAATTTATGTCATTTCCAGGCTTGAAATGTTAAAAGAAACGATTGTTTTTTCTCTCTCTTTGTTCTCCTTACTGGGCAATAGATGATTTGAAAGTGAACACACCCAAAAGAATTATCTCTGTCAACTTAACTAAAATTTCCAAGATGTTAATACATTCATCAAAAACCAAAAATAAAAGTGAAAAGCAAAGCTACTTCACTTAAACTGTAACAAAATCTGTGCCCTTAATAATGATTGTCTTTAAGTTTTCTTACCCCTTACTGTCACTTGAGATAATAGAAATTGACATTTGGATTGCTCTTTCCCCCTGAATCCACCTCTATCTTTTCTTTTCCCAAAAATACTGTTATTTTACTCATCTGTAAACAATGTGGCTGGACTAGATAATCTCATAGGTCCCTTCCAGTTTTATGAAACAAATCAACCTGATTAATTGTCAGCAAGCATTTAGTAAGCACTTACTTGTGCTTGTTCATCCTTCATTTTCAAAAAGGATTTATGACATCACAGAAGATGTCTCAGCTTGCACATGAATTAGATTTAAGTGAGGCAGAATTGTGTAGATGGTTCGGAATACAATGGATGACCTTAGTATCTTCAATGATGGACAAAGCTCTAAGTGCTCCACAGTGTCTGCTTCATTAGTCTTCATGAATGCCGGAATAAATTGTTCCATATGTCCATTCTTTTCAGGAAAATCTTTACATGCTTTGGTTAGACCAAGGTAGGTTTCAGGATTGTCAGTAACTCTCAGGGGTAACTATGTCCTAGGCACCAGGCTAAGTGCTGAGAATATAAGTAAAAAGACAGGCCTTGATCTCAAAGAACTTAATGGGAAAAGAATGCAAAAAAAAAAAAAAAAAAAAAAAGGTTAAAGGGGGTGATGTATATGAATATGGTGGCAAAGTCTGAAAACTCTGGAACATGGAAACTCTGGGTTCTTTCTCAACATGGATATTCTAGGAGCAGCTCATCAATGGGAGAAGGGACAAAATGGTAAATATGATTCCTAGCTAATGGTATTTGAAGATCAATATAAAAATCATTGATCAGACCTGGAGGTTATCAAAGAAATAGGGAGCATTGATAGACTATCAGCTAAAAGGGGATTTTTTTTGGGGGGGTACTAAATCAGTAAATATTTAACTTCTATTCATCTTAGTTTACCTAACTGTATAATGGAGATAGTAATAGCATTTACCTCCCAGGATTATTGTGAACACAAAATAAGATAATATCTATAAAATACTTAGCATAGTACCTGATACATAGTACATGTTATATAAATATTATTATTACTTATTGATGTTACATTATTTACATTATTACATATTAATAATGTTACATTAATTACATTAATAATGTAATAATTAGTAATAAAGAAATGTAGTCTCCTAGGTTTACTGGAGACACCATTTTTTTTTCCTGTGGTCCCTGTGAATAGGAGACAATTCTGGTAAATCTAATTGAGTGACAAAACTTCTTAATAAGTTCCCCTTAGGAAGCAAAAGTCTTGGAACAATAGTCTTGGAGTCCAAAGGTCTGAGTCTGAATTCCTCATCTGAAATTTAACTTGTTCCCTGACTCTCAGTCATTTCATCTCTTGATTCCAACATTTCCTTTTTAATAAAATTGGGACTTGTACAACCTTTCTCACATAATTGTTGTGAAGAAACTCTTTGTAAAACTGCAAGCCAGCTATGAAATTATTACTTGGGATGAGAAAGACCAACGTGTGTGTGTGTGTGTGTGTGTGTGTGTGTGTGTGTTGCTTCAGCTCAAATGTAAAGTATAAGAAGAAATTGAGACTGGAGAACAAAAAGCAAAGAGAAAGGTCTGATTTACAAAAAGAAAACTATTCCCACAAACCCAGATTTCTCTTGAGTCCCCTGATTCTTTCCAGGTTTAAAATTATCTAAGAAACAGATGTCATTTTCTTGTTTCTCCAACCACCTTTCAGAAACCATTTTTTTTTTTTAAAGGAAATTGACTTAGGTCAAACCACTTGGGAAGTTTGGAAATCCCTAATAACATTCAATTGAGATGACAGAATTGTGCATAGGGTGGATAAGTGGACAGAAAGACTTTTGGGGCAAAGAGATATTAAAGGCAAACTCCTGAGCTCTTATTAGGCAAATAGATTGATGACATCATGATCCTAGGAAACTAATCTCATAGCCTGATAGAGCCAGCTTAAATCAGTTTTCAAGGCATTAAAACCTCAGAAATAGGCAATTGCTTCAAACAGGGACTTGATTTAGTGTACCGTTGATTTCTAGTCTTAAACAAAGTGATGTAGAAAATGCTAATATTGCAAATTCAATTTAAAAGTGTATTGTATATATACTTTTTCCTCCTGGGAAAGCTGGTTGTTAAACATTTTTCAGCACAGCCTTAGAACAGGGGGAGATGAGTTCCCTGAAAACTGTTTTGGATACAAAAAAAAAAAAAGCTATATCTTCTAGATCTTTTTCATTCCCTCTATCTTGACCACAGCACAGTTCCTTTTTTACCTGTAGGTTTGGTTGCCTCCAAACAAAATATTTTTGAAAATGCATACTAGTACAATAGCCAGTCTTTTGCCTTGAACCTTGCTTTCACACATGCTTAGTTAATACATTCACTGAAACTGAGATTTACATGTTGAAATTCCTTTTCTATTACTGCCTTCTTTCTGCCTAGTTTATTGATGCCACAGTGTTTAGTCTCCAGGAAGCTATCCCAAGTTCCTGAAATGAAAACCACCTCCCTGAGGCATAGCTTTTAGCATAGTGACTCATAGGTTGGCACTTATATCTTGGCATATAAGTCAAAAGCCAGAAGTTTTGGAGAGACTTTATTTTGGTATCCAAGAGAGAAGGAAATACCTGGTGCAACTTGTCAGCTTTCAGAGGAGAAAAGAGAGAATCATAATAATTTTTAAAAGATGGTATCCTGGGTGAAGATAGGGATGTTTATAAGCATAAAGCATGTGAGACTGTACTTTGCCAAATGGCCTAGGTATTCACTCTATTTTGTAGAAGTTGTTTTGGATTAGTGAGAAATGTTTTTTCATCCCTTGGATATGCTCTTGAATGCTTTACTAGATGACTTAGACAGGAGAGGTTGGAAGAGTCTTTTGGAAAGAAAGCCAACTGAAGTACTGGCAGAAAGGAAATCCCCAGGGACTGACATAGAGGAGTAAAGAGATGTTTACCCTGACTGGATTAAAAAAAGACACTAAGACCCTTCCCAGGCCTCAGAAAACATTTACTAAGAAAAAGAAAAAGATTAGTTCCTTTTCAGAATCAGTTTTATATTGTAGAGTGGAGCAAGGGAATGAAGTGTGAGAAAAGGATTAGTATAAATGGACATAGATGCTATGCTCTGCCTCCAATCCATACTATTCCATGGAATGATGCATTGCTTTGCAGATTAACAAGATCATGTGATTAAAGATGGGCCCCCAGGTATAGAGTCTAATCCCTGGCAATTGGCCTCCCTATACTCAACAGAATCAGAATTAGAAAAGATCTCAGGATATCTGGTCCCATCCCTCCCTGAAAAATAACTCTCTAGACAACACCCTCTGCAAGGAGCCATCCACTTTCTACTTAAAAGCCTGCAATCAAAGGCATTTCACTATTTGGGAAAGAAGCTCATTGCGCTTTTGAACAGTGTTAATTATTAGATAGTTTTTTTTTTTTTTTTTTTTTCCTACATTGAGTTTAAATTGGACGTTTTGCAATTTAGAGGCTCAGACAAATTTGGAAGGATTGTTAGATACCACAGTGTCTAATCTCTTCATTTTAAATATGAAAAGTGAGGCAGAGAAGTCATGTGATTTGTCCTGGGCCAGTAAGCATCAGAGGCAGGATTGCTTATCAGGTTTTACTGCTCATATTGAAAATTTAACTAATAGGCTCTTGAAAAGTAATATCAGTTGGCCCTGCCATAATCCTCCTGGGGCTAGTTCCCTAGAATCATGCATGGTATTATCACATCTTCCTAGAAGAGTAAATGTATTGCTCTAGATTCCTCTACCATCTGCCCCTAATTCTGAACTTTTGGACAAAATAAGACTGATCTAATCATCAAATCTTCTTTTTAGACTAAATATGCCAAGTACTTGGACTAGTATTCCTTTTCCATTGTATCACATTGTCTTTTTTGACCAGGTTTTGACTGATAACGTCACTTGGTTCATGAAGCTGAAATGACAGAGACTGGAAGACAGTGACCAGTCAGTCAATAAACTTTCTTAAAATGTGTCTTTCCTAAAATGTAATGTCCAAAACTGAACAAGATAGCCTAGATGTGATCTCCTCACAATTGAATAACATTCCTGTAATTCCACATAACTTATATTTCTTTAATGAGAATTCATGACTGGTGAACTGAGCAATCTGGGATGTGGAGAAGCTTCTGTCCTTCCTTACATGGAGAATAATACTCCTCTCCTTATGATAGGATGAGAGGATTTTGTTAAATGCTTTCCTGACATCTGCATAGAAGGTGTTTGTCATTTCCATGTCTATTACTGACAAACTAGGAACCCCACAAAAAAAGGAAAATAATTTAATTTAGTATGTTTCACAATTCTATACTATAAGACAGTATCATGATTCTCTTTTTATATTCTCAAAGGAAAAATCTTCTCTATTCAGCCAGGAAAAACCTGATTTAAACTCCCATCTCTGAAACATACTGGCTATGTAGTATTAGGTAAATCACTGGGCTTTAATTTCTATGGAAGTAAATTCAACGTCTCTCTAATGACAATTTATCTCTTGTCTTTGACCTTTGCCCATTTGAATTAATCAGATGCCTTTGGAGGTGCATCAGTTTCCTTAGATTTCTACTTTTTCTACTCTTATCAGAATGAATTGTTATTGGCTAGCCAGAGTTGAACTCTCAGGAGCTTCACTTTTTTCTTAAACTGGCTTCCTTTTTAGGATCATAGCTTGTAGAATGTTTTACCCATCATATCCTTGGATTAAAAAAAAATCTACTCCCTTGAAATCAATGGCACATGTTCAACAACTCTGGTATGCTATCTTTATCTCTCAAGAATTCATAGTAGAATTTTGACCATATCAATACCTTCTTCAGTAAATTCCAGAAATTTTCTATTGTCTTCATAATGAAATTAAAAAAAAAATTATCTGCTTATTTGCCAAAACCATTTTTAACCTGGCTCCTTCCTCCATTTTCACTCTTCTTACAGTTTACTCCCATTCACTCTACTATCTTACCATGCTATCCTTGTTACTATTCCTTATGTAGGACGCTCCTTGGCTTCCTTGCCTTTTCATTGAGTACTCCTATAGCATGAAATATTGTCCATCCTCAAGCATAACTCCTGGCTTTCTTCAAGGCACTTCAGATTCTACCTTCTACAAAAAGAACTTTCCTAATTTCTGCCACTGCTAGTGGCTTTCCTCTGAGATCACATTGCGTTTGCTTTGTTTTATCTCGTGTGTACAACTTTTTAATGTTGTCTTTCCCATGAGAATGTGATCTCAAGGGAAGGATCCATGATTTTGCCTTTTTTTCTGTCTCTAGAATTTAGTACAGTGTCAAATGCTTAAGAAACTTTGTTGACTAACCACTGCCTTTCAAGATCTCTATCATTTTCTTTTTATCAGTCTCTTAACTGGCCCTAAATCATAGCAATTCCTTTGATTTCTCTACTTAATTAAAGTCAAAATTATCAAGAAGGTAAATCTCAATTTTATTAGATATTCTTCTTTTTAGGAGAAAGAGGATTCCAGTGGGCAACTACATATAGTTGAAGTCTTTCAGTTATGTGACCTGTAACAAGAATTTGTTAACAATTTTTTTTTCTGGTCAGGTGATTTGTAATATACTCTTACCATCATATAACCCCTGTTTTTCTTTTGCTCTTCAGTCACATATTCTCACCCATGCTTCTCTCTTCAGGTTTGTATATTTCCACACAAGTGAATATTTTAATAATATTTAATGTTATATATTCTTTGCATTTCACATATTCATCTTGAACAAAGAATAAAATATATTTCTTGACCTCCTGGAAATTTTTACTATTTTATCCTTGGACTATTGTCCAAGGAAGACACTGAATAGAAAGCTCCTCCAAGAGAAAGATTTTAATAGAGGGAAGAAAGAAGTCCAAAGCATGAAAATGCATGAATGAGTGAGATGGTGTACTGAAATCCTCTTTGGATTCTATTGGCATTAGCACTGGGTAATTGGTACATAGGAGACAAACAATGACAAACCAAAGTGCTTGGAATATGGGCAATGAAAAGCATTGAAACAAAAGATAGAAGATTGTCTAAGAAAAAGGTGCAGTTCCTTCACAATTTTGTACTTACCCTCTTTAGATAAAGAAGGCAGAATGCAGCTGAGACTAGTTTCATATGGTGGGTCACTAAATTAACCAGGGTCAAATCAAACAATGAAATGAAAACATTGTAGCTGTCTTATTGGTGTTGCTAGAGATGAACTCCCAGAGAAACTTGCTAGTTCAGGTGACTTCACAAGCATGCCCATTTAAAGGATGAGCATTGTTCACAGAGCTTATACAGCAGAAAGTATCTTTCAAAGCAATACATTCAAGGTATGTGGGAAATTAAAAAAGATCAAAACAATGGTCCAGAATCTTATTTTCTTTGCCTCTGAAAGTGCAAATTGTGTGCACCTGCTTAAATTGTCTTTTTTAATGATGTGGAGGATTTCTACTTGTAGAGATTACTGAGGGGGATACTGATTACATCAACAGATAATGGTAAATATTGGCCAAGGAACAGGAACCCTGATTGATAATAACTTCAGGTTGTATCTCAGCAGGAAAAAAAGATCTAGGTATTGAAATTCCTTAATTAGCCCTTTAACTCTTAAAAAACCATGGTTTCTTCAGAAATATGAATGCTTATGAGAGGTCCTAACTGATATGTTCAGATTTGTCTGCCTTCTGCTAATGGGATCATCCTGGATTTCCTAGAATGGCTTTACATTTCCTGATAGTAGTTAATGTGTAATAGGATTCCAGGACTTATTTGGGCATGAAACAGTCACTTTGAGGAGGGTCAAGCACTGAAAATTGAGAGAATAATGTTCTAGTTGAACCTGAAAGAATAATGTCTGACATGTGGCTTAGTCATTTGAGAAAGGTAATGCTAACTTGCAGTATGTGATTCCAAGCATAGCAAAACCATATAGTGTATGCTTGTTTCCTAACCATTCTTAAATTAACGCTCTGCAATCTGTTACATAAATCTCTATTTTCTTATTTTAGGTTCAGCCAGCATTTTGCTAGTGAATAAATCAGGCATCCCAGATGTCATTCCTCCCTGACTCGATATAAATCACAACCAAATGGCTTGGTGGGTTTGCTACAATTGCTTCACATGTCAATGAAATCTAATATTACTGCCCCTGGATTATTTTTTTCAAGAAGGAACAGTATCACTCACCATCAACTGGGCATTAGAGAAATATATTTGAGACCTAGTTTGAGATCTAAATGTCATGGGGGTTTATAATTAACTCCTCTCCCAGGACTGTACCATTTTTAACTGAGCAAGATATACCTCTTATTTACACGTTTGATATATTTTTTTTTCCCTTCTAGTAGTACAATAAAGAGAAACTATACAGGCTTTGCTGATTGGACTGAATCTCCCTATATGTCCAGGACAGAATACCAAGTAGATTATTAAGATATCCTTTCATTTTATTCTGTTGAAAATAAAGACATAGTTTAGTAGGTGTTGTGGGTTCCCCAGAAGACCACTTAGAATACAACAGGGGAGTCTTGGTTATATACAATTTGGACTCCAGTGGTCTCTAAGCCTCCCTATTAGCTCTAAATTCTGTGACTCATGGTTATATCATGGTCATAGTAATAACTATTCTGTGAGTCATAATAATAATAATATGTATATTATCAGAATAGCACACACATAACAACGAATGTATACATGTGTGCAATGTTTTAAAATTACAAAGCACATTGCATTTCTTTATTTATTCCTCACAATATTGTTGTAAAATAGAGGTATTTGTAACCCATTTTACAGATGAAGAAGCTGAGATTCAGCTAGTTTAAGTGGCTTGCCTGAGCTTATTAGGTGGCTGACCCCAAGTAACTTGACTTGAAGTCCAATTTTTTAATTTGAAAAATGAATATTTTACTGCTGCATACAAACTGTTATTATTTTACAATGGTACCCATCCCTTTACTTTTTAATTTAAAATTTAAATATTTTTTAATTTAAAAAATGTATTTTTTTTGCTTCCCACTTCTTATTGAAGGGAAAAATAAAACCCATGACATTTAATTAAATAAAACAAATGGACTCTCACTTTAAATATATTTAAACAGAAAACACTAAAACATTGACCATATAGTACAATATATACTTAATTCTGTATCTGTAGTGTAATGACTGTGTATTTAAAATCAGCCAGAGTCAGGAATTCAGGTTAAGGGAAAAATCTTCAATCTTTATTGAAGTGAAGAGGTGAATAAGGATTGTGATAGCAATATGGGCAAGAAAGATTGTGATAGCAATATGGGCAAGAAAGATTGTGATAGCAATATGGGCAGCTGCGACAGGAAGCTAGCTAACAGAGGGGGATCTGAGCTGAAAAGCCGTGGCAATGTCAATGAATCAGTCTCTCCTTCCCCTTCCCTTTCCACTCCCCTGCCTCCACCCACCAAAATCATCATTTCCTATACAACACATCAGGACTTGCACAAAGAGTGGGTGGGGGCCATTCTTTCTCCAAGCATATATATTAATAGAGTATGGTCCAATTACTATTTAGCCTCATGTGCTTGGGACCTCAGTGCATCAACTCAAGCCTCAGCCCATTACACTGTAGTGAATTAGTTCTATGCCAAAAGGATGGAGACATGCTTCACAGCTAAGCCTATGAAATCAAAAATAGTCACCACATTTATGAAAATTTTGATATCTTTCAATATTGTTTTCTTTTATGGGATTGCTTTCATTATGCATTTTTCCTTACCTCTCTCTACATTTGTTCATAGATGTGTTCCCAAGTTTTTCATATTGTCATTTCTCATGGATCCAGTATTTTTCCTATTTTATCCTGTTGTTTCTTGAGAAAGAAAGCTCTGCTATTGACATTGAAGGTCTACTTTTTCGTTAATTGACTCATGTATACAATTACTCAACATTTCTTGAGTACCTGCTATGTCCAAGGCACAGAATGAAACATTTCAATACACTCAATGGTGATGTTACTACAATTTAGTTCAGTCAGGAAGTAGATTGAATTAAAGATTGAAGAACGTATCTTAATGTCAATTGGGTAGCTCTGAAAAGAAAAAATATATATATTTAGAATGGGCTAGTTTTAAATTTGTCGTTGGCATTCAAATGCTAAATATGGAATGAATAAAAATATGACCTTCACCTCATTGCTGTCACTGAAAATCAATATTCCATTGGCATATATATTATATAAATAAATGTGCATACATATACTGCCTCTCTCCCTTTATATAAATATATAGAAATACTCTCTGCCATGTTCTCTCTGTTGATTAGATCATTGGAGTGAAACAACTAAATGCAGCCAAAGGCTTTCAAAGGTTGCAAAGTTTGGAGAGGGAAGTGGGAGGAGTTTAGCTTAATGTAATATTTGGCAAGAAAGGATTAAAGTTTATATTTCATAAGTCAAAATAATTTATTGTGTATATATTCTATCTTGGAAATAATTTCAATTAGTGGAGTAGTTAAATGGAGCAATGAAATTACAATGTAGGTAAAACTTTAATCTGCTTTGGAGTTTCACTTGAAAATCCCAAACAAGTTTGATGAGCTCAGTCACTCATTCTGAAGCAGGGAAAATGAGACCTATGCCCAGTAAGAGGCCTACTTCCTTTAGGCCTTGCACTCTGCCCTTTGAGGTCCAGATGTATGCTGGGAGAATGAAGGCAATGCCTTGAGAATTAAAAAAAATATAATAACTATATTTTAAAATTGTCTTACTGTCTGCAAAGTTCCCCTCAATGAAATCATGAGTTATTTAGTTCAAGTGCAATTATTACCACTTTGCAGATGAGAAAACTGAGGCTCTGTATTTCATAGTAGCTTGTCTATTGTGGTACTTGAGGAAGTCATAACTTGATCTTAGATTTTCTTGCTTCAAGATCTGAGAGCTTTCCACTACATCAGGCTGCCTAAGTGTTGTTCATTTGGATTAAACAGCTGGTTTAAACATGCCTTCTTAAAGACTCAAGCAGATTTAGTTTAGTATACCACAACCCCTCCCTGCCCTGTTTCTGTGGGAACACAGACGTCAGGAGGTAGACTAGGCAATAATAAGAACCATTCTATTCGGTGACCTGACTTTGCTGATTTTGTGAGAAGCAACATTTTTCTGCATTTAAGAATTAATTTTCCTTTTGTTTCCACTAATCAAATCACCATTTAAAAATGGTTTTCTTACATAGAAAGGTATGTGTACAAAAGAAATTGACCTTAGCTTGGAATATTGAAAGAGAAATCTAGAGTCAGAGCTAAGAGAGTCTTATGTCTTAGTTGTTAGAAGAAGGATCTACTTTCACCTCTATCTTGCATCATCAGTTGTTGGATATCCCTATAAGGATATTCCAGGGGCATTTTGAATTCAATATGCCATAAAAACAAAACAAAACAAAACAAAACAAAAAAAGAAAACGATCATCATCTCCCCATATAAATGATCCCTGTTTACAGGACATTCCACCTTTCCAGGTATTTGGGCTGAAAGCTTTATCATTAATTCATCCCTTCACTCTGCCATACCCACCATTTCCAATATTTGGTAAATCTTATTAATTCTACTTTCACAGTATTCCTTACATTTCATAGCTGCTGTGTTAATTCACCTTTCATCACCTGCCATCTGCATTATTTCAATAACTTCCCAATTGATCTTCCTGCCTCATTACTCCCCTCTCCAAAGTATCCTACACACAGTTGCCAAATTGCTATTTTTAAAGCACAGTATTGACCATGTTATCCTACTAAATGTTGAAGAAATTCTCAAAGCTCCTAATTAAACATAGACCCTTCTGTTTGGAATTTAAAGTCCTTTCACTTCATGGTTCCCATCTACTTCTTTAGACTAGAGTTTCCTAACTTGGGATCCATGAATATTTTTTTTAAAAAATTGATAGCTATAATTGATTTCCTTTGTAATCCTATATATTTTATTTTATGCATTTCAAGATGTGATTCTGAGAAGTCCTAACATTTAGCCAGATTGCCAGAGTCCTATGACATAAGAAAGATTAAGATTCCCAGTAGAGTGATTTCAAATTATGTCTACTCACACAATCTATCTCCCTCTAGAAGTGGATGAATGCCATTCTATTGGGCACCAGTCTCCTGTCTTAGAGGTAAGAGGAAAGGTGTCATTTCTTTGAATCAAGTCCCCCTTGCCTTCTGTGAGAAGAAGAGAAACCTTTTCATGTCTTCTGAGTTTGAAGTAAGGGGAAAAAGCCTTGGGGAAAAAGGAAAAATAGTAAAAAAACCCCCAAAAAACAAACAAAAAAACCCCTCAATAAAGCCTGTCCATTGGACAACTCCATGGACCAAATGTTCCATAGATATCTTAAATTTAACATGTCTAAAACTAAATTCATCATTTCTCAGTCTCCCCCTTTTTGAATTTCCCTATTTTTCTTGATGGTACCATCATCAGCCTACTCATCCAGGTTCACAATTTAAATATCATCCTTGACTCTCTCACCACTATAGCCAACTACTCGCCTTGTTTCTTTTTCCTTCAGAACATCTGCTCTAGCTCCACTAACACCACTAACACTAAACTGAACCATTCTGGTTCAGGTCCTTATTATATTACATTTAGACAATTGCAGTATTCTTTTAGTTGATCTCCTTACCCCAAGTCTGTCCACACTCCAGTTGACTTTTCATTCATATGTCAAATTATTCTTCCTAAACCACAACTATGACCAGGTCACACCCCTCCCCTCAATCAAATTTGAGTGGTATCCTATCAATTCCAGGATCAAATATAAAATTCCTTGGTATTTAAAGCCCCTCAAAATCTATTCCGCTTCTACCTTTTCAGTCTTTTTGTTCCTTATACCCCATCAAATATTCTATGATACAGGATACTAGTCTTTTTTCTCTTCCTTACACAAGACACTCCACTTCACTCCACTTCACAACTCTGTAATCTTCCCTCTCTCTGGAAAGTTAATTATCACTTTCCAGATAAAATTCAATTTTTCTTGATTTCCCTTAATGCTCATTGCTTTCCTCTGTAGATCATCTCCAGTTTGTCCTTTATGTGTCTTATTTGTTCATACTTTTTTTTTTTGTTTGTTTGTTTGTTTGTGGTCTTCACCATTAGATTGAATTCTTTGAAAGTAATCTTTTATCTATCTTTTTATCTATACTGCTTCACAGAGTGCCTAGCATTTGGAGGGCACATAAATGTATATAAACTGTTATAATTCCTCTTCTTCAGACATGAAATTCCAACTTCTGATTAGGCATAAGCTACTTGAAAGCAAGGGATGATTTTATTTTTTATATTTGTCATCCCAAATGTCTATACATGATGTTTTGATCATCATAGATGCTTAATCAGTGCCTATGATTAACTGTAGCCCAAACCGAACCCCTAACATCACTAGTTATTTTGTTTTGGTTTTTTTTGGGGGGGAGGGGGGAAGGGGAGAGTTGGTCATTTTTTGGTTAGAATTCTTCTTCTTTCTTTTCCTCCTCTTTCACTTCCTCCTCCTCTTCTTCTTCTGGCTTCATTTTCCTTTGGTGGGCATCTATGATGAATGAATATCCATGCTCAATACAAGAATGCTGTAATTAACCAGAGCCAGCTTTAGCCCTGTGTCTATGACAACACATCTATATGCTACAAAGAAAGGCCATCAGATTTGGCCTATTTCTAGTCCTGTCTAGGATTAGCCATGTGAAACCTTCATGATTGGGATGGTAATGTAATTATACATCCCATAAACACAGCATTTAAACCATCAGTTTGTTATAAAGTCTATTTAATAGCCCAATAGCACTGCTTTTCTTTCTTAACTGAATTCAAGTTTTTGAAGCTAGAGATTTTAATTTAAAGGAAAAACTAACCCCAAATCCCATCATTTCCTCCATTATAAATCCTTAAATCACACACCCTCCTACTTGTTTTTTTTTTTTTTTTTTTTTTTTTTCATTGTCTTCTCATATATCAGCATGGGGTGATCTATTCTCTGCCCTTGCAGAAATTTGAGGCTGAGAACAGCTGAGAAACCATAAGGGGGAAAAATAGATTTCTCTTTTTTTTTTTTTCTTCATGAACAGAAGTTTTTTTCAGTAGATTATATGTTAACACTAGTAAATGTTAAAAAATGGGCACTTTATCAGAATTTTTTTTCCTCTCAGAAATATATACTGAAGAATTAAGTGGAGTAGATTTGGGGTATAAGAAGAATGTAAAAGAGAAAGAAGACAATGTGGCACCAGGATCCTAGATTTAAAGCTAGAAAGGACCTTAAAACTTATTTTTTCCTAATCCTTCTTTTTACAGATGAGGAAACTGAGTCATATTGAGGCAAAATGACTTAAGGAAGATCACAGAACCAGTAAGTAGTTATTTCCTTTTACTACTCTGGATTTAGTACTCTTTCCATTATGTCACACTGCCTTTTCATATATTAGAGAACTATTCATATTAAAATAAAAAGCAACTAGGTGGACCAGTGGAATAAAGTGCCAGATTTGAAATAAAGATTAATTTTCCCGAGTTCAAATCTGGCTTCAGGTGCTTACTAACTGTGTGACCCTGGGCAAGTCACTCAACCTCATTTGTTTCAGTTTCTTTATCTTGAAAATGAGCTGGAGAAGAAAAGTTCAAACCACTACCATATCTTTGCCAAGAAGACCCCAGTTAAGATCAGGAAGAGTCAGATACTGCTGAAAAATAACTGAATGACAAATTCACAAAATAAAGAGATATAGGATAAAAGCTCAGCATATAATTTCATAATAATAACTCAGATTTTATTTTCTGATGGCTGGAGCAAGGGCTATTTTACTTCTCCTTTTGAATTACTATTGCCTGGTATAATGCCTAGTACATGATAGCTACTTTATAATTAGTCATTGATAGATTGACTAAAGGTTTCAAAACCTTTGTTTACTGCAGTCTAGTGGGGCAGACAGTGCCATTAATGACATTTTTCAAATGAGGAATCTGAAACTGAGGTAAGGTGATTTACCTAGAGCCACTCAAGATTGTGTCAAAATAGTATTTTAATCTAGGTTTCCTAAGTCCGAGACTAGAATTTTTTCCGCTGAACTCCCTCATTTGTGAAAAGCATATTTTGGCTTTCTTTTTTTCTTAGAC
Source organism: Antechinus flavipes (assembly GCF_016432865.1). Taxonomy (NCBI): domain Eukaryota; kingdom Metazoa; phylum Chordata; class Mammalia; order Dasyuromorphia; family Dasyuridae; genus Antechinus; species Antechinus flavipes. The sequence goes on along the minus strand of NC_067401.1, from coordinate 329,611,243 downwards.
ATTTCCTTTGGTCTATCAAACACAAGCAAACAAGCAAACAAATCAATGAAAAAGTTGAAGAGTTCTCTCTGCTTCCTTCCAATTTTGCATTTTATCATCTTTAAAGAAGTGGCTATTTTATGAAAGGTATACTTAAAATTCAGTTGGCGATGCGATTTTTTCTTCCTCTTCTTGGCAACATCAGTGAAACTTAAAACTATCATTGACATAAGCCAAAACTGAAGCTAAGGCAGAGATTAAGTGTAAGCATTGTTGGGGGCAGGGGGAAGACTTTTCATTAGATAGCATCTTTTGGGATTCAAAGGAACTCTTTTTATTAACTTTTTTTTCAGTTGTGTCTAACTCTTCATGACTCTCGGCTTTTCTTGGCAAAGACACCATAGTAATTTACCATTTCTTTCTCTAATTCATTTTACAGATGAGGAAACTAAGTCAAATAGGCTTAAGTGATTTTCACAGAATCACATAACTTGTAAATATCTGAAGCTGGATTTGATCTCAGATCTTCCTGACACTAGCTGAGCACTCTATTTACTATTCCACCTAAAGTCATTGGATAGCAAAAAAAAATATGTATACACGTATGTATATATATGTATGTGTGTATATATGTGTGTGTGTAAAAATAGACATATAATCATAATATTACAATGCTAAAGCCTCTCTCTGAAGGACAGTTAGAGACTTTTGAAAACTATTTTAATAACTTTGTATCAGTGGACCTTTCTTACTTATGTTTACCTTGATGCTTCATGGTGAAATGTTAAAAGCCCTCAAATAATCAATTAATAAGGCACTTATTAATCATCTATCATGTGTCAAACACTGTTGTAAATGCTGGATATATAAAAATACCATTTCTTCTTTCAATAAACTTGTATTCTAATTGGGAAATCAACACACACCTATATACGGGTTGTTATTGCCCTTCATTCTAGAAGAAGTCCAAATGATATCAGTATATTAAATTCAAAGTACAGTGTGTATTGATGATCAGACCAAGAGTGGTTTGAAATGTTCTACCACAGATTGGGTACAAGTAGTCCATGTGAACATTTGGGATAGATCTCTAAATTTATGCTTCTCACATTTTTTTTTTTTTTTTGAGATATTTCAAGTCTGTTTTGCTCATAGAGCACAGCACCTTCTCTAGTGAGGTCATGCCATGCCAGGCTATCCTGTGTCAGTGTCTCTCATGTCATGGAATTGATTCTAGCAATAAAATCCAAAGTCCTTCAGAGACCTTGAGGATGTCCTTGTATCACTTTTTCTGACCACTTGCCTTGTTTAGATTCTCCATAAAAGTCTTTTGAGCAAGCATATGTTTTACATTCAAATAATATGGCCAGCCCAATGGAATTGCATTCTTTGCAACAGAGAATTGAATGCTTGGAGATTTAGCCCAAAAAAGGACTCCAGTGCCTGATATATTATCCTGCCAAGTGATCTTCAGACTCTTCCTGGGACAATTCAGATAGAAATGACTGAGCACAGTGCTGGTATACAGTATAGATTTCACTGGAATACACAATGACATTAGCACAATGGCTTGCTAGTTTCATAGTTTAATACCTCTCCTCTCCCACATTTTCCTTCAAATCCTCCCAAACATTGAGCTACCTCGGGTAATACACATGTCAATCTCATTATCAATGTGTATATCCATGGAAACAATACTAAGGTAAGGGAACTTATTCATGGGATTCAGAACTTCTCAATGTGCTTTAATTGATGGTTCCATGTATGGCTAGTGTGGTGCTTATTGGTAGAGCACCTATGCTTCCTCAGTGCTAATTTTTGGGCTAAAATTAGCACAAACAACAGAGAATCTATACATATTGTGTTGTATGTCAACCTTCAGAGGCTACATTGAATGCACCATCATCTGCAAACAAACAGAAAAAAGCATGCCCCAATACTTCCTCCACTTTAGTTTTGGCTTATTGCCTTTTCACGTTGAATAATTTACCTTGTGTGATAGCTGATCTTGATGAAGTTTTACAGGAATTTGACAATATGGCTGAAAACTTGCTAAAAAACAAGGGAGCAAGAATATCACCTTGTTTCACTCTTTTGGTGACTGGGAAAGTGCAAAAGCATAGTCCATTATCCAGAATCTGAGCAAACATTCTGTAATGGAATCAATATACAATAGTGATGAACTTCTCCAAGCAACAACATTTTGACATAATTTTCCATTAAGCCTTCATGATTGACAGTATTAAAGGCCTTAGTCAGACTGATGAACATTGTGTAAAGATCTCTGTTCTGCTCCTGGCATTTCTCCTGGAGTTGTTAGGCAACAAATACCATATCAACTATTCCTCAACTTTTTCTTAAGGCACACTGGTTCTCAAGTAGATGATCATCTTCCAGATGAGGGTTCAGTCTACTAAAGAGAACTTTGGCAAGAATCTTGCCAACAATAATTGAAAAAGACCTTTCTGTTCCCAGCCCCATCCTCCACCAAACACATAGACTGCAGTTCTCACAGGACAATCTATTTCCTTTACCTTTATACACATATGTTGGAATCTTTACAAACTGCTGACTCATTGGAGTTGATAGATTATTGATCTGATTTTACAAGATGTTTTGGGCCAGAACCTGAAACAAGGTACTAAGTAAAACTCCCATACTTGTGAACTCCAATGAGTAAAGGTGTGAACACAAGCATTGTATCAATTAGTTCTACTTAGTACCTTGTTTCAGGTTCTGGCCCAAAACATCTTCTTGTAAAATCAGATCAATAATCTATCAACTCTAATGAGTTAGCAGTTTGTAAAGATTCCAACACACATAGACAATAGAGGCATCCTTGAATTTTGGGGGGTAACCTCTTACCATATGACAGAAAATTTTAGTCAGTTTTTATATAAGCAATGAACCCTCCAGCTTATAAATCTCAGCTGGAATAGAATCAGCATCGTGTGCTTTGACATAGGAGAGGAGCCTAATGTCATTCGCAACCTCTTCTTCAGTTGGAAATTCATCTACAATGGTATTGACTTCATTATGAGGTAAATGATCAATGTCTTCATCATTGGTTGATAGTGGTCTGTTGAAAATATTGTGGAAATGTTCAGTCCATTTCTCCAGAATGCTTGTTACTAATCAATGTGGTTCCATCAGCACTGAGTAATTGAGATGCACCATATGTCTTTGGTCCATAAATAGCTTTCGGGACATCATAAAAGTGCTTTGGATTGTTACTCTCAGCATAAAACTGATTTTCACCTGCCTTTTTACTGAGCCAAGAGTCCTTCATCTCTCTATGCTTTGCTTCTCCTTTAATTTTGATTGAGTTAAATGCTGCCTTTTTAATAGACAGATGAACCATCCTTTTTATAAACCCTATGGACTTCTTGTTATTCTTTTAACAACTTCTGAATTTCCCCTCAGATTTTTATCAAAGCATTTGATGTTTGTGAGTGTTCTGACCCAGATGAAAAATACAGTGCTGCTGTACACCAAATCTCTGAAAGTTCTTTTTCAGCTCTACTGTTGCCAGTCTTGTGTTGGATCAACTTTCTCTCCAAGTTAGCAATAAACTGTTTCTTTCAAAGAAGCTTTCCAATCTCTTGACATTAAATCTTCTGATAAGGATTGTATCTGATAGGGATTTCAACAAAAGCTGTTTTTGTTGAATATTAATATTTACCTTGAAGAGGATAAGTCTATGATCAGTGCAGCATTCTGCACCATACATTACCTTTGTCAGTCTCACATCCTTACTTCTCTTCTCCTTAAAATAATATAATCTATTAAATACCAATGTTTGCTGTGATGGTGCTTTCATGAAGTTTTATTGCTAAATGGAGGACAGTTTTGGTAATGAGAAAGTCATGCTATGCACAAGTCTTTAGTGGTAACTGACCATTGCTGTTGTTATTTCCAATTCTATTCCTCTCAAAGAGTCCCTGCCATGTCTGGTAGTCTGAGCCTACTCCAGCATTAAAGTCACTCAGAATTGTAAGCTTGTCCTCCATCAATATATTAATGATAAGAGTCCCCAAGTATTCATACATTTTTTTTCTTTGATATTATCAGAGTTTGTCATGATGGAAGCATAGGCAGATAAGGGTGGTATGGCATTTTCCTATGAGCCAGTTGTTCAATCCTTTTTGTAAGCATACAAGCTCATTGAGTAGATTAGTTGTGATTTCAAAACCTACATTAGTTCCATGTTATTCTCTTTCACTGTGGACACTTGCAAAAAATGTTTATCCAACTCTAACTTTGGTAAGCCAGTTTTCATTTGCCAGTTTTGTTTTACTCAGGGCTGCTACTTGGAAGCATTACCTGGCAAGTTTCTTGGTTTACTGGATTTTGTGTTGTCTATAAGTGTGTGCACATTCCATGTACCAAAGATGTGTGCAATCAACTTTACAAACGTTGTGTATGTGTTCTTGTGGTTAGGATTCCAGCCTTCCACAGTAATCAGGTCAGGGTTGGGTAAGGAATGATTTTTAGGGCATTTTTTCAAGCCCTTCCTTCATACCAGGACATGAGCAGTATAGTCCTTCAAAAGCTACTCCCAGAGAGCAATTTGGAACTATGCTCAAAAAGCTATCAAACTGTGCATACCCTTTGATCCAGCAGTGTTATTACTGGGCTTATATTCCAAAGAGATTTTAAAGAAGGGGCCTGTATGAGCAAGAATGTTTGTGGCGGCCCTCTTTGTAGTAGCCAGAAACTGGAAACTGAGTAGATGCTCATCAATTGGAGAATGGTTGAATAAATTGTGGTATATGAATATTATGGAATATTATTGTTCTGTAAGAAATGACTAGCAGGATGATTTCAGAAAGGCCTAGAGAGATTTACATGAACTGATGTTGTGTTAAATGAGCAGGACCAGGAGATCATTATATACTTCAACAACAATACTATATGATGATCAATTCTGATGGATGTGACCCTCTTCTGTAAAGACCACGCTACCCAGGACACCCCAGAATCAGCTGGAATCATGATAAGCAAAAGTCCTCAATCTTTATTCTCAGTCCCCAGATGCAGGATTGAACAGGATGGAAGCAGAATCTCTGCGACTGCCTTCCTCCTCAACTACCACCGAGAGTGTGTCCCTTGCTGGTCTTACTCCACCCCCTAGTCCCTCTTACAATCCTTTATACACCAATCATTGAGCCAGTACAAATAGTGGAAAGGATCATTTTCCAAGCATATGCCCATAGAGTATTGTTCAATCAGTAGTTAGCTTCAAGTGCTCAGCAGTCCCAACCTCAGTGCATCAACCCAATAGTTTCAGCCCTTTACACTCTTCAACAATGAAGATGAACCACATCAGTTCCAATAGAGCAGTAATGAACTGACCCAGCTACACCCAGGAAAAGAACTCTGGGAGATGACTATGAACCACTACATAGAATTCCCAATCCCTCTATTTTTGTCTGCCTGCATTTTTGATTTCCTTCACAGGCTAATTGTACACTATTTCAAAGTCCAACTCTTTTTATACAGCAAATTAACTGTTTGTACATGTATACTTATATTGTATTTAACTTATGCTTTAACATATTTAACAAGTATTGGTCAACCTGCCATCTGGGGGAAGGAGTGGGGAGAAGGAGGGAAAAAGTTGGAACAAAAGGTTTTGCAACTGTCAATGCTGAAAAATTACCTATGCATATATCTTGTAATTAAAAAGCTATTTTTAAAAAAGCTACTCCCAGGAGGCTGCTGAATAGCACTGCTATATCCAGTGAGAAGACAAATCTATCATGGTCTGGGCCATCTGGGCAGGGTTGTGAATATAGCTCCTAGTGCACCCATATCTGCTTCTTCATCACTTGCCTGTTGCCACAAGACTTTGAGAAGGCAAACATGGAAAAAATGTTATGGGTAATGCCTTTGATTCATGCATAAATTGGATTTAAGTGAGGCAGTTATACTAAGTCATCAACCTCACTCTCTTCTCCAGAGTCATTACAGCCAATGGCAGGACAGTCAGGATAACTTGAAATTCAATGGATGACCTTGGTACCTTGGATAGCTAACTAAACTCTAAGTACGTCATAGCATTTGCTTCAGTTGCTTTTAAGGCCATTGGAACAGAATATTCTCATCTGCTCATTCCACCAGGGATCATATGCTTAGGGTAAAAACCTCCTTAACTCACTAGTGGGTTTGAGAGCCTTCTGTTACCTTCAACCTGGTTTATCCCATCTGCTGAAACCATTTACTGAGGTGTGGTTGCTGCAAAGGCTACAACTTCTTGGAGCCATGGATGAGTGTACTTGGATCAAGTAGATACCAAATGTTGAAAGCAGTCCTGAAAAGGTCTTGACAGCCCTCATACTAGAGATACTAATCTTCCCTAAACACATTCTTCACTCCTCATATATATGATACACAAGGAGTATTTATGAAAGCAAAATTGAGAAGACTTAATAATAATAATAATATGTGAAGTGAGAGGGTGAATCATAATAGAGGACTCATATTGTGAGTTTAAGGTAACTAGGAAAATATTAGTAACTTCTATAGTAAAATCAATGACTTAGCAACTAATTGGATGTGATGCTAAAGTGGGGTAAAGAGTGGACTCTAAAGACATTAATTTAAGTGACTAGAAAGGTATTATCCTTTTAGGTATTAGGGATTAAAAAATAAGAAAACTAGAAATAGCAAAATTGATAAGAAAAGGGTTTTGGAGGGAGAATATAATGAGTTCTCTTTGAGACATACCTATGAAATATCCCTATGGAGAATGTGTCAGACAATTGGTGATGTGGGAAATAACAAGTCCTATAAAACTGAACAGATTTCAGATATAGGTCTGTCTAATGGCTTGTGTTTCTAATACAATAGAATTTGTAGCTGGAAGAATGCTTAGAGATCATATAATTGGTTGTTTTCATTTCATAGATAAGAAAACTGAAGATCTGACAGGTTTATTTCTCCAAGGCTTTACAGGTTATAAATAGTAGAATTGAGATTAAAATGTATGCTCTGCCTCCAAACTTTCTACTACAGTTATCCCTTTCACACCACAGGGGTAGGGGCATGAAAAATCTGGAAAATTTGCATACAAATTTTTGGCTCTTTCTTTGTACCAGAGAACAAGTCTGAATTATTATGGTATTAAAAGACAAAATATGTTGATATTTTACAATATTATCTATATACTTTGTTTACTGCTGTGTTTTCTAAACATGAAGCTGGCTTTATATGTTTTCTGCAGTTTATTTAAAACTCCCCCCAAATTTCCATTTAATTTCTTATGCCAACTCATGATTTATCAAAACCATGATGTGCGAACTTGTGTAATAGAAAGGATAACTTTGAATTGAAATGTACATTGAATGCATTGAATGAGTATAAGCCTAGACTATCTTGGAAAGGCTTGTGACTCTAAGGTAATGATCAATTATGAGTATTAAGTCAGGTGTAGAATCACACATTTATGAAATCATAGCTTGCAGTATTAAAATTGATTTCATATTATATTTTGTTTCATAAAAAATAATGGTGATTTGATTTTTGCATTATGGACATTTCCTGAAGATGGTCCTCTTAATGGAGTTCTCCTTTGGTTATCCAAAATCAACTAATGCAATAATCATAACAAATAGTATATATGACATTTAGTATATAATGTTCTTTGACTTTCTATAGAGAGGTATATTTTATCATCTGTCCTCTTGGATTCAAGATTGGTTGTTGATTTGAATCTATATTTAGCTACCTTCAGTTTTTTTCCCCCATGTTATTTTAGTCCTTATATGACATATAATAAGCACTTAGTAAATGTTTATTGACTTGATTTGGTTCCATTTCCCATTTCTGTCAGTTCTGAAAGTTTTTCCACATTTATCTAAATTCTTTGTATAGCAGTTATTTTGTAGTTAATGAATGCCTGCTTTGTTTCCATTTTGGTGTTATTGTTGCCCCAAAAGTGCTGATATGATTGCTTGGATATAGCTATGATTTCATTTCTGATTTTGGATTTCTTGGGTTACAATTTTTAGAGTGGGATAAATCATATCATGTACACAAAGCATATACACAATTTAGTCATTTTACTTTTCTGGCCTAATTACAAATTGTTTTCTTGAATGGGTAGAACAATTCACAGCTCTACCAACAGTGCATTAGTGTGTCTGTTTTCCCACATCCCTTGAATTCTATTTCTGTCTTTTATCATCTCTGCCCACTTATTGGGTACAAGAGTGACACATTGAAGTTGTTCTCACATACATATAATTTATCATTTTACAATCATTTATTATCAGTGATTTGTAACACATTTTCTTATAGTTGTTAAGAGTTTCTTGTAATGTTCTCTGTTGATTCAAGTTCCCTGCGAGTCTCTGGGAGCAGCCTTCGTTTTCCATTCAGCAATCACCACAAGTGCAGCCAGGTGTTAAAGTCCATACCTTTATTGTCTTTTTCAAAATCTTGTCTCCTTTCCTGGGGCCCAATTAGCTTTCTTAGAAGACTAACTCTCTCCTTGGTTCCGAGAGCTTGAACTCCTGCCTCCTTCTCTGTCCTTTGAATCTCTCCGAATCAACCTAGCTGAGGCTTCTAGCTTATATGCTCTACACTGAGTAAAAACCAGTCATTACATCACTAGGAAACCATTATTTGTGGTAGGATTAAATCAATGCTAAACTAGATTTAACCATTGTCTCCTCAATTCCACTTAGTACCTTGTTTCAAGTTCTGGGCCCATAACAGTTTGCAATTCTTATTTTTGATGTTATTTTATATTGTCTGACCACTTATATTAAGGAACTAGTGCCTTTCAAGTGCTATGTAGGAGTATCCCAAAGTACTTGTTTAGTATGTCCTTGCTATGGGGAGTTACTGGGAGAGAGAAAAGATGTTCAGCTATCATTTCCCATTTATGTAATGGGCCCTTAAGGTTACATAGCCTCATTATTCATCTGCCTTCTGGAACTGTCCTTAGTGTTAGTCTTCATTCTTTATGGTCAAATGGTCTTTATGGTCAGGTTGAAAACTTTAGATATTTTCCTTAAAAAAACCTCTATATTCTTTTATCTTTGTCTCTGGGGGCACATTACATCCAGAGTGTTGATACAAGCAGCACCCAACCGTTTTATTGTGTAGCTTTCCTGGACCAGGCAGGATATGAAAGCCTTTATTAGGCTGAAAGCCAAAAATTAATAAGAGGAATAGGGACTGTTAGAGTTGCACTCATGCAAAATGGAAGATGCCACAGGCTTCATAATGGCCCTCTGTACTCCACACTTAAGCCTCTCCAACTTATCTATGCTGCTATCTGTGCAATCTGTCTAATATCCTACTCTGATCATATGACTCCTCTATGCAAAAATCTTTATTTGCTTATCAAATTTGTTATCAAATGAAATATGAACTCATGATTCTGGCATTTAAAGCCCTCTGAAAACTGGCTTTAAGCTACCTTAAGAGCCTTAATCCACACTATTTTCTTTCATACTCCTTACTTTTGGAACTGGAATTCCTAGAACTCAAATTAATCTGTCTCTATTTGCTGAAATGGTTTCCTTCAAGGCCTGGATGTGGTGTTGTTTCCTTCAAGAAGTACTCATCTATTTTCTTCAGTTGAAGATGATCTTTCCATTTTTAAAAATTTCTACAGAATTTTGCTTATTCTTTCAACTTGTTGTATTTGGCAAAATCAACCAATACATTATTATTAAGTTTCTACTAATGTTAGGCATTATGATAGGTGCTGAGGTAACAAATACAATAAATGAGGCAATCCTTCCTCACAAAATGCTTATACTCTGTGGAAAGAAACAAAAACACTGTCTCTCTGTGTATATGTGTACCAAATAATTTTATATAATATATATTATATCAAATAATTATAAAGTTAGAAAGACAGTTAAATATAAAATAGTTTGAGAATGAAGAAACTAGCAATTGAGGTGATCAGAAAAAAACTTCCTACAGAATTTATTGCTTTAGCTGTAGAATAAAGAGAAGAATTCTATGAAGTGGTGATGAGTAGGTAAGACATTCCTGGCAAAAGTCAGTACAAAGAAATGAAGATAGGAAGTAGAGAGTTATATGTGTGATAAATAGAAAGAAAACTAGTTGGCTGAATGGTAAAGTAAAAGAGGGGCAATAAAATATAATGAGGCTAGAAAGATAGGTTAGAAACAAATTGTAAAGGGCTTTAAAAGTCCCAAAAAGAGATTTCTATCTTAATCCTATAGATAAAAAAAGAGCCAATGAAGATTATTGAGTAGTGGAGTGACATGGACTCAATGAGAATAAAGACTAAGTTTAGGAACAAAAGCTTAGGGGAGAGATGGGATGCATGAAATTATAGTCAAATAGAGGAATGTCAAATATTTTGATCAAGAAAGTGGAACAGTTGAGGATAATAGTGATCATCTCTATGTAAGTTTTTCTTTTAATTTACATGAATTGAAAAGTAAAGTTAATTAATACAAGATGAGGAACTCATGTTTGAGTTCCTCATCCTGTTGGTTTATGGTAGAAACCAATTTGTTTTTTAAGATGTTGGGGTCTGGATGGATTGCAAGCTCCACATCAATAAATAATGTGATGAATTGGATATGGGTAGCAAAAATGTCAACTTATGCTACATTGTGAGAAAAGTTATCATCTGGAAGAAGAATTAGGCTTGTTCTTCTTATTATATTTAAGTGTAATGAGTAAACTTCAGAGAAATATATTAAGGCTTGATATAAAGCCAATCTTGCTAAAGATTGAAAGCCATCAAAAAGTAGAATGGATTGTTTTAAGAGAGAGTAATTTTTTTCCTCCCTAGGCAAAAGGCTGATTTTGCTTGCTATGTTGTAAAGGATTCTGGCACAGATAGAGCCTGGACTAGAAATTCCTTTAAAGTTCCTTGTCACTCTGACATTATATTAATTGGACATACAAAAGCAATTACTAACTTATTATGTGAATTCTATCAAAAGGAGTATATTCTTACAAAAGGAACTTGCTTCTTTTAATCCTCGTGGGAATTCATTAAAATTATCTTTTGTTGCTGTTGTTAGCTGAATAAAGTAGCATTTTTGTTCATGTTCTTGGACTTTCTGGAGAGAGTGAATCTCTTTTCTGTTCTCTAAGTATGAGAAGGAAATAGGGGTGCCAAATTAGAATGTAAGCTCCTTGAGGGCAAGGGCTTTCTGTGCTTCCTTAGCACTGTGCTTGGGAAATAGTAAGTAATTAACAGAAGTCCATTCATTCATTCATTCTCTTACTCACTCAAATTCTTACCATATAGTAAATTTGTAGCAAAATGATTCAGTTGGCTCTAGCATAATCAGAAAAATGAAAGAAGATGGAAGAAGAAACATATAGTAGAGTAACAGTAAATACTAATTTCTGAATTAATGCTGTTAAAAAGATGAGGCAGACTTGGCTATGTGGAAATTTGGAGTTCTTTAGAGATAGAACTGGACACAAATAAATACAGATGTGTGCTGAAACAATTCAGAAAAGAGGGAAGATAATTTATTGGATAAGTAGGACAGGGGTTCATTATGTAAATCTCTGGAAAGATCATGGATGAGTCATGGAAAATTGTGATAAAACATAAATTTTAATCAAAATTTGTGACTCAGCCAGGGCATCTGAAAAACCAACCTGTAATTGATCAGTACAAAAGAGAAATCCTAAAAGAAGTAGAATTTTTCATTCTGATTCCCTGGAGGCAAAGAAGAAATTTAATGATGTTTAAATAGACAGGATATAAATCTAGTATATTTATTTTTTTGTTTATTTTAGGGTAAGGGATGGAAATTGGGAAGAGAAGAAAGAAAAGAAATTCAGAAATTGTTCTGCCATAGAACAGATAAAGATGAATTTAATGCTTCTTTTACATCCTTTTATATCCAAGCCCTGAGCCACTATGTTTCTTCATTTCTTCTCCTTTTTTCCTTCCTTCTTTTCTTCCTTTCTTCCTCCCTCCCTTCTTTCCTTTTTCCTTCTTTCCTTCTTCCTTCCTTATGTTCTTCCTTGCCTTTCCTGTCTTCCATTGTATTTTTGTCTGTCTGTCGGCCTGTTTGTCTCTCTCTCTCTTCCCTCCTTCTTTATTATTGCCCTCCTTTTCTCTTTACTGCCACTTGTAGCTTTTTCTTACTATATTTTGTATTGCATTTTATACATTTCCCTCATCATCCTTCCTTTCCAGAGTATCATCTCTTATAACAAAGAGTTTTAAAAAAAAAGAAAAAGAGAAGAAAAAAATAACTTTTCAATTATATTTTGATTTTCAAAACATACACAAATATAATTTTTAACATTCACCTTTGTTAAACTTTGTGTTCCAAATTTTTTTACTTCCTCCCCTTACTACCCCCTCTTCAAGACATCAATCAATCTGATATAGGATAAAAATGAGCAATGTGAGAAAAATAATTTAAGAAAGCCAATTAACACCAAAAAATGTTATGTGCAATTTTCCATATCTGTTGATCTTTTTGCCTCTGGAAAGGAAAGCAAAGGAAGATTTATCAATGTTCTTTCAATATTATAAATGCTTAAAGACCTTGAGTTGTCTTGCCTTACACTTTTTTAGAATTCAGTGCTAGTAATAGCTAGCATTAATATAGTACTTAAAGTTTGTGAAATGTTTTGCAAACATGATCTCATTTTATCCTAACAACAATACTGAGATTTAGGTACTATTATTTTATTTTCTCCATTTTAAATTTGAGAAAATTGAGGTAGACAGAAAGTGATTAACAGAGAAGCATAGCTTATGAATGAGGCAGGACTGGGACTCAGGTCTTCCAAACTTCTAGCTATCTACTGCACCACTGAACTGCCTTAGTAAATGTTTTAATATGATAAGCAATATAAAAAGGAAATAGATTGGGTCACTTCCCTTTCTTAATAAATTATTTTTAATCATTAACTAAGAGAAAGCTATAACCTGAAATAATAAACATGACTGACCCCTTTGAGACTTGAGAGTACAAACACTATATTTTAATAATGAAAAAAAAATTCCTCTCTACCCCAAGTCTGAATGTTACTCAGATATAGAAATATAATGTTTGAATTTATTTTCTATTTGAGTTTATGTTTGTTTTATTCATCTGAGTTTCCTGCCATAAGCTGCAGACACTAGAGTAGCATTAGTCCAAAGTGATTGTCCAGTAAAATGGATGACATTGTTAGATGTTTGCTTATTGCTTACCCATGTCTGACTCAACAATGAGTTAACTCTTATGAACGATTTATGTATCTGAGACACATGAGAAAGCATTAATCTAAGCCCTTCTTTTTAAACCACCTGCCTCTCTTTCAGCCATTGCTTCCCATTCACTCCCTATAGGAGCATGGAAGAGTGAAAAGGAGAAAAGCACTTATTAAGCACCTATTGTGTACCAGGCACTATTATCAGTATTTTGAGGATTATGTCTAGCAGGAAGAGCAGTAGGCAGATTCTTGGTTATGATTCATGTTTCCAGTACAGACTTGTTGTTTAAGCAAAAGCTTACTCTTGTGGAGCCTCAGTTCCCTCATGCAAAGTAGGGGTGATGATAACTGGAAAAGGTTTGGATAACTGATAGAATTGAAAGGAACTTTGGAGACTTCCTAGTTCAGTGATTTTTAACCTTTTTTGTTTCATGGATCCCTTCAGCAGCATAAGAAAGCCTCTGGATCTCGTCAGAATAAATGTGTTGCCTCCATTCATAATCAAGGGAAATGCTAAATTTCAATTTGAGCTTAGTGCAAATAGTAAGGTAATGAATTTCTATCCAAATTTACAGACTTTTTGAAACTTTATTCAAATCCCTCATTTTTACAAATAAGACTAGTAAGGTTCAGGAAGTTTGTGACTAGTCCCTAGACATGCAGGTTGTAAGAAGGAAAGACAAGATTTAAAATTCTGAGTTCAGGTCCAATATTTTCCCTATTGTGCTGGGAAAGCAGTGGTGTTTTTGTTTTTGTTTTGTTTTGTTTTATTTTTTTCCAGAATGCCTGGGACAAGAATGCAAACGCTGTTTGGAAGACACATGAGGTAATGTGTGGCCACAACACAGATTCATTGTGTGTGAATGATTAAGGAACATCTTTATATGAAGGAATGATAGAGATCTCTTCTGGGATTTGTGACCATGAAAAAGAAGAGATAGCCCACACTAGGAGAATGGGAATCAGCACAAGTGGGAACGAAGACTATCACCTGAGATAAGCCTATCCAATTCAGGAGCTACACGGAAACAAGAAACAGTAGCAATAAGGAGCAGATGGTATCTTTTGACAACTACTGTTTCAAAGCAGAGAGGTCAAAACTATGTACATTGAACCAACTAATCAACAAATCAACAATCATTTATTTAGTATATACTATGTATTGGATCATGGAGATACAAATACAGAAGAAAAGCAGTCCATGCCCTCAAAGAACTTATATTCTCCCAGAAAGATTCAATGTGTTCTCTAAGTAAATATTGGTTATATACAAAAGAAATAGAAAATAAAAGGGGAATTTGAAACTAAAAGTTTTTTAAATGGATATTAAATTTTTTAAAAATGTAATTGGGAAAAAACACAAAGTGATATGAGCATTGAGTATATCATCAAAGGCTTCAACTCTTTTGTTTGCCCTGGCCATTATTTTCCATACCTGAAATGTATTCCTTCCTCCTTTTAAAATCTCTTATTTTCATCAAGACTCAGCCAAACTCTACTTTTACATGAACCTTCCCCTGATCTTCCCAGATGCTACTTTCCTTCTTCTCCAAACTAACTAGTATTTATTCTGTACATATTTGTGTGCATGCATGTATATGCATATATATGTGTAGACACACTTCTATGTACATATAGATGTCTGCATAAGCATTGTGCATGTGAAACTTTTGTTTTTGTCTTTGTACCTTTGATGTCTTATATATTTTTTGCTTCACAATAGTGTTTTAATAGATGCTTGTTGAATTATTGGCTGATTCTGATTTCAGAATAGATCTTGCCTAATAGGAAACATGACTGTTTTGTAAGTGTTTTTTTTTTCCCCCTGTGGAAAAAGGGAATAAAACTATTCATTTGGGAATGTGATCAAAGTTGTTGTTATTGTTTATTTTTTTCTCCTCTGTTATTCATTTCTTGACAAGATGGCAACCTACATCTATTTTTCCTAGATCCTGAGACCCTCTTTCTTTCCTGAGTCTCTCAAAACATTCTGACTAGCAGTAGGACAAGTATGCTAATGGCAGTTATAAAGTTTCCTGGTGAATGATCAATTTGATTATGTCAAATTTTACCCAACTAGAGTTCAAGAAAAAGCTGTTCAATCATGTAACAAATTTAGAGCAATTTTGAAACCCTTCGTGGGAGATGAGGATAAGGAATGCTTTACCTATATTTTTACCAAAAAAATTCTTCCCCACCCACCCCACCCCAGCTTTCTGCTTCCCTTATAAACTTGGCTGCATTGGTTTTGATAGTGCAATTTTTAAAAATTGAATATAATCAAAAGTAACCATCCATTTTACATTTCATAATGTTCTCTAGTTCTTCTTTGGCCATAAATTCCTCCCTTCTCCAGAAAACTGAGAGGAAAACTGTTCTTTGTTCTCCTAATTTATACTTATATTTTCCCAAAAGAATTATTTAGACTTGGGTTCTGTTTTACCTATGCAGATAAGCCAATAAAAGTAGGATCAAAGTTTTGAAAAACTGGAGAAAAGACATTACTATTGTTTTAAAGGGAAGGGTATTTGGGTCTCAGATAGTAAGTCTTAAAGGGAGGAATTGACTTCATGTATCTCCTGACTTTAGATCCAGTATTCTATTATACCATGCTGCCTCTGAAGAGTCAAACAGCTGCTGTAGAGAATGAGTAGCATCTTCAAACTCTTCTTAGCATACTCCCTCTTTTCTTTCTTTTGCTCACTATTCTTCCAGATTTCTGGGGTCCTCAGGCTATCCTTTGGCTATGATCTTTACCTGAATTACCTGAAATAATTAAGAGAAATGATTTCTATTTTAATATACTTTCTCTATATACAACTTATCTGTTCTATTTCTTATTCCCTCAGGGCTCCTTGAAGGGAATATTCACTGACTCTACCCATTTATTTAGAGTTTATATTTAAATACACTTATGTGTTTGTATTCAATTTTAGAAAACAAGGCAGCCAGGAAGGCTTGAGTTCAAATTCAGCCTGAGAGACTTCCTATCCATATGACCATAAGCAAGGCACTTAATGTTTGTTTGCCTCAGTTTCCTCAACTGCAAAATGAGGATAATAATGATGCCAACCTCTCATGATTATTGTAAAGATCAGTTAAGATAAAAATTTTAAAGTATTTAACACAGTTCCTGATATATAGTAGGCACTATGTAAATGTTGGCTATTATTGTTAGATAATTGGCACCATTATAGAATGCCAGATCTGAAGTCAGGAACACTTGAATTCAAATCTGACCCCAGACAACTACCAGCTGTGGACCCTGGGAAAGATATTTAACCCTGTTTGCCTTATTTTACTCATCTGTAAAATGAACTGGAAAAGGAAATGGAATATCACATCAGTAACTCTACCAAGAAAACCTAAAATGTTGTTTCAATATCATCATCATCAATATCATTAATATTATAATGCTTTAATCCAAAAGGTGTGAGAAAGAATTTCTGGTACCATGTCTGTTGATAAGACACAGCCAGCACAAGGTTGTAGTTCCACAATAAATAAAAATTGCATCTTTTTGTGTTATTATTCTCCTGGGATTTTGAGTCTTCTCTTTTAAGTAAATAAGTACAAAATAAACCTTTTTTTTGTTTGAAGAGCACTTATTAAAAAATAAGAGTATTATAAGAGTAAATGCTATTTTTCCCCTTTCATGTTGAATCCTCAGTAGTTGTCCACTCTAGTCTTAATTCTGTGGAAAGACATATTTGGTCAGGGAGATTTGCTCAAGTCACATTGTGTTAAAAGACTACTCACAGCCCATGGGTGTGATGGGCTCTGATAAGATGACACACTTCAATTTTGTGAACAAGGATTAGCCTAGATTTCAGGACAAAGGCAGACTTAGAAATATTGACTATATTTCTTTAATATAATATAATAATTTCTTTAAATTTTTTTATATTCAATACCATTAAATATATATGCATATATACATATGCACACATATATGTGCATACATGCATACGTGTGTTTATAGTTAACCAGGTATATGAGAAAAGATTCTAGAAGATGCTATTGAGCAACAAATGATTAAGTTTTATCGGATACCAGACTTATTTTGCAAGAAAATAACTTAAGAATTAAGAGAAATAATTTCTATTTTTTTAAACAGCCATAAAACTGATATAACACTTCTTTTGTTAGGGAAGAGTAGTGTGGGGACAAGGAGGGAGAGAAATATTTTTGTTTAATGAGCTACACTTCATTTCTAGGTTTTAATGCAGTTCTGATTGCAACCAAGTTCATTGTCCATGTTACTAAAATTTGTGAGCCTAACAAAATGTAGTAATTGCAACCAGATGCAGTATCAAGACAAGGTCAGCAAGTTATCACAAAGAGGGTAGGAAGGGGGAAGATGTCCATGTAGGAATGAAAGAATCATCTCCAATATGTTTGATTTAATACCCTTCCTTTCTATGCTCTTTCCCTCCTTCCCCGCCCCCCCCCCCAAGCTAATGAAAGAGATCTGCAGCAAGGAAGTAAAATAGTTCACAGAATTGATGAACAACACAGCTCTAGTTGTAGTCAGTACAATGGAATTCTGTTCATTAACAAGCACAGTGATGACCAGTCTTCTGCAGGAAAGAAAGAGAAGGAAGAGCAACAGTTGAGAAAAGGATATTAAAGATCATCTTGACTAAATAGTTATTGTACAGATAAGAAAACTGAATACTAGGGAAGATAAATGACTTGTCTAAAATAGTAACATCAAAGGTAGGATTTGAATCTGGGCCCAGAGCCAGGCATCTTTCTGCTATAGAACACATGTTGGCCCAGAGTGTTGTTCAATTATTTCAGTCATGTCCTACTCTTTAAGTCTCCATTTTGGTTGTTCTTGGCAAAGATAATGAATGGTTTGTCATTTTCTTCTCCAACTCATTTTACAGGTGAGGAAACTGAAGCAAATAGTGTTAAGTGACTTGTTCAGGGTCAGATAGCTAAGTAGCTGAGGCTGGATTTGAATTCATGAAAATGAGTCTTAATGACTTCAGTTTTGGCATTCTGTCTACTATGCTTTTGACCCAGAATAGAAAGTTTATAACACAGTATTGCCTTGACAATATGAAAAATAAAATTTAAAATGATTACCTTAATTCTTAATCTGAAGTCTGAGAATGTTTCAAAAAATAAATAATTCAGTAACTATATTTTGATTTAATTTATTTCTTTTCTAATCCTATATGTTTTATTTGATTTATTTAGAATTTTTCACATAGAAATATTATTCTGAGAAGGAGCATGGGATTTATTACACACAAAAAGGTAAAAAACTCATGGTCTAAAATGATTTGAAATTAAATGCTTTGTTAGATTAGTCTCAGTGATAAAACAGTTTGGACTGTCTCTTCAGGATTGGCAAACAGATCTTTCCCTAGTTTGAGAAACAAACTGATAAAAGTCAAGAAAGAAACTGAAAAAAGGCAGGCCTTTTTTAATTGTCTACTACATGCTAGGCATTGTGTTAAGAACTTGATAAATTTGATCTCATTTGATTCTCTTAATAATCCTGATAGATAGGTACTATTATATTTGTTTTATTAGATAAAGCAAAGGACTAGATTCTATTCCAGATTTAAAATTGCACAATTTTATTAAGAGATTACCATAAGTGTATACATACACATATATGTTTATGTGTGTATAATTAAACACATAAACACACATACATATATAAATAATATATACTATATATATATAGATAGATTATATGTATATATGTGTACATGTATATGTGTGTGCATCTCTCTCTCTCTCCATATATATATATATGTATGTATATATATTTAATCAATTGTATATTTTGTTGTGACAATGAAATTGTAAGTGTGCAAATGAAGTGCCAAAATTGAGAGTGCTTGTGATGTCAGCTTTCTGGAACTCATCATCAGATGCATGATGAGACTGTTAATTGTATAGAAGACTTGCAGTTTCAGCTTCAGCTTCAGCTTAGAGAATGTAGAATAAAGAAGGTGCAGTGAGAGACTGCTATGCATTAGCTACCCTATGGTTCTGGCCAGCAAGAAGATACCGGGAGGGAGGAGAGAGCAAAGCCATAATACCATTTGCAAAAACATGTATATGTAAAAACTAAAGGAAATGAAGATAGGCTGGCCTGGCTTGTTCTTGATGAATAATCGATTTTCAACAGACTTGAGGCTTACGAGATTTATTCCTTTTAAAATAAGAGGCCATATTTCAAATTTGTAATTTTCATAGCACAAGTGATTTGCTGGATGGAGCTGTAGCTGGACCTTTACATGGGGAAAAATTTTAAAAGGCAAAATAACAGACTACTTGTAATCCAAGGTGGATTCTTAAATATTTTAGTTCTCTTTTCATGGCACCATCTAATCCCCTTTCCATGTATGTTACAAAGGAGGAAAAATGAGGCTCAGGGAAGTTCAGTTATTTGCCCATTATTACACTGAGAGTAAGCATCAAAGCATCAAAGATGCAATTTGAACCCAAGTCTTTTGAGTCCTTTAGGTTAGGATTAGAGTTTCTTAGTTAAGGCTCTTTCTTTTGTGTCACAGTGAAGGAATTATTGTAAGGGAGTGTAAAAGCCTCTGAACTTCTTTGTGAGTAGCTGCAAGATCATAAAAAATATTAAGTTAAAGAATATTATTTCATCTTTCTAAATTTCAGTTTCTTTGCCCATAAAACAACAGTGACAATCTATATCAGTCAGTCAATAAACATTTTAAAAATTTATAAATTTTTAATGCATGGAATGAGACAAGCATTTCCATAATATAGTATAATAAAAAGATGATTGCACACCAAACTGCAAATCTATTATGTACCAATAATTATATTAAGTTATTAAAAAACTTTTGTATATCAATAAACATTTATTAAATAAATACTATATGCCAAGTATTATGCTCAATGCTGAGGATATAAAGAAAGGCAGAAGGAACAGCTAGTTGGTGCAGTGGATAGAGTACCAGCTCTGAAGTCAGGAGGACCTAAGTTCAAATCTAGCCTTAGACACTTAACACTTCGAAGTTATGTGACCCTGGGTAAGTCACTTATCCCCAATTGCTTCAGCAAAAAAAAAAAAAAAAAAAAAAAAAAAAAGAGGCAGAAGATATTTGTGTCTCTCAAGGAACTCAAAGTCTAATGGGGAGAGAGCATGGGAACATGTAAGTACAAATAAGATATATATACAGAGTAAATTATAAATGTTATTCCTTCATTTTTTAGAAAGGATCTTAACATCATGATGTTGAGATAAAATAGTGAATAATGGATGTTATCTTGATTTGGACATGAATTAGATTTAAGTGAGGCAGACTTGCACCAAGTCATCAGTCTCACTTTTTTCTTCATAGTCATCAAAGTCTGGTAACACTAGTAAACTAAAGATGACCAGCAATGGCCTATGATGCAAGAGGTGACTTTTGGTATATTTACTGTCAGATCAGCTGTTCCATAGCACCTACATGTTTGGAGTAAACACTACCCTAACTCACCAATGATTTAAAAAAAAAAGGAAGACCATTAGAATTTAGGGAAATTCTAATAAAAAATGGAATATCAATTGTAATTTGAAGGAAGCCAGGAAAGATGGAAATGAAGAAGGAGAACTTTCTGGGTATGAAAGGTAGAGATGGGATGTTTTAAGTGAGCAACAGCTAGGAGGACAATGTAATTGGATCACAGAATAAGTGAAGAGGATAAATATAAAAAAAGATTTGAAAGGTGGGAGGAGGACTAGGTAATGAAGAACTTTGAATAACAAACAAAGGATTTTATATTAGGTTCTGGAACTGATAGGGAGTTAATAAAATTTATTGAGTAGAGAAATTATATGGTCAGACCTATGTTTTAAGAACATCACATTCATAGTTGTGATGAGGATGAACTGGCAGAGGAAAAATGGGTCATGGGTCCACCATCAGGCTATTGTTGTACTCAAGGCTTGGGGAGATGAAAGCTTGCACCAAAGTGGTGACAATGTCAGAAGAGAGAAGGCACCTGCAGAAGATTTCACAAAGGTAAAATCAATAGGCTTTGACAACAGATTGTATATAAAGGAAAACCTGAGTGACCTTGAAGGTGATGGTACTTTCAACAGTAATAACAAAGTTAGGAGGAAAGGAGAATTTAAAAGAGGGAGGAATAATTTCAGTTTTGTATATGTTCAATTTAAAATGTTTGATGAGATAGTCTAAATGGAGAAGAGAACCCAGGACAACATCTAAAAAAACATCCATTATTAGCAGGTATGACCTGGATGAAGGTGCAATAAAGGAGATTGAGAAGAAAGTCAGAGAGGTATGAGTAGAATCAAGATAGAATACTGTCACAAAAATCTAGAGATAAGAGGATGAATGATAGTATTAAGCTTTTAGAGAAGTCAATAAAGGTGGAAATTGAAAAATAAGGACATTTAAAAAATCATTGTTAACTTTAGAAAGAAAAGTTTCAATTAAATGATGAAGTAGGAAGGCAGGCTATAGTATTAAAAAGAAAGTGAGAGAAAAACAAATAGAGGCATGGAT